>NW_016107357.1:2042441-2100838 GCF_001604975.1 Cebus imitator
CTTTCTTCTGCTTGATCAATTCAGCTATTGATACTTGTGTATGCTTAATGAAGTCCTCATGCTGTGTTTTTCAGCTCCATCAGGTCATTTATTTTCTTCTCTAAATCAGTTATTCTAGTTAGCAATTCTTCTAACCTTATTGAGGTTATTAGCTTCCTTGCATTGGGTTAGAACATGTTCCTTTAGCTTGGAGGAGTTTGTTGTTACCCATTTTCTGAAGCCTACTTCTGTCATTTTGTCAAACTCATTCTTTGTCCAGTTTTGTTCCCTTGATGGCAAGGAGTGGTGATCCTTTGGAGAAAAAGAAGCATTCTGTTTTTTGGAATTTTCAGCCTTTTTGCGCTGTTTTTTCCTCATCTTCACAGATTTATCTTTGGCCTTTGCTGCTGGTGACCTTCAGATAGAGTTTTTGCATGGTCATCCTTTTTGTTGATGTTAATGCTATTGCTTTATGTTTATTTGTTTTACTTCTAAACAGTCACACCCCTCTTCTGCAGGTCTTCTGGAGTTTGCTGGGGGTCCACTCCAGACCCTGTTTGCCTGGGTATCACCAGTGGAGGCTGCAGAATAGCAAAGATTGCTGCCTGCTCCTTCCTTTGGAAGCTTCATCCCAGAGGGATGCCTGCCAGATGCCAGCTGGAACTCTCCTGTGTGAGGCATCTGTTTACCCTTGCCGGGAGATGTCTCTTAGTCAGAAGCATGGGATCAGGGACCCACTTGAGGAGGCAGTCTGTCCCTTAGCAGAGCTCCAGCACTGTGCTGGGAGATCTGCTGCTCTCTTCAGAGATAGCAAGCAGGAACCTTTAAGTCTGTTGAAGCTGTGCCCACAGCCACCTTTTCTCCCAGGTGCATTGTCCAAGGGAGATGAGAGTTTTATCTATAAGCCCCTGACTGGGGCTGCTGCCTTTCTTTCAGAGATGCCCTGCTCACAGAGGAGGAATCTAAAGAGGCAGTCTGACTGCAGCTGCTTTGTGGCACTGCGGTGGGGTCTGCCCAGTCCAAACTTCCTGAAGGCTTTGTTTACACTGTGAGGGGAAAATCACGTACGCGAGCCTCGCTAATTGCAGATGCCCCTTCCCCACCAAGCTGAGGCATCCCAGGTCAATTTCGGACTGCTGTGCTGGTAGAGAGAATTTCAAGCCAGTGGATCTTAGCTTGCTGAGCTCCATGGGGGTGTGATCTGCTAAGCAAGACCGCTTGGCTCCTTGGCTTCAGCCCCTTTTCCAGAGGAATGAATGGTTCTGTCTTACTGGTGTTCCAGGTGCCACTGGAATATGAAAAAAAACTCCTGCAGCTAGCTCAGTGTCTGCCCAAATGGCCACCCAGTTTTGTGCTTAAAACCCAGGGCCCTTGTGGTATAGGCACCCAAAGGAATCTTCTGGTCTTTGGGTTGCTAAGACCATGGGAAAAGCATAGTATCTGGGCCAGATAGCATGGTCCCTCATGGCACAGTTCCTCATGTCTTCCCTTGACTAGGGGAGGGAGTTCCCTGATCCCTGGTGCTCCCCAGATGAGGCAATGCACCACCCTACTTCTGCTTGCCCTCTATGAACTGTACCCACTGTCTAACCAGTCTCAATGAGATGAACCATGTACCTTAGTTGGTCATGTAGAAGTCTCTCACTTTCTGTGTTGGTTTCACTGGGAGCTGCAGACTGGAGCTGTTCCTATCATCCATCTTGCCCAGGAATTGATGAAAAGAAAATCTTAAAACAGGTACAGAGGAATGTTAACTGTGTACAAAGGAAACATAAGAGTCTAATAGGAGATGTCTGGGTAGCAACTACAGAATCAGGAATATTGTGAAATAATATCTTCAGATGTGCTGGCACAAAATAACCTCTAACTTAGATTTTTTTTTAACCCATCAAAACTATCTTTTAATAATGAACATTGGCCTAAACTGTCAGTTTGTTACTACTAGATGCACATCTTGATTTATGCTTTTAATAGATCATGTTTATAACCTTATGCTTTAAATCTTCTATAAGATGATGACTAGGAACTATCGTATGTTTTTATATTAATAATTAGTATATTTCTCATCAGAGTGTTTCAGTGAAGAACATGATGTGTCATTGATGTACTAATTGGAACAGCTTCTGGGATTGTTTCTAAGCATCAGGAACCACGTGTCAATCACTTACGTAAATCATAGTTAGATGATGATTTTGTTATTTTTATAGCACTAGACTTAAATGGGTGTTTTGAGGATATCTAGACATATTTGCTTTAGGGATATTTGCATAGGAATCTTCAATGCTATAATGTGATCTGTTTCATTTTATTGAAATTTACCCATATACCTCACAATTTCAATGAAAATATATAAAATGACTCAACAACTTATAAAAGACATGATCTTGAGCAATACTACCCACGTCCCAGATAGGTAAAAACTAAATAATATAACTTATGTAAATTATTTATTGTGGTATCCGGCACATAGAGAGCACTCAATAAGTTAAATTGAATGCCTCATTTTCTGGGGATTGTGGCTTAAGTTCCAATGTTGAAGACAGTGGGAGTTGGGAGCACTCACATTGTTAGAAGGTAAAATAATGGGAGTTACATATATTTTTTCTCTATAAACTCTCCATGGCTTATTAGGAATGATAGAACTTCTCTTGTCTCTCCCCAGAGGTCACCCCAATTTACTGACTTTCCTGGGTTCTCCAGCCAATATGAGCAAAAGATGAAGAGTTGAGGAAATCAACTCAGAGTGTTGTGATTCAACAAAGCATAGCTAAACCCACCAACTGCAGGAAAATAAAATTATCTTATAGTGAGTTCACACAGTTCAATAAACCAGTCACATGTATTGTTCTTATTAAAATAAAGGCCAAAAGAATAGAAATTCTCTCCCTTCCTGTTAATCTTAATTCTATTCATCCTAATATCAGTCATGTTTCCCAATTTCTAATTTATACTGTAAAATTAAGTATATACATTCATACTGTAACATTAAGTAACAGTGTTTTCTCAGCATAGTTTGCAGTTTTTAAATAGTTATATATTGCTTTGTAGTTTAGAAAGTACTTTAGCCTATATAATCTTATTGAATCTCCGTAACATTTGACACATTGTGCTGGAGGGAAGTTACGGTTTTTTTCTATGTTACATGTAAGAAAGCAAGTTTCTAAGATGTTAAATGACTTGTTGAAGTCACTCAACTACAACTAGGCTGAGCCAGTATCCTTCATCTGACATTTAGCACATATGCATTAAATATCCTGCTATATCATGTACTCTTTAATATAATGGAGGTACAGCAGTCAATATGACATACAAAGCACTATCTCTCTTGGAGCTTACATTCTAGTAGGGCTTGTCTGATGAAAAATAATTAAGGAAGGTCATCTCAGTTAGTTCTAAGTTCAATGAAGGAAAAACATCAATGTACAGTGTAGAGAGTGACTGGGAGGTAGAGGGGGAGGCGACTTGGGCTCAGTGGCTAGGCGATTACACTTAACCATGGACATGAATGAGAAAGTGCAAGCCAGGGACAATATCTAGGAGAATTATATTTCAGCAGCAGGTACAGCAAAGTACAATAGACTTGACATGGGTTTTCACTTTGCAGGCAACAGAATGTGTCTGAGCTTTAGTAAATGAGAGGAAGAATGTGAGGGAAGATTTAGGAGAGCAATAGCCAGATCCTGTAGGGCCTTCAAGCCCATAGGAAGGAGTTTGTGGGTTTTGTGTGTGTGTGTGTGTGTGTGAGAGAGATGGGAAGCCACTGGAGAGTTTTAAATTGGAGTGATTTGCATTTTTAGTTCTTCTTGCTGTGGTATGTAGACTTGTCTCCTTGGAGGGGAACACGTATGTGGGCCAAGGGAAATATTCCAGAAGGCTTCTAGGCAAGGCGTAGCCCTGGGTTCAGGTGATAGTAGTGAGACTTGCTGAGTGACTGGATGCAGACTGAAAACCATGGTGTTGGATTAGAAACCCACTACACCCGTTATTATGACACATCAAACTCCAGTTTCCAAATGTATCTCACAACTCTGGGAGGATCTTGGCAGCACATTCCTGTCTTCCCTTCACTAATGTGCACCAGTCACTTCAACTTTCTATCAACTCTCAGAACCCACCAAACTCATTCCTTTGAACCAAACACTCTACCTTCTCTCTTCTCACTGCTGTCTTCTCATCCTTCAGTTTCAAGGTACATGTAACCTGTTCGGAGATCTTCCCTGACTTCTCTAGAGAATGATATAGCCTCTTCTGCTCTTCTCTATCCCTGCCCATACTTCCTATCAATTATCATAGTGTGTAACTATCTGTTTGTTTGTCTGTCTCCACTAGAATGTGAGCTTCTTGACAAAGACTGTGTCTTCCTTGTTCATAGTTATGCTCCGGGGGTACTTAGTTATGTTCCCAGCTCATAGGGTACCCAATAAACAGTAATAGCTACACTTTGAGTACTAAACACATGATAAAGAGTATCCTAAGCACTTTACATACGTTAATCTATTTAATCCTTCCGACAATTATAAGAGGTGGAGTCTATTACAATTCACCTTTTATGAATGAGAAAGTTATAAAGAATTAAAGGCGATTGCCCAGGTTCCAAAACTAGTGAACAGGTGAAGCAAGGATGTACGTCCAGGCAGCCTCTCTCCCAAGTCTGTGTTCTTGACCATTACCTTGTTCTGCCTCCAAAATCATAGATGAACCAATAATGATGGTACTTAATCCACTGCTTAGCTCTAAAGGATGCTTTCAAAAATTTTTCATTTGACTAAATTCTGTCATGAATAATAGCAAAACCTAAACAGCTTCTAGTTTCATCTGTCCCTTTATTTAAATAACTCAGTAAAGAAGATGCCACTTTCCAGCTTCTACTGGCTAAGATTGGGTCCTTTTCATTCTTTTTTCCCTCCCAAATAATGGGGGACCGATTTTGCTCCTACTGCTTTTCACACGCTGGTTCTCCAGGCCATGTGATGTTTTGCATTTTATTGAGTTCTACTGCTTCTAAGCTGCTAAATTCACTGCCAAACTCATCTCTTAAATTATTTGGCTAGTTTTTAGCAATTAAAAAAAGCAACTTTAAAAATATTTACAACATGGTTTTCTCCATAGCTTGCTGCTTGTAGACTGATTTACAGGTACAGGCATTATTAGGTGGACCTAAACCAGGACTTCCTCCTGTCTGTGGTCTCAGCACCCAGCACAGTTCTTAACACGTAGTGAGAACTCAATACCTATTTGTTCAATGAATAATGAACACACCATATGAAACATTTCAGATAAGTTTGTTCATATGTCTATTCGGTGAAATCATACAAAATGCTCAGACCCTGGCTGGTAGGGATACAGCAGCACTGAGCACTGGTGGCAGGCGGGGAGTGAGGTCCTGTTCTTGCTCATGCAGGTCCATCAACACTGTGTTTCCTTCCTGACTCTCTGGTCACCCACCTTTGCTCATCCCATGGCTGATTTCCCGCTCAGCCCCTGCAGCCTGAGTCATGTTGTGACCTATTTTCCAGGCAGACTCTGACAGGCATTCTCCTTCCTGGCACTCAGCTTCTGTGGCCTCTGGTAACAACCTCATCTTGTCATGCCCTGAGGAAATTTCATCCTCCATCCCCATGTTTCTCCCCTCCCCCAAATTACTAACTGCTGGCCCTGATGGGTCTTGTCCCAGGTGGGAATGATCTATTTTAAATTCATCTTGTTCTTAGAACTCCTTTGGTTGCTTGAACTTCTTGCTTTTTTGTATGTCTTTTGGTAACCTCACTTATCCTCCCTTTTAAAAAAATCTCTAGTTTCATCAAAAATTTTACCTGTTTCAAAATATATCCAGCCATTCAGAGGACAAACACCAGTGTCTCTTTGCTCCTTGAAAAGCACATCTTACCTGCAATACGCTTGGCATGCCCTAAAAGTTGGACACACTGCTAGGCACAAAACTGTGATAACTGGGTTGTCATCCTTGTATTCCTGTGAGGCAATAAAGGGCAACAAGTGTAAACAATAGACAGCAATGAATGTCCCCTAATTTTCACAATAGTCACGTCCCAAAGGTGGTTCCTATTCGTATTTTCATTTCTTTGTTCTGCCAACTCTCCAGTGTTTCTTTTCTTCAGACAATATTCCAAGTACAGTGGTATACAGTGTGGAAAAATTTGCCTTGTGTGCTTCCAGCATCAGAAAAAAGTCAATGGCATTTTCTACTGAGGAAAATCAGCTTTTAATTATCTTTGTTTGGATTTTTGCTGTTTGTTCTGGATTTCCTGCTCTAACACTCAGCACCTCTAAATGCTATCAACTGTTTTATCCAGGTTAATTTTTATTTCAATAGTGAAAATAAATTCTAACATTAAGCAGGTAAGTTGGTCTACAGAAAAATAAATTTCAGAGAAACACATGGAAAAGGGAGGGAAAAATCTTAGACCCTTCACTTTTAGGGTTGTGATGGTAACAATGAGGTAATGATGATGGTGATAATAAGTTGCTCAAATGACACGTCAAGACAGATTCCACCATTCTTTGTTGTTGTCATTGTTGTGTTTTTATAACATCCAGCTGAGCCTGGCACAATTTTGGAACTCTCTTTCAAATTAATTCAGAGACCATAACTTTGTCCTAAAGTTGAACAATCATTTGGAATACGGCCATTTCATAACATTGCAAGGTTGAAAGAAATCTTAAAGTTTATATCAGACAAGCACCATCAATTGTTCTGGTGTCCTCTCTAACATTCCTGCCAAGAGGAGGGTTTGACCGCTGATAGAACACTTAGAGGAAGGTCTATTCTCTGAAGCATTGGGAGGTCCTGTCTTTGATCACTGATCATCTTTCTTCTCATTCCTGTTGCAGTTGTACTTTTATTGTAGTTGAGTAGCTGTACACTCCAAGGAGGTTTGGGGTAAGAATTCTAAGACAGGCCACCCCAGTCCAGTCACACAAAAGCAGTTTGCTATGCTGGAATTAGACCAAAATAGACACCATTCATCTTAATAGGAATCCTTTTGAGTTTGAATCTTGACTACATGAGCCAGTGAGAACATCAATTGCCTCTTGTAAGTTAACAGCTTTGCATACTTTAGAAGCGATATGCCTAAACAAAAAAGAATGTTCTTCCAGTGGTTTGTGGTAGAGCCAGTAGGAGCAGTAGAGCATATCATGTGTAGAAGGGATTTACTAGATTCCTGAACAAGTCTCCTTGTTGCTTTTTGTGTATTGCATTAGTCTGAGTCCCTCTATTGTCCCAGTACTAATCCTGACTAATGTTAACCATTAGGCAGGGTATAACTTCTTTCCTTTCTTTAGCAATAGCTCAGGCTTAATAGCTGCCATGACAAATAGCTGTTCTACTGTACTGATCACTAAAGAGAATGGATGACTTTCTCATATTTTCTTTTAAACTTGTTTATTTCTCATATAATTGACTTAAAAAGCTGACTTCACCTATATCAGGATTGTAGTCATTTTGGGAATAATATGTTGCATTTATAAAATGTATTTTGGTGTGAAATAAATCCTTCTTTCTCTCTTGCTGTTTTATATTTCACCAGTCAGAATTATAAAGAGGTAGGATTGAGCAGAAAGAACACTGATTAATGAACAGTCACTGAATACATCTTTGGAAGAATTGGGTCTGGGAACTCTTAGCAGCTCATGGCAGAGTAATTCTGTTTGGTGGTCTTTGAACAGGACCACAGAACCACAGGCTTTGGAGAACATTAGACGATATGAGTGAATCAGAAGCCTCATGACTCATTCAAGGGTGAGCTGAGTGGGGCGATCCAGAGCTGGCAGGAGAGAACTTTTAAAGAGAGACTAAAATGTAGCTGAATGGGTGGTGCTAGGAAACTTGTTGCCTTTTGTATATAGGCGTTTGTTTGGTAAAAAGGCCCTAGGCATTAAGTTTAGGTGCAGGATTGGACACATCTGCAAGATGTCTTACTGGGCCTGGAATTAGTAAGAATGGTATTAACATGTATGAAGGAGACTCATCTATTTATTCTACACCTTCCATGAGAGTCCAAACTTTAAAACTTGCATCTGAATTTTTCAGTTGGGAAGATTGAAATGATTCACTTATTTATGGATGTGAATTCTCCTTGGGGCAATAAAATGTGGATACTCTGGAAATGACTTAATTTGGTGAGACCAGTAAGTTTCTGAACCTTCCAAAAGGTGATTTCTATAGCTATAGAATGGTCTATGAGTGTGTGCTTCGATTCTGTATCAGTATAATATGAAGAATAATGCTAACAGTATTAGTCCATAAGTGAAATGAAATCTATTCAAAAATGTTACAATTCACTGATAATCTTTCTAGAAGATCAAAAGCAGAATTCAGACATTTATTTGTGAATATACGTATACATAAAATTCCAGAAATATATAAATTATGAGTGCATGTATATAATTGTACAGAGTTTATATAAAGTTTTGAAAAAATTCTATATATGTTTCTGTAGATCAAAATTGAGATAACAGTCCACATATGCTTTATTATTCTTTGGCTGCCTAAGGAAAGGTAGGAAGAGAGGCTTTTCTATGAAAAAAGACTGTTCTCATGCCATTTTCAGTCTGAGTGGAATTCAAAAGTATTAGAGTTTTCACAAACAGCCTTCTTCTCAAAGGTTTTTTGGCCAAGTTTTGATACCCCAAGAGGCTGAGGAAAATATCTGACCTTCTGGGCACATACCACACTGTCCAAACCTTTTTAGCCTGACCCGTCACAGGCAGTGGCAGCAACAAAACAGGCAGCATCTTAAGCAAACAAGACAGCTAGACTTCGAATACAGGCAGCCTTATATTTTCGTTCTTGTAAGAAATGGTCAATTCAAAAATGTTTTCTTTTAACAGAGTTAAAAATAGTTGAAACTGAAATAGCTCATCCTATGAAACACTTAAGAGTAAAATGTGTGTTTTACTTTTTTTTTTTTTTTTTTCTTGAAAAGTGTTGTGTTTGACGAATCAGGCCACTGCAGCCAGGATGGAATGTTAACCATGCCACTGGATGGCAAATTGGAGGGGCACATGCCTTTCATCTTAATTATAGGCTGGACAGGGGAATGCACTATATTCTCTGCTGCATATAAGCAGGAGAAAACTTTCCCAGGGTATTTTTCTTTTGCATTTCTGACTCTTATTGGATTGGAAGCTTGTCCATGTGACCCAGCGGGGTCCACTTTCCATAATAAGGTTAAAAATATGCCAGAAATGTTTTCTTTAGCACGGCCTTTGAGTGTCAAATGTGAAAGTGACAGCACTCCCTTTCCTTCTGATTCTATTTCACCTTTTCCTGGAGAAAGTTCCACTGTTATCTTACCATTCTCTCCCAATGTTACTCTTCTGATAGGCTTCATAAACTGGAGTGTCATCTGAGATGGAATAATTGTAGACATTCATTTTGTGTCATTGTAAAATACAGATTTCGTTCTTTTTTATGACTCTAATGACTCACCTTCAGTAAATCACAGCCCTTGAAATGTTTTTCCTGTAATGGAAATACATTGGCGCTGAGTCATGCATACTCTTAATCAGGGTCCCTTATGACCAGTGAATTGCATCTAGAATTTGGAGTAGCCTATGACTGCAACAGAGTCTATCTAATGGACTTTTAAAAGGGTAATAAAGTGATCAAGAGCATCTACTTTAGATAAGAAGAATTGTTGTTAAATTTGTGGATTGCCATGGTTCTTTGGTAGACTTTTTATCTGTAAATCTCTCCTTTAGCTTGCAAGTTGGATATATAACATTGTTGCAAGGATTAAATGCAATAATGCATCAGATGTGTTGAACACAGTGCTGAGGTTATTTTAAGGAGAAAGCCTTAACCTTATTCTCATTTCTAATCAATTGAACCAACTAGCTCTAGAAAGATTACATAATTCCATGGGTAAAATGCTGTCAGTATGATTAGGACTACTGTCCCAGTCCTCTCCTGATTTCTAGACATTTCTATCATTGAAACTGTTTAGATCAGTGGTTCTCAAGTAGGGACAGTTTTGCTTCCCCAGCAGACATTTGCCAACATCTAGAAACAGTTTCTGCTGTCATACCTTTAGGGCAGTGGATATGACTGGCATTTGGTGAGTACAGGCCACTGATGTTGCAAAACATTCTGTTATATAGAAGACAATCCCTGACAACAAAGAATTATCTGGACTAAGGTTGGGACAGTGCAGAGGTTGAGAGACCCTGGTTTAGAATAAGAGCTTTAGGGTCTATTGTTTGGTCTGAAAAGCTATCACAGAAGACATTCAAATCAACAAACCTATTACATTTTTCTCCATGCCTCATTTATTCTAGGAAAAGTTTCTAGTGTCTACTGTGTTTGAAATCCAGCATTGGTGGTGGTTCTGGTAGGTTCTGGACTTGTGAAGCCAATGCACTTCTGAAGAGATCATGAAGCTACATAATGGGTAAAGGACAGATGGAAGAATTAGTTAAATACGTCTGATGGTAAATGAATGCATTAAATCCTAGACATTAAATATAAATTAGAAACACTGTAGATGATTTAATACCATTGCTATGACTAAAAGAGAATTTTCCAAATGAAATTCATCTCCATAAGAAGTTATTTTCACTTATTGAGGAGCTTGTACTAGTTCATGGTAAGTGTAGACACCGGCCCGTCGACAGAATAACTGCTTCCTTCTCCAATTCAGGGGACGCCAGAGCCAGGTATGAAGCATGCCGGATTCAAGGCTTACACAAATCGTAGTCATGAAAAAGATAAAACGGCTAATTTTTATTAAATTTAAAATTAGAACTTTCCCTGTTAATTCAGTAAAAGTATTTTGTTTTAACCACATATCTTTTAAATCTATAAAATTCACTTTACTTTTAGGGAAGTATAATCTTCCTCTGTCAAACTGCAAAAAAACTGGGTTCAATTTAAGGATCTACATTTATGTGTAGTCACATTGATTAATAACAATTTGTAATATGTTATTTTCCACATGTATGAAATGAGTGTTTTTGAGGTTATTCTACTACTTGCTCCCCTCCCCTGCTCTAAATGTATTTTTCATAATTTGCTTTTGATTAATTTTTCTTATCCTATGTCCCCAGGATCAGTAGGTCACTCAATTCACCACAACTAAATAAAGCAGTTTCATAATCAGAGAAGTAAATGAATCTAGACCTCTGTCATTTGAAGTCCATGTTTGCGGTTCATGACAAACTGAAAGGTTCTCAGCCACATATTATTCCATTCTTGGCACTGAGAGATTATTTTGCTTGTGTTGGCATGTTGCTCTGTTTAGATCCAATTTTCATTGGTACTAAAATTGTGTTGTAATTGACTGATTAAATTAGAAAAAAATTTAGAAAAGTGTAGTGTAATATATATATAAAGGTACTTTTATTTTTTGTTATTTTAGCAGCTTTATTGAGGCATAATTGAAATACTATACAGTTCTCTCATAAATGACCAATTCAGTGATATTTAATACATATACAAAGTTGGGCAAGCATCACCACAATCCATTCAATTTTACAACATTCCCATCATCCTCATGAGATCCCTGGTGCTCATTGCATCACTTCTTCCTACCGCTAGTCCCGGGCAACCCCTAATCTACCTTCTTACCTTCTGTCTCTCATTTTCCAGTTCACAGAACTGGAATCATACACTGTATAGTTTTTTAAGTGTCTGGCTTCTTTCAATTAGTGTATTGATTTTGAGGCTCATCTATGTTGCTGCATGTATCAACACTCCATTCCTTTTTTTAAATCAACGAAAGATATCCATTGTAATACCACATTTTACTTATCCATTCATGAACGGATGGGCACTGGAGATGAAATTGTTTTGTAAAATGTCTGCAATGGCAGCATGTCCTCGTGATATTAAATGCACTACCCTTATTGTAACTGATAAGTTAGTTGGAGAGCATTCACATGGAGAGTGTGCAGTAGAAAAGGCATCGTCAAGGGAATTTACAGATTATAGTTCTACTCCCAGATGCAAACTAGATACGTTCACCTAGTCCTTCTAAGTGTCCAATGACTCATTTATAAAAATGAAAGGACTGAACTCCATGGTCCCTTTTTAAAGCTGTCATTCTAGAATTTGATCAAAACAACACTTTATTTCAAGTAAGTGACATTACATAGAAAGGTCTATAATTAAAGTAGAGACTATGCAGCCACTGCAACCTCTGCCTCCCGAGTTCAAGCAATTCTCCTGCCTCAGCCTCCCAAGTAGCTGGGACCACAGGCGCACACCACCACACCCAGCTAATTTTTCTGTATTTTTAGTAGAGACGGGGTTTCACCATGTTGGCCAGGATGGTCTCGATCTCTTGACCTTGTGATCCGCCCGCCTTGGCCTCCCAGAGTGCTGCGATTATAGGTGTGAGCCATCGCGCCCGGCCAAGTAAGCTGTTTCTTAGCAAAAATACCAAGAAGGAACCTGTGATGTGTGAAATCTCTCATGATCATAGATTTGTTTTCAGAAACTGCCACTGGTGGCTCCTTCTACGTATGCTGATACTCTTGTTGCCCCATGAGTTTACTGCCTTGATCACGGGTAGTCAGATGATTGGGCCAAGGATGCACGTGACACAAAGGCAGCAATATATATTTTGGCCAGTGGCCCCCATATGTCCTGAAGTATCTCTTCTATAATATAAAGTAAATGGCTGGGCCAGTCCTTCTTGAGAAGTTTGGTAGGAGCAGAAGTCAGCAGGTGGTAGAGTCATGGAGAAACCAAGAGAGTCATAGGTCAAAGGCAATAAATGGAAGAGAGGAGGGATCAGAAACTACATGAAAACAGAATCTATGGGCAACAAAGGCCCAAGGTAACATTTAATTCAAGTAAGCCGAAACCCTGAGGTGCCAGCTAATGCTTAGTACAAAATGTCTGGCCACCAGTGACATATTCAGAAAAAAGCTATCCAGAGATAGACACATATATTAACATAGAAGTCAAATTTTTAGGTTGCAAAGTCATCATGATTTTGTGTTCATCTCATTAACAAGAGTGAAAGACTAGGAGAAGAAAATAATGAACTTTTCTTAAATGGGATGTATTGTAAACAGATGGTATTTATACACCTACGAGCAAGGTTGATCCAGTGCCTCTGATGGCGTCTCTGTACTATGCCTTGACTTTGGCTCCAGCCTCAAGTACACTGACGTTTGAATTGCATTAGTTAAAGTGTAGTATCATCTCTGGGGGTAAGCAACAGAACTTCAATATCCCCTCTTGTTTCTCTTCCTTCTCCTTCTGCCCTTCCTCTTCCTCTTTTTCCATGTTTGTGCCTTAAATATGCTTTCTTAGACTAGGAATATCTGAAAGAGACTAACCACTACTCATACCGTTTGCATTCCTGCCAACAGCCTAGTCTGGTGCCTAACACATAGTAGGTACTCAATGAATGTTTGTTAAGGTAATGATAATTTCTTTTTCAAATATCTGTAGTTCCTATTTCAAATATACATATTCATAAAGTTAAAGCACTTTATGAAACAGTTAAGGTATTTTCTATATCTTAAAAAAATAAATATATGAGGGCTAGACATATTAAACATTCCCTGTAATATCCTGGCTCTAGTTACCTAAAGTCATCGCTGGGTCATGCATTCACCAGAGGTCAATGCGTGGAGAAGGCTGCTTTGAAGCGTCTCTGAATAAGAGTGTAATTTCAAGTTACTAATAATTCAGGAACACTTGATCTCTTCCCTTATTCTTGCCCAGATGAGTCATTTTCTTGGTAGTTTACCTTGAGCTCTTCCTATTTATACACACAGACTAGCTGGCATTGAAAACTGTGTGCATCTGTCTTTCATTTTGAAATATATGTCTATATGTATTTGTTCTTCCTTACTATTTTTTTCTCTCCATTTTTCATTTCTCTAGTCCCACTGTTTTTGCCTAAAACTAGGGAAGTTGCTTCCAGGGTGAGTTAGTTTTGTGTTTATCATGAAGATAGGTCTCTACCTTTAACTGAATTATATGAAAACAAAATAGCAAAAAGATCAACCACATTGTTTCCCCCAAAAAAAACTACCCAGAAGAATTTCTACTTTTGTGAGCCTCATTTGTTTTCTAAATCCCCAAAGAGAGATTTGACTCAGCAAAAACGGTCTCTGAGCCTTCTTCAGCAGCAGCAACAGCAGCTGAGCTGTGGATCTTGGCTCTAGGACTGGCCTAGTTATTCAGCAGATACTCTCCCAGCCAAGCCCTGGAACAGCTTTAGCCACTGCCACAAATGCTGCCTACCAACTGTTGCCTAGGTGAGGAGAGCCTTGGCCATAAACCCTGGCATTCTCTTACCCCCAAATCTGACTGATTCATTTGTTCACACCACACCTTTAGAGTGGAAGGTATGATTGCTTGCTTTTCCCTTTCTTTCTTTCTCTCTTTCTCCTTCTTCTTTCCTTCCTCTTTTTCTTTTCTTTCTTCCTTCCCTCCCCCCCTCCCCCTCCCTCCCTCCCTCCCTCCCTCCCTCCTTTCTTCCTTCCTTCCTTCCTTCCTTTCTTGCTTTCTTGCTTTCTTGCTTACCTTACTTTATTATTTTCTTCCTTGCTGGCAAGTGATCAGACAAAAATGGATTAAAGAAGGCATCTGTACATGGATCACCAACAGGCAAAACAAGAAAAGTGACCGTTTATTTAAAATAGGTTTTGGGTTTTAAAACATTTCCATCATTTTTTTTATTTTTAGAGAATCTTGTACTTTGAGCAAGAGTTTGCTTTTTGTGGGTTTGATTTGAAGATTTAGCTTTCTTGATTCTATGTAGTTGCAAGAAAGACAATTGGCAAATGGTTAATAAATGGTGTGCGATTGCTATAGATAGAAGTAGCACACCATGCTATAGGGGAATGCCCTCCCACCCTGTTCATATGTTGACACTTAATCTCCATTGTGATGGTATTTGGAGGTGGGGCTTTGGGAGGTGATCAGGTCATGAGGGCAAAGTCCTAATGAATGAGATTAGTGCCCTTATAAAAGAGAAACTAGAAGCTCCCTTGCCTCTACTGCTATGTGAGGACCCAGGGAGATAATGACCATCAGTGAACCAAGAAGCAGATCCTCACCAGACACTGAATCTGCTGGGGCATTGATTTTGGACTTCCCAGCCTCCAGAACAGTGAGAAATAAATTTCTGTTCTTTACAAGTCAACTAGTTTATGATATTTTGTTTTAGCAGCCAGAGCTGACTAAGAGAGCCACACACCTTAGAAGCCATTAGTCAGAAGACATATGAATGAGGGGAAAAAAACTGAAACTCATTTCATAGGAAAAGGGCTAATTTTTTACTGATGATGATGAT
This sequence comes from Cebus imitator, assembly GCF_001604975.1. NCBI lineage: Eukaryota > Metazoa > Chordata > Mammalia > Primates > Cebidae > Cebus > Cebus imitator. Next base: position 2,057,699 of record NW_016107357.1, read on the forward strand.
GATGATTATTATTATTATTATTACTTTGAGACAGAGTTTTGCTTTGTTACCCGGCTGCAGTGCAGTGGAGCAATCTCAACTCACTGCAACCTCTACCTTCCGGGTTCAAGTGATTCTCATGCCTCACCCTCCCAAGTAGCTAATTACAGGTGCACACCATCACTCCCAGCTAATTTTTGTATTTTTAGTAGATATGGGGTTTCACCATACTGGCCAGGATGGTCTTGAACTCCTGACCCCAAGTGATCCACTCGCCTTGGCCTCCCAAAGTGCTGGAATTACAGGTGTGAGCCACCGTGCCTGGCCTAATTTTTTCTAACATGTTAAATGTTCCAACAAATCAGCAAGAAAAAGATCAACAACTCAGTGAAAAAATGGCAGTATATAAAAATAAACACTACATAGAAATTGAGATACCATTTTTACTTATCAGCATGAAAAGAACTCAAATATTTGCATACATACTGTACTGGCAAGATTGTGAATGGCTAGACACTTTCACACAGCGCTGATAGACACAGAAACTAGTGCCAACTCTAAGAAAACAATCTAGCAAAATCTTCCAAGACTATAAATGCACCTACCGCTTGACCCACAATTCTGCTTCTAACAATTTATCCTATGCTTATACTCACACTTGCCTGTAAAATTTAATGTGTATAAGGTCATACCTTGGGTCAGTGGTTACATAGCAGAAGATTTCAAATGACTAAAATGGTATACTATTCATCTGTTTAAAAAGAACAAGAAACCTCTTGTGTTGTACCAATATAAAGATCTCCAAGAAATGTTATCGATTAGAAAAGTTAACATGTAGAATTATATGAACAATACATTACCATTTGTAGAAAAAAAGGAAAAATTATTGTCTGATACAGAATATCAAAATAAGAAACACAGAATTTCCTATATTTGCATGAAGTAGCCGGAGGCAGGATGCATACAAATTCCCATGAGAAGGGATTAAAATGGCTGAGGGCATTTAAAATTTTTAATGCTATTTCTCATTTAATAAAAAAAAAATGGAATCAAAGAGGTTATTTGTAAAGAATGTGTCATAAAATAAGGGTCAAATACAGAAGACTGGCAGGAATAAACCGAGGCTTCACTCCAAGAGTGAGATGGTCTACACCATGTGTCACTTGAAGCAATTGGCTGCATCTTTCTTCCCCTTACACACGCCTTTTCTTATATTTTATATCTCATTTTCTTGTCATTTTCTTCTCTCCATCTCTCATCAATTTTCTAAATACATTTCTGCTCCTAAATTTTGTCATCCTATAATTATGTCTTTATAATTCTAATCACATGCATATTTTAGCCTCAGAGCTTAAACAGCATTAAATCCTACTTCATTCAGATAGAAGATGGAATGAGGTTTTAATCCTGTTGGCCTTATTCTGAGAATCAATAGAGACACAGAATAGTTTTGATTTATGGCATGGACAATAGATTCAATCAAGCTGCTTCCTTATGGCCCAAGAAAACTTTCTTATAAGAAGGTGGGCTCAAGCCAGGTATGCTAGCCAGGCTCAAGCAGATTAAGAAAACCTTCCAGTCCATGTCTTTCTTATTCTACTGCAGTTTTGTAGAACTTCCACTGAGTAATAAAAGAAGATTTATGAACAGTCAGTGAGTTCCAAGCCACCATGACCAAGAATACCCCAGCAACTAAGAACAACTTACCAGCAACATGACCTTGTTCAAAGTCTTTCAGAATCCCAGTATCTTCATTTCTACAATGTAGATGTTTTTGAGACAACAAATAAATTATAAACAAAGATAACAGCAATAACCATGTGGTAGCCAGTCTCTGAGATGGACTTCTACCTCCTGGTATTTATACCCTGGTATTTATATCACTCCTCCCACATTGTACCAAGTTTGCCCTGTGACAAACATAATATGGCAAGGGTGATGGCATTTTATGGCATAATATGGTAGGTAACTTTAGAGGTTAGGTTATAAAAGATGTGTCTTAGTTATGCTTCTTTCTCTCTCTGTCTCTTTCTCTAGGGGAGGCCAGCTACCATGTTGTAAGTAACCCTATGGAGAGACCCTCATGGTGGGCACTGAGACCTCTGCCAGCAATAAGCTTGAGAACAGATCCTTTATCCCAGTCAAGTCTTTAGGTGACCTCAGCCTTGGCCAAAACCTGTTAGTGCAACCATATAAGATATCCCAAGCCAGAAGCCCTGGCTAAGCCATGCCTAGATCCCTGATCCTCAGAGATTCTGTGACATAATAAATGTTTTTTATTTTAAGTACAAAGCTTTGGCGGTTATTTATTATGCTGCAATAGATAACTAACATGACCATGTAACAACAGGAATAACAACCAACAAATCATGTCCCTTTTCTTCATCAAAAGAACTTCATGGTATTGCTGAGGTCTAGACTTGGGTATGGTGATTCCGGTGGAGTGACTTCATCCTTCTGACTCAGCATCTAACTCCTGAGGCTACAGTGTCCACTTACTGGAAAACTTGTTGCTTATTCCATGTTGCCTCCATTAATTGCCACTGCTGATACCTAGGACACGAGTCTCAAGAGCAGCTATTCGGAAGACCAAGGTCTTCGATAGAAATAGATGTTCTGTTCATCTTTGTTGCTGCTTGCACTAAGCCATTGCAGCAGATTTGTTGCCTTGATTCTGATTCTAGATTTTTTTGCATAAATTGTATCTATTTTTAAGTGGCAACAACCACTCCTAGAACACATACAAAGCATGATCAAACCCTCATCATTTACACCTCAGTCCTGAGTCACTTCTTCCATCGACCTGATTCCTTACCTTTTTGGCCTTTTTTCTCACCACTGGGTCCTTGTCTTGTCTCTGCTTCCCTAGTTTTGATTTTCTATTCTTCAGTAAATGTCCCACTCCATGTCACTTGGTTCTGGAATCTTTCTCTCTGGGTGCTGTCTCCATTGTAGAGAACTGGCCACGTATGCCTTGCCACTGTAAGTCAGCGTCAGAGAAAGTCTAACTCTGTTGTCCTCACCTTTAAGACATTGTCTCTGAGTATCTGGTTCTGAACAATGCCCTGTCTCTCTCTCTCTCTCACTTTTTCCAGATGCCCCATGCAGAATTATTTAGCCTTCATTAGTCTAGGGCAGGGTGGCTTCTGTACCTTTCTTCATTCTTAGATTTTTCAGCTTTATCTTGTTTATATCAGAACCCCTTATTGATGATGATATCCATTTTTAAATATAGACTGCAATGGTTCTCAATAGTGATTGGCATTAAAATCTCCTGAAGAAGAAAAGAGAATGCTTATATACTATTAGTGGGAATGTAAATTAGTTCATCCACTGTGGAAAGCAGTTTGGAGATTTCTCAAAGAACAAATAACAGATATACCATTTTATCCAGCAATGCCTTTACTGGGTATATATCCAAAGAAAATAAGGCATTCTGTGGGAAAAAAAAAAAACAAACATGCACTTGTACATTCATTACAGCACTATTGACCATAGCAAAGACGTGAAATCAACTTATGTGTCCATCTGTGGGACTGGATAAAAAACATGTAGTACATACACACCATGCAATACTTTGCAGCCATAAAAAATGAATATGTCCTTTCCAGCAACATGAATGCAGCTAGAGGCCATCATCCTAAGCAAATTATCTCAGGAACAGGAAACCAAATACTGCATGCTCTCACTTATAAGTGTGAGTTTAATATTTGGTACTCATGGACATAAAGATGGGAACAATAAACACTGGGGACTGCTAGAGGGGGATGGGAGGAGAGTGAGCATAGAAGAACTAGCTGTTGGGCACTATACTCACTTCCTGAGTGATGGGATCATTTGTATCTCAAACCTCAGCATCAAGCAATATAACCATGAATCTAAAATAAACCAACCTTTATTTTAGATTCAGAGGGTACAAACCTACATGTGTACCCTCTGAATCTAAAATAAAGGTTGAAATGTTAAAAAAAATCTGGAAACACTGAAAAATATTCCAATGCTGAGATTCTATTCCAGATCAGTCATAAATATTTATGAAAAGCTTTCAGTTGATTTTCCTGAGTATCTAGGGGATAGAACCAATAGTATTCAGTGAGGGCCAAGAAAATTCAAATGCTGTACCCATTAAACAAAAACCATCTGGGAGCCAGATTCACACTCAGGTGGCCAGTTTGTGACCTCCAACTAGAGAGTGTGTGGATGGTCTTGCTGGGAAGCCAGGGACTTTGTTTGTGTACTCCCACAAGATCCTCCAGATGGGTAAAGGAAACAGTGAGCAGAGAATTCAGAAGCAATTAGCTAGTGCATACGCTTCCAGGGCAGCCCTGCTCCATGAGGACATCTGATAACCTGCAGATAATTATGTTTATGGTGCACAAACCATTGCTGAAAGATGGCATCGTGCACAGCTGTTGTTTAGAAAAACCCGCTGTAGAGTTTTGGATTTGGCACTAGGAATCCCTAACCGTGGCTAAACAGAAAAATTCTGTTTGTGCAGATGGAGATTCAAGATAGAATAAGTGTCAAAGCTTTAAGAACGAAAGAAACAGAAGCTTGACTGTTTTGAAAAGAGTAAAAGTGCTGGTGTCTAGCGATGGAGTTCCGAACCTACATATGTGAATGTCCTTATGCTACTGCAGTTGTTAACTCCAAATCCAACATGAAGAAAACTGATTTGATCTTTGCATTAGTGTGCAGAGCAAGATTCTCAACTTGAGTAAATTATGATTTTAACTGCTTTCCAATCTATCTCCCTTAACATGTTTATACATAGTGTTTATAAAAGGTGCCAATAATATACATAGCAAGTGTTTTCTGATTTCTTTTTAACATTTTAACATAGCTATTAAGAAGTTTTCATCTCTGTTATGCTGATTAATTGACAGGAATAGTATTGATGGCTTTTTAAGATTTTAATTCATTTTATTCATAAGCCAGATGTACAAGTATTAAACGGCATCCATAGTCTTGAGGAATCCATAATAAAAGGAAATTCAGTATTTAAAATTGGAATCATTTAAGAAAATTTCTCAGTATTCCAGCCTCCTTCTAGTTGGTGATTCAAGTTATAGGGGGTAAGAGCGCCTAGTGGGGTACATGGGGTCTGTCAGTCCCGGAGATATATACAGACCTTTTTTGAATCCTGGCTTCACCACACACACGATGTGACTCCAAGCAATCACTTAACTTCTCTCACTGAGTCTCTAAAAAAATAGTAATACCTGCTTTCCCAGCTTATTTTTGTTATAATCAGAAACTGTAAATATAAAGCACATCATATGCAAGATACTGAGTGCACACTCTGAGCAGATACTTGGTTAAGTGCAGGGCAAAGAACAAGAAGCGTAGGGTACAGTCTCTGTCTTCTAGCAGCTGACAATATATTTGAGACAATATAGGCAAATAATTAACAGGAAATCAATTAAAACTACAAAGTACTTGCATTAAGTATGTAAGTTCAGATGAAATATCTTTTATAATTTGTGTATCTTACATCTAATATGCATAACATTTCCTATTATTAAACATATCCTTTAGCCCTCACCCTAACTCTAACCTCATGTGTAAAACTTAGTTTAATTTAATCTTTAATGTAACCATTAAGAGATGTCACTTTATTGATAAGTCAGTTAAAAAATTTTATAATGGTGAGATATGTAATTCATCTGTGTGACTAGTCAGGGATTTGAATATGAATCAACTAAATGCTATTTGTAATACAGATGGGATTAGTGATTCTGTCTATAGATTAATAATATTAGTCTTGAGATATGTAAACTGCAACTGTCAATCTAATGGCTGTTGGTATCTCAGGCCAAATGAGTTGAGACCTAGAGCAAGTAAACTCCAAGGTGTGGACATAAGTCAGGTTTCCATAAATACCGGTGGTTTCAGAGGCAGGCTACTTTCCAAGGACTGATTTTCAGTACAAAGGTGGCCAAAAGGCTGCTGGAATAAAAGGTAGGTGTGAATCATCCTATGTGTTAGTCAGAGTCAATCAAATTAGGATAACCAAAAACAGAGCAGGGATTCTGCACGTACAAAGTCAGACAGAAGACAAGGAGGTTTAATTTCTTTCCTTTTTCTGTGAAGTTGCCTGAAGATGAAAACTTTTCATTTTGCATTAATGACAGTCTAATATTAATGATGGGTAAATTTGATGACACTTTCACAAAGATAGACTTTATCTTCATAAAATTATTAAACTTGGTTATAACATTAGGGAGTGTTCAGTCAGTGAGGTTATGAGTGTATATGTTTTCTATATTGGATTTTTGAAGATCAACCTCCTAAGTTAGATTTAAGTCTATGGTTAAATGTAATGTCGTAGATAAGTGATATGATTTATGGTCATCTAAATTTTTGTTGTGTCCTTATGGCACAAATTGATTTGACCATTTTAATTAAAATGGTGTTTAATAAAATTTTGGAGGCTCTATAAACTATGTTTTTTGATGTAGTATAGAGCAAAAACAAAAAAGACAGGCTATGCTTTTCTTTCATTTTGCAGCCACAGAATACTGTATCTCAAAATTTGAAGAATCATGGATACTCATGAGTATATGAAAGCATGGAACCCAGGACACTCAAATTATGTTCAAAGATATAATTTCTGAAAGCCTGGAGGTCTTTCATGACAATAAAATAATCCATTAAAGTATTCTTCTTTAAATGTCTGAACAAAAAAGCGTGGTGCTCTTAAAGGAGACACTTTCTATATCTAAGGAGCACATTAAACCCAGTGTCTTAGAACAAATTCAAATTCAGAGGGAAAGTAACTTTATTTGGAAGTTATAGTGTCCTGAAACTAACCAAACTTGTGGAAAACAAGCAGTCTTCTTTCCCTTGGAAGGCCTTTGGGAAAATATGTCTACGAGTGTCCCTGTGGAGTCAGTATTTCGGAGACAACATAGGAACCACATGTCCTTTTCCTTGCCTGTCCAGGGATGTCTAATGTGGGTGTTCATTGAGCCTGACAACCAGACTATCCTTAAAAGCAGCTGATCTCATTCTCTGTGGGCGCTGAGTTCCTCATTCTCAAAGTCAGAAGTTGTGGATGAGTCCAGAAGCTCCAGCCCTGCCCCATGACCCACCTTTCTGACAGTCTCCGTGAGAGAGCCCTCAGACCCCTGCTGCCATCCAGCAGTGGAACAGCCTCTTTTGCTATCAGACAGCTCCAAGAATGCGGATGCAGCAGTTAGCTCATTCTTTTAAGCCTCTTGTGGTTAACGTGAATAGCATTCTTTCAATTGCTGCCGATATGAAATATCCTAAGTCTTCAAGTCAACAATTAAAAACTCAAGGTCATATTTTTACAGGAGACACTGAAAATGTTTGCATTTGGAAGGTAAAACGTTTTAAATGGGAATGGTATGCGTATTTATTCTGCATCTAGATGTTGCAAAATGAAGTAGAGGTTTGTCAGTTATTCAGGTTTTATTAGGCTAGAGAAAGTCAAGACAGATGATATGCTTCCCAAATAAGAGATTTTATTGCAGAAGCTGACTACTTAGAAAATAGTCATTTTTGATTGTATAAACCAAAATGAACTTATCTTCTTTATCCCTCAGTTTTCCTATAAAAAATAATTTAGCTCATGAAGATGAGCATAACTTATACTTCACAGTTAGAAAACCCTTCCCCCTCCATTTCCAGTTTTTATATCTGTAAAATGAGATAATACTACTGCTTATATAGCCTTGTCTCATCCTGTTTATCTGCAGGTATTAAGAAGCATAGCCAAGATTTGCTAACAGGCTCTCTGGATTTGTTTTCTCAGAAGTTTGTTCCACCCAACCCCCCGTTTTTTTTTAAATCAATGTCTCCATGCCACCCCAATTTCCCACCACTTCCCTGGAGTACCTTTTCTATAGTCACTCTTGTTAAGATTCTGACAGTATTAGCTAGCCTCCAGCTTCCACTGTCCCTTGAAATGATCCCTTTTCTCAAGCTAATTAACTGCCTCTGTACCTTTAAAGGTCAGTTTATATAACACCAACTCTAGGGTCCCTGAGAGCCCCACCAGCCCCACCAGGTGTTACACTCCTTCCATCTTCCATTAACCCCAAGGGCCCTCCAAGCATTCTGTGCATACCATTGCATGGCACTTAGGCTGAACTGTAATTTCTTATTTACATGCCCGACCTGACCATATTTATAACACTATATATATTTTAATACTGAAAGCTCTGGCAGAGTACTTACTTGACACATAGTAAGTGCTTATTAAATGCCCACTGAGTCAACCAATCAAATAAATAAGTGAAGTATTTTGTGGACCATTTGATTCTAAATACCTACCTAATTTCATTCCTTTTCTAAAAACTATTGGTACATTAGATACACATGAGATGCATTAGAACACATGGGAGAAAGATCCATTCATCAGATACTTCTCAACTGTTTGGAAGAGCTGACGTGGAAAAATGCAGGAAACTTGCTTGCATATTATGTCTGTGTACTGAACTCCCTATTTTGTGTAAAATATATAAGTAACAAATTTGGAAGTAACATGCTAACATCACCAGATCGTCACAGGTTGATAAATTTGTTAAGGTGACCAACATTACATTTGCCAAAGCAGATAAATCTGTTCCTTTTAGGAAGTTGAACAGTGGGCTGAGTTAGTTTGGCCACCAGGAAAGATGCTCTGACATGAGAGACAGGGTGGGAAGAATGCCACCATGAACCAGCAACAAAGCCTTGGATACAGATGGCCCAGACCTAGAGAGGTAGGGACACAATATGTATAAGTGTGCCTGGGATAGTCCCTGTTTGTGTAGGCTGTTTGAGCATAATTATTTGTAGCACTCTGTTTCTCTCTTAAAGGTGTTCCAGGTTGGAAAGTAGTTAGAGGGTAAAAAAGATGGATTTATCTGCCCATGAGTGCTCTCATCTTATTTCTTGTTCCTTGCCTACCAAGGAAGAAGAACCTACTCTCTGACACTACACTCACTAGACCATTTTGCATCAGTGGGTAGTTATTTCATTTTTTTTTTTTTTAAAGACAGGGTTTCACCATGTTGGCCAGGCTGGTCTTGAACTCCTGACCTCAGATGATCCGCCTGCCTTGGCCTCCCAGAGTGCTGAGATTACAGGTGTGAGCCACCACGCCTGGCCAATTATTTCATTTTTAACTGGTCTAATATTATTTCTATCCTTTCTCTTTATAAAATAACTTGGAATAAATGATATTGTTTCATAAATTATGTGAGTAAAATTAATGGTAATTTGACCAAAATCTAACCATGGGAATTGTTTGTCCTCATTTTTAGTCATTTTGTTCAAACAACTTAGAGCTGAAATGGAAGCATGCAAACTCTTCCCACAGATAAGTTCTTCCTCCTTGACCTTCCAAAATAATAAGTACCTGTAAATTTAGAGGAAAAGTGCAGCAGAATCAGGATAGGCACAAAAAGTAGCGAAGAATAATTCTTTTTAGATGGCCATTCCTGTCTAAATGACAAGTTGAGTCTTTGGAGTTTAAAGAAACAACTAATTGTGGTTGGCCTCATACATGGTTTGGGGCTGAGGTTGGGGAAAGGATAGCCACAGTGGCTGGGAACTCAGCAGCTAAATCAAGCTCTTTGGGTTCAGTGCACAAACCCTCCTGTGAAAATCCTCAAGTTGAAGATGCAGGATTGGTCACTGAATCCTCAAGGTTCAGTGCACAAACGCTCCTGCAAAAATCCTCAAGTTGAAGATGCCTTTTCACAGGCAACAGTCTGCCATTGAACTGAGAACCCAAAGGCTTTGTCAGGCAGCTGGAGGATTTGTCTGGTACATGGAGAGGAAACAGACAGTGGCAGAAGCAGCTCAGATAAGTTTTGGAGAATTTCAAAAATGCGAGGGATCAGAATCAAAGTGTTCTGGGAAGAAATAAAAACCTGCTGCCCTTTTCTCATTTCTAATTCAAACTATAAGCATGAAACTGAAATCCTCTAAACCTTCCTGACTACTGCTTCCTTATTCCTAGTGGGACATGTTTTCAGAAGCTCCTTTTCTTATTTTTTCTTTTTTAATGCATTTGACCACATGTGTTTGCTAATGAGCATATACAGCTAGAGCTCAGAACAGCCTTAGAACACCTAAGAGTTTCCATTTATCTCAGTCATGTTGTTAATGATCACCACCTCTTTTCCATTTCCATGTATATTAATGTAACCTCAAGACCAATATTCTGTAACATATTGGATAATTGCACAAACTACTGTGTAGGCAGCCAAAAGGGAACTTTTTCCCAGATAGATGATAAGGACAGATAGTTTTATGTAATAGCTTGAAATGTTTGTTTCATGATGGATGAATGAAAGTACATATTGGGCATAGCAAAGACTAGTTAAGGGTGTCCATAGGAGAGTGTGGGATGTGCAAAGTTAGATGTATGAAAGAATACCTACACATCACACGTACACATATACACATCTACACCTCTATCTACACATATACCAATGGCTCCATGGGTGCTCATGAAATTAGCTTCATAATTCACTTCTCAAGACCCTGTTTCCCACAATGTGCACAGTGGAGACTGAGCCACCATCACTAAAGATTAACTCATCTGCAACAATAGCCTTTTTTCAAAAGGAAAACAAAACCAAAAAGCAATGCTGCATAAAATAATTCAACCATCCTTATGTTTTCCTTCAGATTCCTCTTTCATTCTCCACAGTGGCCATTTAAAATATCCATGTTCCTCAAATTTCTATACCTATTATCTCCTGTTTCCAAAAGATAACCTGACGTCCCAATTTCTTACTTTCCAGGAAGGTAGGCACACTAGGATGGGTTCTCCATCAATCTCTACCCACAAATCTCAAGGGTTAATAGGCCACTCCTATTATCTCTTCTTTCTCTCTCTCTCTCTTTCTCTCTCTTTCCTTTGTAATGGAAAGAAAGTAACTTCTCTTAAAGAGGAATATCTTATGGTTTGCTCTGGATCTAATTTTCTCTTTACTTCTTACAGACACCTTCCACCTTTTATTTCCTCACTCACTTTACAGAAGCTGTTTACTATAAGGTAACTAGCACCTTCTTTTTGGACATTTATCAGTCTGTCATACTCACTTTCTCCAAAATATTTGAACTGTTGATCATTTATTCTTACTTGAAATTCCTTCTTCTGTGGACTTCCATGATCCATGTATGTCATGTATGTGCAAGTGTGTGTGTGTGTGTGTGTAGCCCCTTCTCTTGTCAATCTTTTTGTCTGTCTGGAGAATTGAGAAAATAAAATTCTTTAATAAGTTTAAAAATACTAAGTGTTAAGGAAAAAAGTAAAGCAGGGAAGGAGATAGGAAACGCTGAAGTGGACGAGGTTCAAATTTTAAATAGGATGGTCAGAAAAAACCTCACATTAAAAGAGATAAAGAGAACAAGCCATGCGGCTGCCTTTGGAAAGAGCTTTTCAGGCGGGGGAGTACCTGATGCAAAAGTGTTGAGGTGGGAGACGTTAGAGGTTTTCTGGTAAACGAGTGACCTAGTCTGACTCCTATTTTAACACCATCACTCCAGCTGCTGTGTTAATAGATAATGTGGGACAAGAGCAGAAGCTGGGATGCTAACGGGAAGCTACTGTGACAATGTGTTGTTAGGGAAATAGTAGTGTTTTAGGTGGGGTAGCAGTAAAAAAAGTATTTGGAAGTGCTCAGATGCTACATAGTTCAAGGTCAAACAAGGAGCTAATGAAGTGGTGGCGGGAGATGACAGAGACAGAGAGACAACGAAGTATGACATCAAGGTTTTTGACCTGAGCAATTGAAAAGATTAAGCAAAATAAGAAAGATTGCAAATAAAACACATTTGAGGGGAAAGATTTTAAACAACTCAGAAGGTCTGAAATTTTACACCAGGCTAACAAATTGGCCTGGCAGAAGACAAGGAATTTACAGCAATAGTGGTAGCCAAATCATGTCATATCATGTGCAGAGGAGTCAATAATTTATTAGATTTTCTTTAAGAATTCCTGTAGGATTAAAAATACCAGATTGTATAATATGCATATTTGGAACCTGGAACTATTGCAGCTAATTTATTGCAGTAACGAATCAGTAACTACTAATTTAAGAGCAGCCAGCCCGAAGCAGAAGTAACACCCAGGGTGGGTGTAGAGACTACAGAATATGACGGAGGAAGTGGAGTAGAAGCTCAGAGCAAATTATTTCTATAGCTTATATATCTCTGGAAGATTTTCTTTTTTCTTTTCCAGTAAAACTTCCACAAATAAAGTTCCTTAATTGTTTAACCCAGTTTCAGTTAGACTTTTTGATTGGTTGCCTCCCAAAGCATTCTAACAGATATTGATCTATCGATTGATCAGTTGATTGATGCCAGAAATGGAGACTCACCACATTTCAATGAAATGCAAATTCAATGTGGAATTTGCTGAGTAGACGAGACAGGGAGGAGAGCAGCAAGGGCCCCTTTTATTCCACAGTAGGAAGTTGGCAATCTTTGTTATGTTCAAGCAAGATAGGTGTCTAGGCTGTGGCTTTTATGTGGTGTTACTCAGACTTGATGAAGCTGCAGCTTTAGGTAACTTGATAGGTCATTTCCTCCACCTGCAGAAAGATCTTATAAAAAAGAGACAAGTCTAGGCTTAAGGTGGCATGTCTGGCAAAGCATGTGTTGAGTGTCTACTTTGCCAAGTACTGTCCTCATCAGTGGATATATGCATCTGTAGAGCTTACATTCTAATTCATACACATATGCTACTAGAAAAAAAAATACCCAAAATAGGTAGTGACAAGTTGTTGAAGACAAAGAAAGCAGAAAAATGGGATAGAAATGATATGGGCTGCTATTATAGATAGGATGACTAGGACATCTGAGGGAAACTTCCTGGGCAGAGATTTCAGCAAGCATAAATTCCTCAAGGCAGGAGTGTTCCTGGTATTTCAAAGAATAACAAACTAGATGTTCAGGATGGCAGAAGCACAGTGAGCATGGGGGTAGAGGATCAGAGGAGATACACCAGACCACACAGGAATTTAAATGAAGCTACGGACATTAGAATTTGTTTATATTTGTGATGGGGCCCACTGAAGAGGTTTAAGCAGAGAAATCACACGATTTTATTGAGATCTTAGAAGGATGGCTCTGGTTGATAATTGGCACATGATAGTTTGAGAAGGAAAAAGAGAGGACATGCAAGACCAAGTTAGGAGACTACTGTGGTATCTACAGCAGAGATAGTGGTGGATTGATTGGGCCATCTATGGGCTGGCAAGATGGGGCAAGAAGTGTTCCAATGTAGGAAATGTTTTTAAGGTAGAGCTCACAGACTGCCTTAGGGATTAGGTATGAAGTATAAGAGAAAAACACAAGTTAAAGACACATATTGCTAGAGAGTCTACTCATCTAATCTGGAACCCTGTAGGGATAGAAATGTCATATTCTTCACCTGAAGCCAAGATTGGTAACAACAGATACAGGGAGTTGGGGAATTAAGCAGGAAATGAATGAGACCAGGCTTCTTCCAAGCTTCTCTTGCTAAGCGCATTTTTGCCAAACAAAAGAAACAGTCATACCTGGAAGACAAAGATAGGGGTATAGTATTTAGGGGCATCCTAAATGTTATTAGGATCTCTGTCCATAAAGATATATTTTTTAAATTTCTTCAAGGCACAAGCCAAGAATATGGTTGAATCGCTCAAACAAGGAGCTGTGACTTAGACTGAGTACAGAGATATACTTCGGGAAGACAAAACTGCATAGATTCATGAAGCCCTAAACAGACAGGGGAGTTGGCTTTGATACTAGCCCATGGAATTGATCACAAGCACGTAGACCCAAAGCAAATAGACCAGCAGCCTACTAAATTTTTAAGTGAGCTGTAGTGCCAAAAAAAACCCTATGACTGGCCAAAAAGAGCCTGTATTTCTCAAACCTTAAGATAATCCCAAGGATCCAGGAATCACATCAACAGGAAGTGGGCTGCCCAAGTGGTCAGGCTCCAGAAATTGCATCCTTTCCAAAGTTTATCTCCATGGCAGACAATGGACAAGGGAAATCCATTCATTGCATAGAACCAGGGGCTTTCTTATTAGTCGACCAAGGAATGCCTTCCATTGCCAGGACAGGTTGTCCTTGTTATTTATGGCCAGAAGATTATAATATGTGCCATGTACTAGTGATTTCTGTGTATTTCTCACTGACCTTTTTTCCAAATGGAAGTTTTCTTTCATTTATCCAGTTCTCTGCTAACTTTTGTTAATGGAAGTGTTGGGAATCTATTACCTACGATCTTTGCCTGTGTCTCCCAGAAGGGAGAACCTGAGGCAAAAGCATATGTGCTATTACTTTATGAAGTTGTACAAACCATAGATGCCAGATTGAGAGGCAAGGGAAATACATCAGGTAAGAAGAGAGAGCCAATAATAAGGTTACATTATTGGGTTGGCTACTGCCAAATGCTTAAGTGCTAAGGGCTTATCTCACAGGATGGTCCTCTGTGGATCCAGATACAGTGTGTCTTTGGATAGTACATAGGTGAGGTAGAGGGATGGAGGGAGACGAAAGAGATTTTTTAATTAGCTCTTGTGTCCCAACACTTGTAAGTTTACCCTTTGGGGTTTTATACTTTTGTACTTCTCGGCGGTACATGTATGGATACCAAGTGAAGCTCTATGGTATCTCACACTTCAGGATCAATGGAGATGCCACAAGGCAGGAGGTGACGTGAGGTGGTGCCAGATGCCACCTACATGAAGTTGGTTGAACCCCACTTACATATGGCATGGTGATTGTAGCAGAAAAGAAGAGGCAAGTGAGGCCAAGAATATTTAAAGCAGTCTATAAGAAGGGTCTGGTGAGGAGAATAGCTGGGTCTGATGAAGAAGATTAGCTATTATGTAGTAATAGGTAGTATAGGATTGTATAGTAATCCTAGACTCCAAGTAATCCTACATTACTAGACTCTTGGAGTCTAGGATTACTGTTATGTTCAGTTATGGTTACACTAGGTGAGAATTTGGCTTGCCTATCTTTTTGGAGGGGCTTCATGAAGTTTATGTAATAACATTTTTGAAAGCATATGTATCGAAATATGATATCAGTGAATGTGGTATAACCAAGGACTAGACCATAGCGGTCTTTCTAACAATGATTGCACCTGCACCCACCATTATGTAATGCCCATGTAACTTTGTAGCCTTGGCTCCCACCTCCTTTTCCAGGGGTGAGCTCAATTATGGTAGCCTGATCAACACTGTCTCAACCCTTTGGGACCACAATGATTGGCTCATCAATGTTCAGTAATCCAAGGCCAACACAACTCCACTTAACAACAAATGGTCAAGACATTTGTTATAGAGGAATTCCGAACCGTATGTTTCGCAGATGTGAGACCTGGAGCTGTTGTAGCCCTTTGTTAACCATAAAGGAAGCCAGTCTAAGGATGAAGCCAGTCTAAGGATAAAGCCGGTTAATGGAGAAGGACATAAATGAAGATATAACAGAAAAACATTGTCAATGTCTGAAACAAACTGTGCCTGAATACTAGGCTACAGCTTACATGAAACAATAATTCTGTCTATTGTTAAAATAGTTTGAATTTTCCTTGTCATGTAACCAAAAACATCCTAGCTGATATATTAATTGGTAGGTCAAAGCTGAGGACAATTTTGCCTCAGTTATACACTTCTAAATAAATCTATGGAGTCATAATAGTAACTCAAGCAACTGTAAGTATGTGGTGGAGGACCTTTGCAAACCAGATCCAATCAGGGAGACTAGCATATAGGTTCTTGATATAGTTGCAAAGAAACAACACCAGAATATTCTCTAACTCTGTGTGCTGTACCTAAGTCAGCAAAGTTGTAACTATATAGAATGTGTTATCAGAAGGGATATGAGCAGCATAAGAAATGGTGATTTCCAAGGAAAAAGGATTTTTAGTGTTCATCCAGTACTGACCATGGATATGAAATACTGGGTCATAAGCACTCTCATCACCAGAATGATGTATCAGGACTTTCAGAGTCATTACACTAATCCATTTCTCTTTGCTCAGATTCTATGATTTTGAAACAGCTTTCAGGAAAATAAAATACAAACTCATTGGAAAGAAATATCTTTCAGTGTAATTTTTTTTCCATCAGAGCAGCTATAAAATTAAAGCTAAAACTTAGGCAAATCAAAACAAAGACAGAATATCTTTTTAATTGTGTAGTTTCACATATACGAATCAATGCACTAGAGGAATGGTAATATTTTGGCATCAATTCAAAAGCTGGTACTTCGAGACATTTATCATATCATGAAATTTAAACTTCAACAAATTTTAATAGTGATATGATAAATGGAACCCATATTATTACAACTCTGATTTGGTAATGCATATATTCATCATCATCATTATTATCATCTTAAAGCTGGGATAGTAGTAATGTTGGTGATGAATAAAATATACGCAGTTATCTTCTCCATTATATATGTCTATATTAAGTGCCTCAAATGTGTCTGCATCACATTTCAATATACTGCATATATGTGCTTAATAAACATCAGTAAACCTTTTGGAAAGATGGCTTAACAGGTGAATGGTAAAAATAAATGAATTGTTAAAACTGGAATAAAACAAAGCAAAACAAGATCTTAACATATAGAATTATAAAATTTACCAAATGCCTTTACATTTATTATCACATTGAATCTGTACAACTTGTATGGTCAGTATCACTAGTCTCATATTATAAATGAAAGTGAGACTTGAGGTTCCTACAAGCACACAGCTAGTGATTAAGAGGGTTAACTCTAGAGTTAGACTACTGGCAATGACTCTTAACTCCTTCACTTACTGACTGGACCAATGTCACAGCTGTCTCATCTATAAATGGGTAGTAATAACGATATTGGGAGAGTTAAATGAAATAATTCATGTAAATGCATGTGGAAGTGGTAAACATTAAGTAAATAAATGGTAGGTATTAGTGTTGTTTTTGTCACCAGCTAATGTTCTAATTAAGACAAACTAAGAGGAATACAATGAAAACTAAAATGGACTCTTATGGAAATACACTGAACCCGAAATGAAAATGCCACTGGGGACTTTTTGCATCTCTCTCTCTGTTTGTGGCTACAAATGCTTTAATTTTCTTTCTCTCTGTATTCCTATCCCATTGTTTTTCTCCACAGAAGGAATCTTTCTCTATACTCATTAGTAGCAAATGACCAAGGTGCCAGTCTCTTACCTCTATATGTTCTTTTCTGTATAAATATACATGTATTCCTTTAACTTAAGAACTCACCATTGTCTGACTATGATTTCTTTGTAAGTGCCTCTAAATTGAGCTCTTCAATTTAAGAATTCCACTGTGTTTTAGCACCCAGTAAACTCTAAACTTAGACCAATCAGAAACGTTGGATGATCCTGAGGTCACAGCATAGACACAGAGACCCACATCTTGTGCAAGACTTTCCTTTCTCAGGGAAGACAATGACAGAGAGCTGGACAATCACCTCGAAACATTATGTATGCAAATTACTGGGTACTGAAAACCCAATGGACTCTAGTGGCTTTCATTCTGGCCATCTTGATTTCCAAGTGACTCCGATCATTTGATTCCATTCTGCTTTCACGTACTCCTATCCAATCTCATAGTATGCATTTCTAAAACTCCTTTTTTTTGATGGCACACAGACACAGTAAAAGATCACCAATTGCTTTAGTGGTTCAGACAAAACCTCTGCTTCTGACGGAGAGCTCAAAGCTTAGCCACTTGCATTTTTTTATTCTCAAATTGGTGTTGAGTCAATCCTATCATCTTGCAAAGTTGGTTTTGCCTTTCTTGGACTCATCTTCAGGCAAGCCTCTGCAGCAGCACAATCACCCTTCTTTGCTTGCTGTTACTGTTTTTAGTACGATTATGTGAAAACTCACTAGACAAAGCAATGTGCTGGTCTATCATTATTCATTAAAATGTTGTTACTAGCGCTGAATGGCTTTCTTGCCTGTGAAAATTTTCTTTTTCTTTTTGCTTTCTGACATTCCTACAGTATTGATGTGCTTCCATTGAGAAACACAAAGACTTGAGTCTGTAATTATCATTAGTCTAAAGTATTAAATAGAATTTCTGTCAGAAACTTCAGCAAAATAAATTCAACACCCACATAGAGCTGCGTATTTTAATTTCATTGGAAAAAGAAGACATGAGAGTCTGTTAGACTGATTAGTCTCCAAATTCTGGGCCTATATTAATCTCCAAATATTGTGAACCTCAGTTGTTGCTTTTATTTGAATCCTGGAGGGTTATCCTTTTAGAGGAAGCAGTGCCATCTTCTTGAACCATTCTGACTGATTATTCTTTTCTTTAAATGACTTGCATGACTCTACATATGACTGGTTTGATGAACTTTATCTCTGTGTTGACCAACTGTTCCAATAAACTGCCTGAAATTTGTTGGGTATTTTAATGCTGTGTAGAGAAAAACAATGCGAAATCTTTCAGCACCCACTTCTTCTGGGGGAGTGACTCATTGCCTTAACCGTAAACACAGGAGGTTTCTTGAGATGGTGAGGAAATAAAGGAGCTTAAAGGGAGAAAATGAGAAAAAACAAAGCTCTTAAAATTGTTTACTTTGTGCAACTAAAAATAGCGAAATAATCAAGTCATATTTTTACCCAAGTCATTCTATCCAAAGTTCCAAATTTAGAAAAAAATTGGACAAAGCTAATATACATCACAGGGTCATGTTTGAGATAATTAAGTATGTGAGCAATTGGAAAGGAAAAGAGCTGAATGAGATGCCAAACTTCTGGCTCCAGTTTTAATAAACCCATTCATGACTTTCTTGACTGGCAATTTTCATGTAGTCGCTAATGATAGCTTATCTCAGACATACATTTCTATAAAATAAAATGTTTGGAGTTGTTTACATATATTATCTCTTTTCACTCTTCCTGGGTTCTTTGAAACAATCCTTTGTAAGGTCACCTGTATGCGCTGTGTTATTAAATCTGATGCACATTTTTTATTCTTCTCATTACTTGACCTCTCCATAGCGTTTTACAGTGTCATTGACATGGTTGAACATCTACTTCTTCTGGAAACACTCATCTTCCCTGGCTTCTGTAACTCGCCACGCTTTCGTTTTTACTCCTACTCTGGCTGTTCTTTCCTGACATCCTATTTTAAGCAACAGGCCCTTACTGGATCTTTAAACATTGGCGTTTCTCAAAGCCAAATCCAGGATCTCTTCTTCTTACTCTATACTGTACTCTGTAGATGAATCTATGACTTCAACTATTACGAATTTTCTCAAATTTAGATCTCTCAACTGAGTCCTAGTGTCTTAGTCAGTGTGGGCTGCTATAACAAATACCATAGACTGGGTGTCTTAAACAACAAACATTTATTTCTCACAGTTATGAGTGCTGGGAAGTCTGAGATCAAGGTACCAGAAGGTTCGGTATCTGGTGAGGGCCTGCCTCCTGGCTCGTCAATGACTGCTTTCTCACTGTATCTTCCCATGGGAGAGAGAAAGAGAGAAAAAAAAGCACTGTAGTATTTTTTTCTTATAACCCCTTAATGGAGTCTCCCTCTTGACCTAATTATCTCTAAAAGCTTGATCTGCAAATACCATCACTTTGGGGATTAGGGCTTCAACATACAAATTTTGATGGGATGCAAATATTCAGTGAAAAACACCTAGTATATCTAATTGCCTACTGAAAATCTCCACTAGGATGTCTCTCAGGCCCTTTAAATTCAACCATCTCAACCTAACCTCCTAGTTAGAATTCAGGGAGGGGTGGGGCTTAAAGGAGCCTCAACTATCCTCTACTTATCTTATATGACCAGATAATCCACGTGTCCATATCTAATTAACTTCTGCATGTAGCAGGTTGGCAGACAGTGGTGGAGAGAAAGGTTTCTGAGGTTCATAGAGTCTTGAAGAAGACATCCTGTACTTTCTCTGGTTTGGACAGGAGCTGGAGCCTTTCATCAGAGAGCTCTGCAGTGACGATCAGAAGGCAATTGGTGTGAATTATTGAGAGATTTTGGACACAGAGGTCTTGGGAGGAAAGGTGACAATGGCTTACAGGAGTGTGGTATTCTCTCTGGCGCCTAAAGAACTGAGGAAAATCTGAAAGGAAGGTAAAGTCCTTGCTGCCTGTGAGGTATGCAAGTATGAGCTGCTCTGGCTGAGGAGACTGGGCAGCAGACGCGGTTTCACTCAGTGTCTCTACAGGGGTCAATAACTTGTGTGACACCATGGTATCTACCAGTGGGAGGAATAGTTATTGCCACCTCTGAGTCTAACCCTGTTGGTCTGAAAAATGTTGTATTTCTGATGTAATTTAGACACCAGAGAGAGGGGAACAATCAACATGAAAAACACAGCTGGACCAGAACTGCTGGAGAAAATAGAAAATGAACAATTAAAAGAGAATATTCAGGAAAAGTTTGAAGCAGATTTTCTGAAACAACAACAAAACCCTAAACCCAGTGATTTTTAAACTCAAATAATACAGTCCATGAAGATGATAATGATCACTACTGAGACTTAAATTAGTAGTCCAAAGAAATACAAAGGGGTGGAAATATTGAGGGAAAAAGTAAGAGAATGTGAAGTTAGGTCTGGAGACCTAAATGTGGGAATAATAAGAGCATCAGAAGGATAAAAAGGAACTTTAAAGTTTTACTAAATAACTCAACAGTTTAAGCCACATTTCACTTTTGTCTCTACTTTAATCAAATTACTATTATATTTATATATCAATAGAAAAAAAAACCAGAGAACCAAATGGAAAGTCCAGTGATAGATCCCAGACTAGATACGTGATTTTAACATGTGAGAAGGATGGCATTTTCAGTACAGTAGAAAAACCGTGCTTTAAGAAATGAAGTGAGTATAACTGGCTTTTTCTATAATAAAATCATGTTGGACCCCTACTTTATACAGTAAGTCCAGTTGGAGGAAAGATTTAAATTTAAACAAATAGAACAATTAAGGATGTTAGTAGAAAATATAGGAGATGGCTTGTTCAGTTTAAGATCTGGAAATAATTGAGACCATGACAGGAAACTCAGAAGCTATGAAAGAATTAGGGTAATATTTTGACTTTATAATATTAAAATTATGTAGAGCAAAATATATAAATAATGATAGATTGAGAAAAACAATACAACACAAAGAAAAAGATTTAATAGCTATAATGCATAGTCTCATGAACTGATTTAAAAAAACAAATGAAATATAACCAAAAGACATTAATAAGAATTTTATTGAAAAGAAAATCCAAGTGATCAACAAAATGATTTTAAAGCCCTCTGGTAATCGTGGAAATACAATTTAAAAAAACAATAAAAATATAACTTTTTACCAACCAGTCTAGGAAGAACTTAAAAAAAAGCGATAAATGCTAGTCATAGTGAAGTCTTTCATGCAATGCTATTAGAAATGTAAGTTGCTTCAGCCACATTGGAATATATGCTGATATTTACTAAAATTACAAGTAACGTACATTTGAACCAGCATTAGCATTCTCAGTTTAAAGACCTAGTGTAGTCCCACTTTTGAAGATGAAGTTCATTAACATGAAAATCTCAGAAGGTAAGAATAGCTATATAAGGATGTTTGAAGTTCGAGGGGGTAGTAACTAAGCTGGAACTGTTAACCCACAGGTGGCTTCTCCAGCATAACAGTTTCAGTGGGACCAATCTTGTACTCAGTGGCTCAGGGGTGTGTGGGTGTGAGAGAGAGATTAAGAGAGAGAGAGAGATTCCAGAGACATAAAGTAGGTGTTTCTAGCCTCTGAAGGCCTGGCTTGAGAAACTGGCTCAGAATTACTTTTATATTCTATTTGTCAGAATAGTCACAGAGATCACTGAGTATCTTAGTTATCTATTGCTGTATAACAGTATCATCATAAATTTAGCAGCTTAAGACAATAGAGAGTTATTATCTCACAGTTTTGTGGATCATGAGTCTAGGCATAGCTTGTCTAGGTCCTCTGTAAGCCTGCCACCCAAGTGTTGGCCAGGGTTGAGTTCTCATCTGAAGGTCTGACTAGGGAAGGAGTTGCTTTCAAGCTCATATGGTTGTTGGCAGAATTAAGGTTGTTGCCGGCTGCTGGACTGAGGCACTAGATTTCTGGCTGGCTATTGACCAGAAGTTATCCTCAGTTGTTTGTTCTGTGATCCTCCCCAACATGGCTGCTTACATCAGCAAAGATAGCAAAGGAAGGTGTCTGCTAGCAAGTCCAGTGTTGCAATCCTACATAATGCAATCATTTTTGCTGTGTTCTAATGGTTGAAGAACATCACTGGTCCTTCTTACTCTCAAGGGAAGGATGTTACCCAGGAGTATGAATGCCAAGAGGTGAGCATAGGAAGATCATCATCACTGCTCACACACTCAGATTCAAGAGGGTGAGCCTAACTCTTAATATCCATGCAAGGAGTGTCAAATAATCCACGGTCTTCTTTAAGCTGCCACAGATATTTATAGCCTTGTATAATATGGCCTCCTTAGACTCTTAACTTTTTGTGTTTCTGTGTCACACTTTGGGAGTTATTCTTCAGGGTATCCATCTTTCTATCTGTTCACTCAACCCTTTCTCTCTAGAGTCTTACTACTAATCAGGCCACTCATTCATTCCTTCAACCTGTATTTATTAAGTGGCTGTTATTGAGGCTCTAGGGATAAATCAGTGAGTGAAATGAAGCCTTCTTTCTCATATAGCTCACAATTCAAATGTAAGAAATAGAAAATGAACAACTAAGCGCTTAATAAACCAGGTGGTGATACAATAATTGAGGTGGGAAGTAACAATAGGGAGGCTAAAGAGTAGTTTATATTTGCTGTCCTGTTATAAATATTGATAACACCTCAATTCATTCTTGAAAGTTCTCAGTATGGACAATAAATTATACAATCACATTAGCAATAGGTTGGGGAAGGAGTCACTATTTCCAATAGTTTGAATTCACAGGGCTCTATCACAAAGTAACATTCAAGACATCACTGGATGAAGTAAGGAGTGAGTTTTGCTTATGTCTGGGGGTAAGAGTTCCAGGTAAAGGGAACACGTGGAAAGGACTGGAGATAGGAGTGCACTGGTGTGTCTGAAGAACGATGAGAAGGCCAAAACAGCTGGGGGGCAGTGAAGGAAGTTGACATTAAAAGATGAGGTCGAGGAGCCGGTGTAGGAGGTGATGACATGGGCCTCCTACACCATTACACAGACTTTCATTCAGGGCGATATGGCAGCCTCTGGGGTGTTCTGAGGAGGGGGATGATGTGGTCTTGCTCATGTTTTAACAGGGTCCTTCTGTTTGCTGGGCAGAGAATAAATTGTAGAGAGACAAGACAGAAGCAAGGAAGCCTCCCAGGAAGCTATTGAAATAATTAAGGAAAGAAATGAAAGGAGGCTACTGAAATAACTAAAGAAAGGGACAAAAGCAGGCTATTGAAATGACGCAGACTTAGATCACTGTTTGAAGCTTGCAAAGGCTAGTCAGATTCTGAAGTTAGAATTGAAAGGATGATTGGATGTGGGTTGGGAGCTAAAGAGAGGAGTTGAAATATCTCCAAGGAAAGAAGTCTTTTCCTGGGAAAAAGGCTATAGGAAGAACAAATTGGCAGGGAAATCAGGAGGTAATTTATGGGTTATTAATTTTAAGTGTCTAATGGACTTTTCCAGTGCTTCTAGAAGACAGATTCTGGGTCTTCACAGCCTCAAAACTTACCAAAATTTCTGTGGTCATTCTTTTAGGTCTTCCCATACCCTTATTCCTCTGGCTCAGCTATCATCTTCTAATGGGGGAAGGTGTGGAAGAAAAAGTTTACTTTCTCTGCTACTCCTTCCATGTGTTCTTCCTCTCCTCAGGAATTTCTCACATTATCTTCCCACAAATTAGCTAAGATCTCTTAAGACCTTAAACTTTTGGGGGAAAAGTCCAGAAAAATTGTTATTTCTTTGGCTAGCACCCTACCTTTTACTTCCCTGGAGAAAAGTGAAGTTCATCACTCAAAATATTCTCCAGCCACAGTAATATTACACAGCATGTGTTAGGAGTGCATTCCATTTCATACCTGTGCATTATTTCATTTCGTTATCTCTGTAACTCCGTGAATAAATTCTGATAGTGGTACTTCCCATATTGTGAGTTTTGGAAGTTTTCCTAAGTTTGCTAAGTCTCTGCTTCCTTGATTGTTAAATGCAAGATATCTTGATCCCCCAGGGGTTGCTGTAAGAATAAGTGATGTTAGGTCTAAAGTCCTCAGCAGACAATTTGACATTAGATGCTTCTTGCATGGTAATTTTCTAGTTTATTTGTGGCAAAGGTTGTGTGTGTGTGTGTTTTAACAGAGATGGAGTTTCTCCATTTTGGTCAGGCTGGTCTCAAACTCCTGACTTCAGGTAATCCATCCGCCTCGGCCTCCCAAAGTGCTGGGATTACAGGCGTGAGCCACCGCACCCAGCCTGGTTGTTTCTTAAATGAAGTAGATAGAATGTTTAATTAATAAAATGGTGATTACAGAAAATGAATCATCAACTTTCTATTTCAGTGTAGTTTGAGAAACAAAAGATGGATAACAAGTCAAAAAGCATATATTAAGTGACTGTTAAATGCAATAGTATGGAGAAGAAAGTGCCCATCAGGCTGTAGTGCAGGAAGTAGGGGAAGAGAAAGCAAAGGGCTTTTAGGCATAGGGCACTGAGTAAATCAAGACGTGGAGAGGGGATTGTAGATGTTTTGTTTAGGGAGCGATGGACAGACCGATTTGGGCAGAGTGGCGTTTTCAAAGAAGGGAGCATGGGACATGAGATTTAGAAATAATGAAAGGGACCAGATAATTGATGGCATTTCAGGCTGGATGAAGGATTCAGATTTTCCTTAATGGGAAATAGAGTAGATATTAAAGGCTCTTGAGTCAAGGATTGATGATCACTTGGAGAACATATTTATGAAGTAACTATGAAGAGTTCAGAACTCTGCATTAGTCATGCAAAGAGACATCAGAAAAGTTTTACTTGGCTATGGTATTTCAGTTTGATTGGATGGAGAAAAAGTGAAAATAAGGATTCCAGTCAGGAAACACGTACGATAGGTGAGGCTTGAGATGATTAGGGCTGAGGGAGGAGGTCAGGAGCAGCAATTAGGAAGGAAAGAATAGCTGTTAGACACACTGAAAAACACAAGCTGACAGCACTTGTAGGGTGAATGGATGTGACAGAAGAGAAAGGGGAAGAAGGGTGTCATGGACAATTTCAAGGTATTCAGCTTTAGTGATTGATTGAATCATACTGTAGACAGAAAAAGGGAACTTAGAAGGAAAAATTGGTTCAAATAGGGAGATAAACTCTTTCTGAGGTAATAGCTTTCTGTAGTAGATGATAGGAAGAGGAGAAAGGGTTTTATTTTTATCTACACACAGAATGTTTTCAGTAAGATAGGAAAACATAGTTTTATACATTAACAAAAAGGTATATATCCCATATTCATCAATTTGCTTATGTGTTAAGATTAGGATTTGTATTATCACTAAAATTTATGATTTAAAAATAATACATTTTATTTTCAGAACACATTTTCACCCAAATAATCTAGCTAATCCTGTTCATCATAGATGATGATTAGTATGGTCTTGGAAATGCCACTGAAAAATTGATAGTCCTTCCTGCTACACCGCACCCTCTATATTACAGCTTAGCCCAGACAGATATACGCTTGGTTTAAACATCAGACATTTAATTACAAAATAAAAATCCCTAGAAAAGGAACCTGAGAATCATGTTAGAGAGAATCTTAGTGATTATCAGGTGCTCGTCAATACCAGCAGCTTTGTTTTTCTTTTTTTTATATATATTGTTTTACTTATTCATTTGTTTGTTTTTGGTCTAGATGGGTTCTAATCATGGAATTCTCTTCCTACACAGAACAACAAATTATGTCCCCAGTCAACAAATTATGGCTTACCCTTCAGTGTAGTTTCTATTCCCTGTGTATGGCCTCTGTCTTTTTCTACTCTGCCAAACTGTAGTTTTTTATTAGCCTAAATTCCCTGGACTGCAATTGTCTCTCTGCACATGCCTGGTGGACTGTTCAGCTATGACTTTTCCAATATAGAAATGGCCTTAACTTCGAGGGTTATGCCTCATTTAAAGGGAAGGAAGAAAAGTAAGATAAAGGGAATAAAAACTTTATTCTTTTCAGAGGCATTTTTTTATAGCCTTTAAAAAGTCTTCATATTTTCTTTGACATATGTATAGCATTCAGTTTTTTCCTTAGCTCTTACATTCATTTAAAGTAAGGAGAATATACTTCTTGTTTGTGAAAAACCACAAAGAACAAAATAAATTTGCATCCTGTTATCTTGAATCTTTAGTTTCCCCAAGAAGTTCAGGTATAAATAATCCAATAATTTTAGTACTAGGGGTGGACTGAGTTTGTTATAAGTGGCAACAGGTGGAAAGCATGCTCTAGCAATTAAACTGAGTATAACCATATTCCTTAAATTTCCAATGAAGATTCCATATGCATATTTGATCATTTTAAATGTGGTGGAATTTTTGACTGGCTCAGTGATGACTTGAGAGAGAAGATAAATTATGTGTCTTATGATTTAAAAAAATAGTATTAATTTGATCTGGAGTAAAGGATGGGATAAGAAAAATACTAAGTGTTTTTCAGCGTCATGGTCATATTACTCAGAAATGCCATGCAATGCGAATCTAAAAGCTTTACCAAAATAATTATTTCATTTTTAATGTGAGTTAACTTGAGCTAAATGGCTTTTTTGTTAGCTACTGCCCTCCCCCTTTCCTTGGCTTCTAGGACCAAATGTAAAAAGAAAACTAAAATCAGAATTAGGATATAAAAGGGAAAAAATGCAGATAAGTTCCTGGCATCAGCTGCCTCAGAAATGCAGGCCAAGGAGTGCTTTGCATTTTGTTCAGAAGATTTGGAAGTGAACCTAAATTTTCAGAGCTGCCTACCTCTGGGAACCAAAGCACCAGGCAAAGGAATCCGCCAATGCTTGGGAAAGATGATGAGTGGAGCCAAAAACGTTTTTCCTGTGGTATGATACAGGGTTGTTCAGTGTTGCCCACCCACACTGCCATCTCCCACACACACCATTGCAAACTTTCTCAGGACCTGAGCAGATTCAAAACTGGGCAGAGCCCTTTGCTTTGGCAGAGTCAAAAACATAAGCTGAGGAGCTTTCTGGCTTCTGGAAGCAGCATGGCTTGGTGATTCGCAACTGATATAAGATTTAGAATGGGCTCATCTTTTGAATGAGAGGCATAAACTGTGGATGCTTCCTGCAGTTGGGAAGGGTGATGGCTGAGGGTCAAGGGATAAGACAGAGAGCAAGAAGAGCTCCCTCTTGGTTGCTTGGCTTTGATCTGAATTTGCATGGGGACCTTGAGGAAAACTAACCTGTGGTGCCTCAGTTTCCTGGTACATAATGTCACTGCTTCTCTGAAGAAGCCTGGAGACTAAAGCTTGGCTTAAAATTCTCCCTCCATTTGTTGTTTATTTTCTCTTCCTGTTTGCTTTTATCTTGCATCCCAGTGTGACTTTAGGGACTTGCTTTTGGGAGGAAGACAAGGAACCACATTAAACAAAAAAGATGGGGAAAGGTGTATTGCCAAGTTTAGAACCCACTCAGCTGTGCGGGTTTGGAGTTTTCCAACAACCTCCTGCCTCTTGAGCTTTCAGTTTGTTTATTCTTGGCAAAATGTAGCTTCCTGTTTTTAAGAAAACCATCTTATAAAATGCTTGAAAAATCTTCTTGGACATCAAAACACCCTTCCCAAACAATATTTTGATGATTTAACATGTAAATGAGTCAAAACAACGTGAGTAACATTTCCTATGAAGTACGCGTGGGTTTTAGAAATTAAGAGGGTAGTGCTTAGCTAAACATACTTTGGTTATAGAAGATCAAAAGCATTTGAAAACCAGTTTGAGATGTTTGCTGAGTCTAGATGTTGCCAAATGCAACCAATCTCAGTTGAAATGCAAGGGAACAATTTATTATTAAAATAGCTCACGGATGTGATTCCTCTTCCATCTCTGGGCTTGTGACTCTTGTAGCCAAAATAATCTCCATGAAGTGATTGTAATTATGTTTATGAGCAATCATGGAACCAGAGCTCTCAGTCCATCCATGGAAGTGAACAAATAACTTGAAAGACCAAGCACCTCAATGTCTTGGCTCACTTATTTTTATGTTCGAGGATATGTGATATTCTCTATCACTGCCAATTGAATGCTTTTTGTTTTTTGTTTTTTAGTCAGATGAGAGCAACATATCTTCAATAATATTCAAGTCTCTAAGTCTACTTCTAGATTCAGAAGTTCAGGTTAACATCCTGCAGCGATAGACTGCTCCTCAGATATGTAATTGCTCCCAGTCAGGATTCTGTAAGTGCATGGACGTACTAGGAAGTACACAAATTCCATATTATCCCCAAAAAGATCTCCTACAGAGCAACCACAGTGACAGCCATAGGTGTCAGTAGATTTAAGTTCTGGACTAATCCATAGATTTTATTAAATATCAACTATAAATATGTTATTATAATAGGCAAAACTCCGAATAAAAAATAGGAATAAGAGGCAGTCTTTGACCTTAAAGAGATTTGAATCTTGCAGAGGAACTTGTGTGACAGAAACAATATATGAGGTTCTGTGTGACAGAACCTCATGGAAGGTGTCTATGAAAATCTAGATTTTTTTTTATATGAGAAAGAAATTTCTCTTTTGAAGATAATCATAATCTTTTTAGAATGTTGCACTTAGGAAGAATGGGTAGAGTTTATAGACCCCTGAAGCAGGGAAGAGATAACAGCATTCAGGTGGAATAGAATGATTACAGCCAAAGCTCCAAAGAAGCGAAGTACACAGAAAGTTTTTGAAGAGGTCTGCAAAAGCTGGAAAAGGAGCAATATAATGTTTTCCAACTGTATTATCTTGAATAACATGTGATCCTTGAGAAAAGTTATATAATTAATTCAGGAAGTCTTGTGTGAAAAACACTAAAATTATTTGTTAATTACAAGATTTTGTGAGAATATTAGCAGATTCTCTCCAAGAGAAGGTATAAAGACACAATACTTGTTTACTTTGGCCATTTGACACATACATGTAGCAAAAAGTATTACTAGTTTGGCACATCAGAGAAATAGCATATAGGAGTTCTTGTAATGGCTTAATGAGCTTTAATACGTAAATCTACAGTATTTGTATATGCCTGGCACATACCTGATAAATTCTTTTTATTATAGTTGTTGCTGTCACTTGGACGAGGTATTTGACAAAGATTTTCACAGTATCTTTATAGACAAAGTGAATATGTATTATCTGAATGGCATAAAGAGTTAGGGGACTTTGTAACTGGTTGAATGACCAATCTTGGGGAATTCTCATTAACAGAGGCTGCCAATCCAATGGCAAGTCTTTAATGTTGTGCCAAGGGCCTCAATCCTCATCTTTAACCTGGTTAAAATATTTACTAATGACTTGAGTTAACTTATAAAGGTGTGAAATCAAATTGATAGATCATGGAAAGTTAGGAAGGATTATTCCAGTAGTTCACAGGATCTTAATAAAAACAAGAGTCTCCGTGAACTGGCATGATGGTCTAAAATTATATAAGGAAAAATATACAATGTTATGTTTGACTTTAAAATCAACTGTATCCATAGAAAATGGCAGAAAGGAGGCTTGCCAGGAATCAATTAGGAAGATACTTGAGGATTTATAGGTGACTATAAGCTAAATATGTGTTAACAAGGAAAGATGGTTTACGGAAAATGTAACATGATTTCAGGTTGTATCAATAGACATACAGTATCTGGATTTAGGGAGGTGGGAGTTCCGCTTGTTCTGCAGAGGTCAGACCACACATTGAAATATTTTATTGCATACTTGTGAGTGATGAAGACTAATCAGAACTAGCTGGAAGTCTATGCCAAGATAGTGAGTGGACTTTAAAAATGACCCACAAATTATAGACATATTGGGAATTTTTAGTGGAGTGAAGAGAAGCTTTAAGAGCAGGTATGGTAACTGCATTTAAATATTTGAACTTTTTTATTTGGAAGAGGAATTAGAATTGATTTCTATAATATCATGTAGTAGAATTGGGGTCAAGAAATCCACAACAAACTTTCGTGAGTATTTTTTGAATGGCAACTTTGTGTCAGGCCTTGTGCTAGGCCAGGAAACACACTTGCCCTACACAAGTCCAAAGTCTATTAGGCAGCCAGGCAGCCTTATCCAAGCGTGATAGGTGGGCCCCTAATTGAGCAATGCACTATGAAAGAGAAATGAACAATTTAATTGGCCTGACACTGATTTTTTTTGGACCAATGTTATACATCATATAATGTAAACATTCAAACAGTTCTGTAAAATTTACACATTTTTTTTTTAAAGCCTAGCATTTTGCAGCTCTTGTTCTATAGTTTCTTGTTTCCAGTATAGTCATTGTCACCTTTTTTAGCTGGTTATTGTACTATTCATCTTCATGTCTTTACATGGCATGGTTATACTGCTATTTCTTAGTTTTTCAGTATTAGGCTTTATCTGTTGATTTTCTCTTATGGAGATGATTTAACTCCCCCTCCCCTTTTTTTTGACCATACACATGTACCCTTTCATTCTTCATCCTCCCAATATAATAACGTGGAGTTTTTGGTTAAAGCTAATATTCTGTTACTGTGGCTATGAAAACTGTGTTCCCAGCTGAGTCATAAAATATGGTTGCTTTTCCTTTCCTGTACATCTTCTTTGTATTTTCCCTACAATTAATATATTTTTATCTGTAAATTTACTTTATTATATACTGTATGTATTTATCACTAGTTCAACCCAACACACTGTATTACTTGTCTCAATCTTTTCTTTAAAAATTCAGGGTCATTAGATTGCCATTAATTTCATCTTCCATATTTTCTCCCAAAGTCTTCTGAGCTGCTCAAACTGGTGGTTGTTCCGTGCCTGGGGCATAGCTCTATTTGGGGGTTTCTTGTCACAGACATCCTAAGGATCCCTTTTGCCATTCTCCAGTCTTGAGTCCCCTACTGCCTGCATCTCATATCTTTTAGTGAGCCATCTTCTTTGAATGACCACATGCTCCAGTAGTTTTCTTCAAGGGAGAAATGGAGACATTTTTGAGACATTGCAGATTTTATAGTCTCTTCATTTTACCCTCATACTTGATTAATAGTTTGTCAGTGTTCATACATCTAGCTTGAAAATAATTTTCTTTCAGAATTCTGGAGGTGTTGCTTTATTGATTTCTTTTTTTTTTTTTTCAGAGTTGCTGGGAAGTCCAGAGTCTTTCTGATTCCTGATCCTTTCAATGTGACCTATTTGTTTTTTCATCATTGGAAACTTTCAGTATCTTCTCTTTGTTGAAATTTCACAATGAGTTGCCTCAGAATGAGTCTATTTTTATTTATTTTTCTGGGAACTTGGTAGGCTGTTTCAATGTATCTTTCAATTTTGGAAACTTCTTGAATAATTTCACTGATGCTTTCCTCTTCTCATTTCTTTTTGGACCGCTTGTTTTTTGAATTTTGGACCACTTGTACGGGTCCTCTTATATTCACATCTTTCTCTTCTATTTACAACTTCCTTTCTCTTTTGCTCCTTTTTTTTAAAATCTCTGCTTCTTATTACATGATTACATTAATTTTTATCTCCCTGATGATATTAATAAAAGCCTTAGGAGTTACTGAAGTTTTCTTCTCTCTGCAAATTTTTGTCTCAATCAAGTTTTTTTGTGTGATGTGTGTGCACGAGGGGAAAAGGTTACTTTTCTGTTTGATATATACCACTTTTGAAGCTCTCCTTAAACGTCTGGTCATTTTATAATTAAGGACAGGTCAGTCTCAAGCTGATTTGATCTTGAGTGCATGAATGGGGACTGTAAATTGTCAGTTTCACTATAGAGTGATTTGGCTGGACAATTTTAATAAGAAATCTCTGCTGTCAATACCTTTATATCTTTCTTTTTGGCAAATAAATATTTCCCATGTAAGATTTTTTTTTTTTCACTTCTTGCCTGGCAGCTAATGTTCTGGGAGCAAAGTGGACACAGACAGCTAGGGTGTTTACTTTCAGTATGCATAAAGTGACTTTTTTCATGAAGACATCTGTACCATCAATCATGCCTGCTGCCGCTTAAGGTTTGGTGTTTCCGCATGTTCTCACTCATAGGCGGGTGTTG
Source organism: Cebus imitator (assembly GCF_001604975.1). Taxonomy (NCBI): domain Eukaryota; kingdom Metazoa; phylum Chordata; class Mammalia; order Primates; family Cebidae; genus Cebus; species Cebus imitator. Next base: position 2,089,877 of record NW_016107357.1, read on the forward strand.
AACGATGAGAGCACATGGACACAGGGAGGGGAGCACTACACACTGGGGTCAGTTGGGGGGAAATAGGGGAGGGACGGTGGGGGGTGGGGAGCTGGGGGGGGATAGCAGGGGGAGAAATGCCAGATGTAGGTGATGTGGAGGAAGGCAGCAAATCACACTGCCATGTGTGTTCCTATGCAACAATTTTGCATGTTCTTCACATGTACCCCAAAACCTAAAATACAATAAATAAATGGGAAAAAAAATCAGCTATATTATATTAATTATATTACTAGGTCATCTATACATACTTTTTATTTTTTTAAGACATTTAATCTGTTACAAGTATTGGCTAAAATAAATTAATTAAAATTTAAAAAAAAATAAAAATAAAAAAATAAACTGGGGAAGGACAGCCTGGCATAGTGAGCTAGGAATCTGATGATCTACCCATTTCTTAAAAAAAAAAAAATACTTAGATCTACTCTCCTTCACTCTCATTTCTCAAAGTACCTGATGAGGCCGAATTTTGTGCCTTTGGGGATCATGTGTTATAAATCTGGGCTGATTTTTCGTTTTGCCTACTGCTACTTAGTAGTTCCATTCCTTGGGTATTAAAGTCATTTACCATTAATTCTCTGCTTTCTAGCTTCCAAATTTGTTTCTTCTCTCTTGTTCTTTTTCTTGAAGATTATCTAGGTATCTAGATACACATCTAGCTATACATTATTGATTTAGGGTCAGTTGTATGCATGTGTTTAATCTACTTTCTTTCCCTGGAGGATTTGGGATGCTTTTGGAGAAAGTAACATTTGTGAAAGACTTTGAACAATGTCAGATTTTTCAGTGAAACCGGTGAGGAAGAACACACAAACAGCAAAAGAGATGTTAGCACTTTTATGGAGAATTCAGGAAATGCTGCCTATGGCTAAGACATTGTTGGCAGCATCAAGAACAATATAGTTTTTAGATTGGAAAAGTGGTGACCATCAATTAAGACGTATGAAGAATATATTTTTGCTACCTTAAAAGTCATCTGTATCCCACAATGGACCAAGTTGTCTCAGCGACGCATCCTTCTCTGTAACTGCTAAGCCCTTAGGGTGGACTGTGATAGAAAAGATTTCAAATTGCTTGGTCTATGAAAAATGCCAACTTTTTTTTAGCATATATATAACTTTTTAAGCTACTTGATCTCAGATAAGGTTTGAGAATCAGAGAGATGAGGAGGAGGAGAAAGAAAGAAAAAGAGGTAGGGAAAGAAGAGACAAAGAGAAAACATTCATACTGATGACATCATGGCTGTGTTTTAAAACTGAGCCTTAAGTCTGTAAGAGTCATTTCTGTTCTATGTCAACAGGGAGAAATGTGCTGAGCTCTTGGGGTCGTTGACTAACAGGTCTACCAGATGGATCCTGAGTTTGGCTGCAGGAGCAGAGCATTCCATCACAGGATTTAAGATGCAACAATGCATTATTAAACCTGTTTGTAACACAATGTGCAAGATGACATCATGTGCCTGGGTGTGTGTGATCTCAACAAAAATGTGTGCCCTGCTGTGTAGGAACAGTGAACCCCAGGATATAGAAAGACATTCTAGTACCTTATAAATAGCTGCCCATCCACCCATTATACTTTTCTCTCTCCTCCCAAATCCAACGTATTATTTAAAAGATGAAGAAAAGTATTTCATGCAATTCTACATCAAAAAGATGTAACCAAGAAATGATAAATAATCATCTGAAATGAATGAAAAATGGATATAGCTTCAGGAGACTGATTTTTAGTCTGAAATCTCAGTCATAGTTTGCCAGGAAATGAAAACCATTGCATATTTAGAACACTAGGACTTTAATGCAGGGAATTGGCTATACTGGTGATAGAAGAGCTAGGAAGTCTAACAGGACAATAAAACAACCCAGAAATTAGCAGTGGCAGGAAGATGCTACCACGTCTGTGCTGGACACATGAAGTGGGGGAAGCCTACTAGGTCAGTGGGAGAGACACAGCTGCTGCCCAGAGATGTCATGAGAGGAAGAAAGAGAAGTGGCCTGGCCTTCCCTCCATTTCTTGTACCTCCAACCTCCTACCAATGTTTCTTTCTTATAGGATGAGTCCAGAGAAAAGCCAGTGATATAGGGAAACCCAGCTCTAAAAAGCAAAGCAGAGCAGGGGAGGGTGAGAAATGGATCTGAGGACAAACAGGTCCAGAACTAGCACATCCAGAAATACCAACATTGCCATAAAGGAAAGAGAATCAGTGTCTACGAAATCATCACTGATCTGAACAAAGTGAAGAGATGATTATTTATCAGATCTAGAATTAGATGTGGAAGAATTAGGAGCAAACTTTAAAAATGAACAGCATAGAGGACAGTCACCTCTACCACCCTCATAGCCAGAACATTGGACTGGCATCTTGCAACGGGCTCTCCTAGTATGTCTCATTGTCTTTTAGTTATTGTGCACTGATAACATGAGGCATGGACAACATTAACGGAAAACATTATGTTGACAGAAAAAAACTATGAATTTCATAGATGCCTTTGTTGGTGATGCTGTTATTGCTAATAATAATGATATCCAGTATTCATATATGTATTTATGACTCAATAATTCACTACTAGCAATCATGCTGTTTTTATGGGTCAATCCTGTTCCCAGACATTCCTACTGTAAAATTGAAGTAATTTCTTTAAAAGTGATATTCAACAGTTGACTGTTGAAGCAATGTTCTGTTATTAACTAACATGTAATTAGTTCATTAAAAAATACCTCAATTGAATAGCATGTAACTTAATACAATCTACCAAAGTGGAGAAATCCACAGTTTCTCACAAATGGCAGCAAAATTACAGTGCAGGGAAACTGGAAATGAGGAGATGCCAGCTGGCAGGACACTAGTGTTTCAGATTACTGTGTGTTTATGACCTCTGTATTCCAGAAAAAAAATTAATTAGATTATGCTATTTGAGAATCTTGGAATGCCATGGCTCTGTGCCAGGCTTATCAGAACCACACATTTGAAGTTTAATTAAGCTGTTTTAAATTTCACCAGTATTTCTGAGTTTTGAAAAAGCAATAAATGTAGGAACTAATAAATAACAGTGGAAGAATGCTGAGATTCCCTCAGATGGCAGCCTTCAGTGTAAAATTATGTACTGTTTCCAAGTCTACTATACACTTGTGTTATTGAACATAAATGTGATATAAAGCAGTACTCTGTTCAAGAGGTTTTGGAAAATAAATGGATGCAATATAGGGACTGTAATTGTAGATAGTTATGTTGTTTTGAAAATTCAAGTAATTGTTCAATAACACGTCTGTATCTCAGGCTGGGGTCAAACTGGGGAAAGGCACATGAATTCCAGCTTAGGGAAAGGGAAGCAAGGGAGATTTGCTTCTTGTTCACTTTGATGAGAGAATCCTACTGTCTGAATTTTTAGCTGGTTACTTTATACAGAAGAAAAATAGCTCAAGTCATAATACAAGTGGGCCTAAATTTGTTTAATTAATTTCTTTATTATCTACTTTTTAATGGTAGTAAAATATACATTATATAAAATTTACCATTCTAGCCAATTTCAAGTGCACAGTTCAGTGTCATTAAGTACTTTCATGTTATGCAACCATCAAGCACCATCCATCTCCAGAATTTGGCTTAAAGTTATTTGGCTAATTGCTTTCTAGAACAAGAAACCTTTAAAAATTTTCCTAAGAATAGTTGGTCAAAGTCTGAAAATATGCAAGACACTACATCTGTGTCTATACATGTAGGAGTCAGTATGATCCTGCCTCATGGCCCTGCAATTGAAATATCTAAGACTACAAGCCTAGAAAAAAATGGATTGTGACTGAATAACACTTTGCAATCAGACTTATGGAAGGAGAATATGAACCCCTTTTGAAAAAACAAAACAAACCTGGCAAAACAAATACCGATATGACTCACTGCTTTGATTAAATAATTTCATTCATTCATTCAAAATACTTAGTGAGCCCTTATTTATTCTAGATATTCTTCTAGGCATTTGGGAATTTGTGGTGAACAAATATACTAAGTCCTCACTTCCAAAGATCTTATACTCCAGTAGGAAAGACAGGCAGTGTACTGATAAACACGCTGATAGATGGTGATAAATGCTATGATGCACAACACGTACGGATAAGAAAGGTAAAAGTAAATTTGGTTCTCCTTTTCCTACTTCTTCCCATTTATAATATTTTAGTGACAAAAACAACACCTTCTTAGAATGGAAACCCCATTTATCAAACAAGACATTGGATCTTATTCCTTGCTGTGACCTTACTCTAGTACACAAGGTGACAGACTAAGGAGATGAGGCTGAGCAGATAAGAGTGTGAAAGCCTTTGCTCTCCTCTCTCTGTTTCTCAGTTTTTCTCAGCATCTTGATTCCTTTTTCTTTTCTTCCTTTCATTGAAAAAGCAGGTAACTAAGGATATCTATCTACTCATTTCTCTAACACATGTGAGTTAGAAATCTGCCATTATGGAGCGCTGTGCCAGCTGCTGCAGGGAGTCAGGAATGCATAAGGCACAGATTATCTCCTCAGAATGCACTGGCATTGATTAGGTTGGTGCAAAAGTAATTGCGGTTTTACCACTACTTTTAATGCAGAAGCTGCGATTACTTATGTACCAACCTATTAGATATGTAGTTGCAGAAGGAGGCAACCAATGCTATATGTCACATAAACAGCAGAGATGACACATGCTTTGAGGCCTTCAGGAGATACTGAGAAAACTTCTGTTAAGGACATCTTAGAATAATTCATAGAAAAGGTAACTGCAGAGATGGAGTTTGTTGAATGAGCAGTGCAGAATTGTGAGAGAAGAGAGGTTCTCACTAGGGAAAATGTGATCAATATGTCTACTCTGCAGAAAAATGGAGGGGGAGAAAGACTGACCAAAGTTTAATCACAAGTGAGTACATTTGAGAGAGTATCTGTGTGTGTGGGTGGGTGGGGGAACCTGGCAAAATATTAAAATTTAGTAAATCAATTGTTTTATCTAATACCACCTCACATACTTGGTTGACTTTACCGTGGAATTACGCTCATTTATTCATTCATTCAATAGATATTAATGGATTGTCTATTGTTCGGGTACTAGGGATATGACAGTGAAGAAAACAGAAAAACTTGCAAGTTCTAAATCCATAGAGCAAGCTAGAAACTCCTGAGCGGGAGCTGATGCTCCATTCCACAGGTAGACTTTCGTCTTCTTTAGAGAGACCTCAGTGCTGTTCTTAAGGCCTTTCAACTGACTGGATCAGTTCCACTCAGAAAATCCAGGACAATTTCCTTCACATAAAGTCAACTGAGTGTAGATGATGACAAAATACCTTTACAGCATCACATCTACCAAAGCCCTTTATAGCATCACCTCAATGAGTGTTTGCCTGAGTGACTGGGTACCATAGCCTGGCCAAGTTGACACCGAAAACTGACTGTCACAGATGACTGACCAATTTTTGCCCAATAACAAACTGACTGGCTTTGTGTAGACTATGACAACTCTTTCCTCCACCTTCTGTTTTTTTAACTGGCTCTTTTGAATTATGCATATGGCTTCAGACTTGGATTTCCTGTCTGGCAAGCTGTCGTCAGGTTCCAAATGACAAAATATTAATTAGGAGGACTGCACACGATCTTGTTTGCCAATTCATTAGCACTGGGAGCTTGGCTTCGGCAGCTGTTTTTCCTGATGCCAAGGGGGTAAATTTCAGCCCCTAAATAGCAGCCATCTGGATCTCATGTCCGACTTTGTGGCCATTCTAATCTTCATCCTTTTCACATAAGAGAGGTGCTGCTGGCACTGCTGCCCATAATTCAATATTAAAATGCTCCTTTAAGAACAAAATAGTGCCTATGTGATTTGGTGTGTGTCATGGGGAAATTCTAGGGAGAAGAAATAACTGCTATCCCGTTCATCCTATTGAACCCAGTGAACTCTGTTCAATAAATATTTGCAGAGTGACTGAATGCCAAAGCATGCCTTGAGTTTATGCAACGTGGTGACATTTCCACCGCTAAAACTGTGCTACTACAAACTTTATCTTGGAGAACTCATGATAGGTGGTGAAGTTGTTCCGAACCTAGGAAGCTGCTATTGGCCAAATTATGTGCTCTTGGAGAGAAAACATTTCCTGTGTATTCAAAAAAAGTGGGGGCTCGGCATGACTAATATGGTAAGAATGTTCTCATCTTCTCCAGGAGAAGAATGGAGTCAGGTAGAGCTTTGCAACAATCCGTGGTCACAAACCTCAGTAGACACCCAGGTCATTAACTAACCACATGCATGTGGCACATGGAATGGAACATCCCAGAGCCCTGAAACCACAGGCATCTCTCTGCTGGATTAAAGGAAGTAATTTCACAGGCCCAGACAGAAAAGGGATGTGGTGATTTTTCAAATGATTCTGATTTATAGTCAATAAGGTGCAAGATTATGGTACACAAAGTAAATGAATCATTTATACTCCTCTTTATCACTCCCTTCCAGAAGCCCTGGCTTCTGCTGGTTTATAGGAAGATACCAAAAGTGTCACCTTTATGAGCACCATGCCTGGGCTTTGTATCTGTCGTCCAGCCTCCCATCTGTGAAGTCATTCTTCAGAAACTCCTGACTTTGGTTATGAGCCAGTCCAGGGTGTGATATTTTTTCCTGTTTAATTAACAAACAAAAGTCTTGTCCATTTACTCCTGCCAGCTATCTGAAAGTTCAAAAGGTAAAGAACATTTCCCTCCTCAAATAAGCCATGGAATGTATTTGGAAATTGAGTTTTCATCAGTAGTTGCTGTTTTGAGCCACTTATTCCACTACTGAGGAAGGTGAACTGGGAGTTCTTTCCTGAGAGAGGGGAAAGGAACCCAGAAACTTTGTATTTAAAATCTCACATTTATGGGAGAGGTCTAGGAATTCAGGGTCATCTTCCTGACATTGATTTAGACTAGTACACCCTCAGATGGGAGGTATTTATCATAACCCTTGGTGCAATGAAAGTTCAAATTTCTGCTGAAAGAAAATAAGATGAAGTCATGGCCATTTCCATACCTTCTGATGGTAGGCCATAATGATACTTCATAAACCCACCTATCTTGAGCAAAAGACTCTTTTCATAAATTGCATTTTAAATTTATAATGATGCAAAATTGAATGCTGAATGTATTTGCTATGTAGGGCTGCCCATTAGGGACCAGGCATACTATTCATAGAACTTGGTAGAAAACCCCCAAAGTATCCCCTTTCATGCTGATCCAAGAGTGCCAATGCCACATTTTGTGCCACTTTATTAAGGAAGTGACATGTGAATTGAACCCTGAAATGCAAGGAGGATTTAAACAACAGAGAAGGACGTAACTTAAATGTCTGTCATCTGTCTGATCTTATCTCCCGCATTCTGAGGGTATTTTTCAATTATTTAAGAAAATTCACTTGAATCCCCATCTGGCACACAGTACAAGGTCTAGTACCCTTCCTCAGCATACCTCAGAGGTATTTTTTTTTTAATTGTACTTTAGGTTCTGGGGTACATGTGCAGATCATGCAGGATTGCTGCATATGCATATACACGGCAAGGTGGTTTGCTGCCTCTATCCCCCCGTCACCTACATCTGGTATTTCTCCCCATGTTATCTCTCCCCAACCTCTCCCCACCTCCCACTGCCCCTCCCCTAGCACCCCCAACAGACCCCAGTATGCAATGCTTCCCTCCCTGTGTCCTTGTGTTCTCATTGTTCATCACCTGCCGTGAGAACATGTGGTGTTTGATTTTCTGTTCTTGTGTCAGTTTGCTGAGAATGAGGGTTTCCAGATTCATCCATGTCCCTACAAAGGACACAAACTCCTCAGAGGTCTTCAAGGGTCTGTGTGTCCTTTCATCACCATTTCCTATACTGTCTTGCTTCCACTGACTTCTCAGTCTCTTCTGTGTCTAAACTTCTTAAGCCACTTTTTCCTAGCCCTACATCACTGTGATCCTCAGTTTCTCAAGATACCACTGACATAAAGCTGTTCAATATTCAGATTTTAAGATCACCAAGAAGAGATGCAACATGGCACAGAAGTGGCAGCATCTTAGATTTTATACCATACACTGATATGGTTCAGCTCTGTGTCCCCACCCAAATTACAGGTCGAATTGTACTTCCCAATGTTGAAGGAGGGGCCTGGTGGGAAGTGATTGAATCATGGGGGTGGACTTCCTCCTTGCTGTTCTTGTGATAGAATTCTCCCAAGATCTGCTTCTTTAAAGGTGTGTGGCACCTCCTCCTTGCTCCCAACTCCTGCTGGCCATGCAAAGATGTGCTTACTTCCCCTTAGCCTTCTGCTATGATTATAAGTTTCCCGAGGCTTCCCAGAAGCAGAAGCCTGTACAACCAGCAGAACCATGAGCCAATTAAACATCTATTCTTTATAAATTGCCCAGTTTGAGGATATTTCTTTATAGCAGTGCAAGAATAGACTAATAAATACATTCCTCACCCAATTTCCTTGGTTCTTTCAGCCACAGAAGATATCTCACTAGCCTTTCTATTTAAGGTGCCACTTGCCATTAATCTGAGGCCACAGCTAAAGTAAGAAAAGCCTGATGTAATAAACAATAAAACATCTCCTGATGTTATGACTCAAAGAACTAAAAAACTTTCTCCTTCACAAATAAAATGATGATATGAAGTAGACCCAAAGGCTATCCTGGAAACCTTAATTCAGACTGCTGAATAAAAACCTTAATTCAGCATTCTGAATTAAGGTTTCTAGGATAGCCTTTGGGTCTGCTTCATATAATCATTCAGGGACCTGGTTGTTAGTGAGTTGTTGCTTTGCTGATCTCTGGGCCTTGCATTGTTCGCATGGCCAAGGCTGGCAATCCCTAGTGGTTACAGCCAGCGTGAATGGGGAAGAGAATACCTACTGTCTCTGGCTCCGGCTCAGGACGGGGACACCCTACTTTGCTCCCATTTCCTGAGTGAGAATTTAGTCATAAGACCAAACTAACCTTAAGGTGGCTTGTTTATCCCAATTTCTTTACTACAAAGGAAGGTGAGAATAAATGGTGATGAACTAGGAGTTCCTGCTACATCTTGCCCTTGTCTTTCAGAAACGTCTTCCTTTTGACTCAACATTTTTCTCCACTTCTCAGCCCCAACTCCTCAATTCCTATCCCATTTTAAATGCAAAACAGTTTGGTTTCTCACGTTTGAATACTCTCCTCCCAAACCAGACTCGGTGGCCTCAACTTTTTTTTGTTTGTTTGAGATGACGTCTCACTCTGTCACCCGGGCTGCAGTGCAATGGCACAATTTCAGCTCACTGCAACCTCCGCCTGTCAAGTTTAAGTGCTTCTCCTGCCTCAGCCTCTCAAGTAGTTGATATTACAGGCACACGCCACCACGCCCGGCTAATTTTGCGTTTCTAGTAGAGAAGGGGTTTCACCATGTTATACAGGATGGTCTTGAACTCCTGACCTCAGGTGATCCGCCTACCTCAGCCTCCCAAAGTGCTGGGATTAAAGGCATGAGCCACTGCGCCCAGCTAGTGTCCTCAACTTTTAACAGAACAGCCTGGTAAGCTCTTTTGCTATACAAAGAATCAGCTACTACTGAGATTCTCTATTGGCCTTCCCTATTCCTATAAGGCGATCATCAACCCATTATTTTGCTTGGTATGTGCATGTGAGTTCCCACTCAGGTACAAACATGAAAGTAGTTAATTTTTTCCCCCTCTGCTGCATAAGGGACTGCATGCAGTGGGGTGAAGGGATTGAGTATTCCCTAAAAGGAAACATTGAAACAAAAGAGTGGAGAGAGGAAAGCACCAGGTAAATTCAGAAGTCAGAGACAGGTCTGGCCTACCTGGCTCGTAGGCTAGGTGAAAAGGAATGGGGGCATTAAGGACTCCTTCCAGTCAAAAGTAATAGAAAACTAATGCAAATCAGCAGAGGTTAAATAGGGTGATCATATGAGAGGTCATAGAGATATTCTAGTTCCAAGTTTGGCTAGACCTAGGGCCCCAGAAGGTGGCAGATAGAGGGCAGGCCTTTGTTTCTGTCTCTGAACTGTTTGGCCTCTGTCTTTTCAAATAGTATCTCTCCATAGGAGCCTCGACATCTCCAAGCCATATATTATCTGCGAAATTTTCAAGCTGTTTCCAGTGAGCCACCAAGGTAAAATAAAGGTGGATTCCAGTGCCAGATTATGCCATGCAGAATTTACAAAGTAAAGGACAGAGAGCCAGTGCTAACCATTCTTGGATTCTCCTGACAGATGAAGGTTTTAAAAAGGGTTGGGTTGTATAGAAGTTGTGACTGTGAAGAGAGGAAGGATTTTTTAAAAAGAGATTGTGTGTGTGTGTGTGTGTGTGTGTGTGTGTGTATAACTCTTCTTCCTGTTGTGAACTCTTCATGTGAGCTACTCTTTCATTTCAAGCCCAGTGAGAATTCATCTTTGAGAGCTCTCTAAATTGAAATAGAGACAGCTGATGTCCAAATCACAGCTGAGCAAGCTACAGACACCATGACAGCAGGGTAGCAGGGTAGAGGAGATGCACTAAGATTGATTGATGCTTGCAGAGTTTGCTGACACAAGAGATGTGTCAGTGTTTCTGATGAATTAGAGGAAGGCCAGGTAAGAGAAGAGCCAGCGTGGACTCAACCTGGGTCTGGCCCAAGAAGGTCACAAAGAGGTGTAGGGGAAACCCCAACAGCAAGGCACTGGAGGTGAATGGTGTGTTCTTAGGTGCTGCAGAAGGGCTCACAAGAAATTCATCAAAATGGGTAAGAAGAACAATAGAAAATAGCCTTCCAATATTGGCAATATTCAAAGGTACCTTGAAAGTGCCTGCAAGAGGTAGAGATGGTTGTAAATATCTGCTCCCCAGATAGCATGAAGCCAGTTTAGTTGAGAATCATTTTTTTTTTTTTTTTTGAGATGGAGTTTTGCTCTTGTTATCCAGGCTAGA
>NW_016107357.1:2100895-2144781 GCF_001604975.1 Cebus imitator
GCCTCCTGGGTTCAGGCAATTCTCCTGCCTCAGCCTCCTGAGTAGCTGGGATTACAGGCACGCGCCACCATGCCCAGCTAATTTTTTGTATTTTTAGTAGAGACGGGGTTTCACCATGTTGACCAGGATGGTCTCGATCTCTTGACCTCGTGATCCACCCGCCTCGGCCTCCCAAGAATCATTTTAAGTAGGGATCTTCCTCACTTGTTAGCATTCCTTCTTCTCCACCCATAACTCTGATCCCAAAGGGATCAAAAACTACTTAACAAGCTTGGGGGTTGAGCTGTTAGGAAAAGTGGAGAAATATGGTAGAGAAATATAAAAAACGTCAGCCATGTCATTCCTCCCCACCCCTATTCCCTGCTGCCTCCCAGCCTAAACCAGGCCTAAATTGGGTAATAGGAGAACATTTTACTTTAAATCAAGTTTAAAGTAAACATTTTGGATTCAGCATTGTAATTTCTGAATTGGGACTGTATGGGTGACTTCAAGTAACTCTAAGACCTACATATCATCAGAAAATTGGCCAACAAAAAAGTTTAAGTCTGATGAAATTTTGAAGGGAAAATGGAAAATAAAAATAATTTTATTTGATTACATTATAAGTACTGTTTATATCTCCCTAGATATGGCTTCAGAGGAAAAAGCACAGTCACTCTTTCAGAATCCATAACAGTTCCTGAAAAAGACTTAAGTCGGTGTCCCCTCCATACCTTCCAAATCTGTGACAAGGAAGCCATATGGTTATTAACAGCCCCCTCTGGGTCACTTGGAGAAAGCAAGAGGCAGATTTCAAAAGAAGATGCTGGCAGCATGTAGATGTCCACTATGACAGGAAGTCATGGCACGTGGATTCTGAAGGATTGTAAGATGAATCACTCCTAATGAAAGGGCTCAATTAATGCAGAGCCTCATGTTCTGTTGGGTGGGCTGGCATACAGAATATGGGAACATTCTGTTGGCACTCAGATCTTGAATGTTAGAAACCCAGCAAGATGCAAGAGTGACAGTAGGGGCTTCTCTGTGGGCTTTGTCATTCCCTTGCCATTCATGGTGACACTCATATGCCACTTGTTCCAGCCTGGACACAGGGGCATACAACCCTCTCAGATATGCCTACTGGGCAGGGTGACAGGCTGGTGCCACAGCCATCCCTGTGGATTGTCCTAAACTTTGTGACTCTTCTATGAACCAGTTTAGTGGGTCCTCCAGTAGCCTGCAGACAGGTGTGAAGAAGCTAATATTTCCATACAGTGTTGCAGAAAAAATTGGAAGTACTTAGTTCATACTTAAAAGGCACTTTGTAAACATCTTGTTGTTATAGGTTCACTCACTTATTTAAAATTATATATATATATATTTATACTCTGACTATACGATCGGCATTGTGTTAGAATCTGGGAATATAAAAGTGTTTAGAAAAAATGCCTATATATTTGTCTCCCTCGCCAGAATTGAGTTCTAGAGTGGACACCCTGCCTACCTTATTCACAACTGTGTTTGAAATACCTAGAATAATTTCTGGTATACAGTAGGCACTCAATAAATGTTACTTGATTAGATAAATCAGGGCAATCACTGTCTTCAAGAAGATTAAAGTCCAGTGGAGGAGAAAGATGTGTAAGCACAATGCAGTGTAGTAAGTTCTGTGACACAGGAAATCATAAAACTATATGTCAAGAAACAGAGGGTGGGGGTGAGGGAGGAGTGAATAAGGCTTCCAAAAGATGATGCAATGTGGGACATTAATGGATGAGCAGAGCATTGCCCATTTGTGCTGTGGTTCTCCTCCCCTATTCTTCTCTTTGAGGATTCTAGATTTCATGTATTCTCTTTTGATGGCTTGGGACAATGGGCAGAGAGTGAGCAATCTGGGCCTGCTGTGTCCTGGGTGTGGCTCTTTCTGTAGCTGTGCCAGTGGAATGACTTTACAGGATCTCAGCAACAAGCCCAGGGGACTGTAACTTGTGGGATCTTGGCAGAAGTGTCTCAGTGCTAAGGTCAGAATTGGGGAAAGATGTTGTAACTGCCTTAAAGGCACGTGGACTCAAAGGCAACTCGGACATTGAGTACAGCTCCTTTTGCAGACTGTGCTTGCAGGAAAGTGAATGGGAGCTTTTCCCATGTGTGGCCAGATTGATGGGGTTAAATATGATTACACCTAAACATGTAAACATGAAATTCCCAAGTTAATGGTGATGTAATATTCTGTTAGGGTTAGGCCAGATTATCGCTGATTGTGTTGCTTCATATTGGAGCCTGGTCCAAAATGTTGACTCCTCTTATAAATCCTGTAGTCATCCCCAGGAATAGCATGATCCACCAAAAAGAAACCTTTCTAAAGTTTCTAGAGAGTTTCTGTGAGAGACTGAACTTAGCAACACCTGGAAAACCTGCAAACACCACCGACTGGCCCTTGCAGAGCCCCAGGAAAATGCCACACATCGAGAGTAGGGAGCCTACTGTGCCCTTCTTAGGCATCCCAAGAGCGCAGGCCTGGGTTGAACGTGCTCTACCCCACATCCTAACAGGGAAGAAAAGCACAAGGCCATTAAACAAAAAGGAAAAATAATACCACGCTTGGTTGAAATCCCATCCAACTGGGGCCAGGGCTCGATCTGCAATTCTTCATCCTTTCTGGTCTTCATTCAGCTGCCATTGACATCCCCACAGGATGGATTCTTTTTCCAGGGCAACAAATGCTCAATTCATCCAGGAACCGAGGCACAGCTTCTGTACTATTTCTCCAGGATCCTTACAAACATTGAATGTAAATGCAAACCAAAGAGATATTATCTTCAGAAGTGAACATATTTTCACCCTAGTATAGGATGTTGATCCTTATCACTCCCTTCCACATAGAGAGTGTCCCTTCTTTGCACCTTGTTCCTAGTGACTTCAAAGGAAGCCTGGAAGGAGCCCCGTAACGTGGGTTACCCTGCTCTGTTCCAATCAGAGTTTCTGAAAACATTTAAGTGCAAAAGCAAATGTTTCATCTAGGTAAGGACCTAAAATAATGAGGTTTGGCTTTTTAAAAGATTAGCTACAAGAAAGGAAAATGCTGCAGGAAAACATAACAGTAACAGTTACCATGGTGTGTATATGCAAAATCTGGATTCTAGAGATTATGCCAATAAGCACAGCAGTGTTGTTAAGGCCCTGGGCACAATTAAATCTCAACTCTGAGTTAATTAGAAAAAAAGAAAAACTGAACATAGTTCTTTAAATTTGAATCTGAGTCTGTTTTGTAAAGCTGTTAGAATTTAACAAAAGCTGGCCAATGATTCTATGCTAAAAGATGAGTGTTTTCTTGTTTGATAAAAATATACAGTAGACTCTATACACTCAATTTAAATATAGCAGAGAGTTAAAAATGAAAATGCTTGTTATTTCTTGCATTATTCCCAGACTCATCTTGGAAATTCCTGTCCGTATCATTTCTCCTGTGACCCTGTTCTTGTGGCTAATGTGTCTCCCAGATTCTTCAGTGCAATCACTTGCCTGGTCTGCTGTTGATGGTGTAATGGAAAAAAGCGGGAGTCTGCAAAATGAGCCTCTAGTCACCTTCTCGAGTGTGGTGATGGCCTGGTGACAGGTTAGTTGGCCTTCTTAACCTAAATTACTTCATGTGAATAATAATATTTTGCCTGTCTAAAAGCAGGAGGCTAGACAAGATAAAAGATGTATCTCAATTTGATGTATAGTTTACTATTTATCTTAAAATAGTGCCCTGGATCAACCAAATCACTATGCTATGATCATAGAACTTATATACAATAAAAAAGAATTAAGCAAAAACATGGCTTGGCTAGGTGTGGTGGCTCACGCCTATAATCCTAGCACTTGGGAGGCCAAGGCAGGCAGATCACTTGAGGTCAGGAATTCGAGACCAGCCTGGCCAACATGGCAAAACCTTGTCTCTACTAAAAATACAAAGAAATTAGCCAGATGTGGTGGTGCACATTTGTAGTCCCAGCTACTCGGGAGGCTGAGGCAGGAGAATTGCTTGAACCCAGGAGGCAGAGGTTGCAGTGAGCCAGGATTGTACCACTGCACTCCAGCCTGCACAATAGAGCAAGACTTTGTCTCAAAAAAAAAAATATATATATATATAATTATGTATATTTTGCTTATGCCTACTTATTTTCACCTGAGCAACTCGATGTTTTCTTAGCTTATGATGAACTATTTATATTTGAAATGTATCAGCAGATGATTTTTTGAGGTTTTGTCGCCAGCTAGAAGATCCACAGCTCTATTGTTTTTCAGAGAAATTTAAAATAATGTTGAGAACAAAAACGTTGGTCACTAAAATGTCCCTTGAAGCACCCTTTCTTTCTTATTTTTATAGCTCAGCCTTACCTTAAGCCTTCAGCACTTCTTGCCTTGATTATTACCATAGCTTTCTTATTGGTCTCCCTGTATTCCACATTATCTTCCTCCAATTCCATTACTTTTCTACCACTTATTTTTCTAAATGCAGGTCTAATTATTGGACTTCTGTGCTTAAAATCTGATCATGCTCCTTCTTAAAAGGCCTTTCACAAAGTAGCTCTAACTTGACTTTTCACCCATCTCCTGTCACTCCTCAACATGACATGTCTGACTGACCGCAAAGGACATTGGCCATCCTATCACATTCCTGGTGTACCTTCTCGCCTACAAGGTAGCCCATGCTATTACTTCTCTGTAGGATTCTCTTCTGTTTTAGTTTTCTATTGCTATAGAGTCTTTAAAAACCCACTCAATAGCTAAGTGGCTAAAACAGCATCCATTTATTATCATATGTAGGTTAGAAGTTGAGGCTAGGCAGAGCTGGGTTCCCCGATTGGTATTCCAGAAGGCTGAAGTCAAGATGTCAGTCAGCTGGAGACTTGACTAGGGAAAGATCTGCTTCCAAGTAGTTTCAGATGCTCAGCAGAATTAACATCCTTGTTGTAGCTATAGAACACAGGTTCCCATGATATTGCTAGATGTTGTCTGGGGTCTGCACTCAGCTCTCAGAGGCTACTTTCAGGTCCTTGTCACAGGGTCCCCACCATAGACCATCTCACGCTTTCAACCTCTGTGACTTCAGGAAGGACTCAGACCTTTTAAATGTTCAACTGATTAGATAAGGCCCACCCAAATATCCTCCTTTTCATTAACTCAACTGATTAGAGACCTTAATTACATCTGCAAAATTTCTTTTGCCATAGATACAATGCAGTCACAGGAGTAATATCTTATTATATCCACAGATGTCATGCACTCTTAATGGAAGAGAATTATACAAAGTCAAGGTCATTGGGGTCATCTTTCTGTCCACCACACTTTCCTTTCCTTCTCTGCTGGAAAAACTGTTATTCATCATGTAAGAGCTAGCTTATATGAGTCTTCTATGTTAAGTAGTCCCAACGTCCTCAGGCTGGGGTGCTGACCCTGCACTCACCATTGATCCCCATTCATCCTAAGAGCATTATACTTACCATCTCATATTATACCTAAATATATGTAATTGTTTGATTAAAATGTAAGAAAGGAATATTGATGAATTCTCAGTTTTGTTTTGCATAATCCAGATCCCATGTTTGTTGGTACTGTGTTCTCTGCATTAAATCACCTTTCTAAATATTGTTTATGTTACTTGAAAGGGTGGTACGCCATGCTATCAGGTAAGGAATATTTTCCCAAATAAGGTTGGAGGCTTAATGTCAAGTGAAGCGTGGTCTCCCTTACCTTGCATATTAACACTGCACATTCAATAGCTCAGGCTTTTCATGGCCAGTGGCATTGATACAAGGAATCCAATGTAAGACTAGAACTGCTATTCACGTTCATTGTGCATTCACATTTGTTCATAAACGAGGAGAACACATGAGACTATATCCTCAGCAAATTGGTTAGACAAATGCTAAAGAATAGGTGTAATGTTCTAAAATATCAGTTGTGGTTTTTTTTTTTTTTTTTGAGATGGAGTCTCGCTCTTGTTGCCTGGGCTGGGGTGCAATGGCACAATCTTGGCTCACCACAACCTCTGCCTCCTGGGTTCAAGCAATTCTCCTGTCTCATCCTCCCAAGTAGCTGGGATTACAGGCATGCCACCATGCCTGGCTCCTTTCTTTTTGTTTTTTTTTCTATTTTTAATAGAGATGGGGTTTCACCATGTTGGTTGCTATCGAACTCCTGACCTTGTGATCCGCCTGCCTTAGCCTCTCAAAGTGCTGGGATTACAGGCATGAGCCACCATACCCCGCCTAAAATTTCAGTTTTAACAATTACTTTGCATCTTTATCCAAATGAATAAAGCTGGTGGTAGCCTTAAATGGAAGAATGGCCTAGATATAAATTTTTCCCCTGTGAAACTTTCTTTCATAAAAGAAACAGAAGGACTTCACCTTTAGTGTGCTTGATTTTTCCTCCTGAGAATCATTCAGGTCTCATCCAGCTTTCCCAGGACTAGTGAATCCAGCTTTTTGTATTGTCCTGTCCAGGTGCACACAATTGAGGTGAAAGTCATGTGAGATTATTGGATGGTAGATAGACACTAATGTAAATTCAAGATTGGGAAGAAACAATTGTTTTTGCCTACTTATCAATGAAAAATATATCCTGCTTTGTCCATTTTCTGGAAAGAAAACTGGAATTTGAGTAATTTTATACTATAGTTGAATTTCAGGATTCTTCATTTTGAAAAGAATGAGCATGGGAAATTATCCAGAACCACAGCTCTTTCCTGTGACACTGGGAAAAAAAAAAAAAAAAAAACAGCTGGAACTTCCCTCTCTGTATTCTTTCATGCAGGACAGCACCATTCAGCAACTATTATGAGTTCAGAACTTCCCAGATAACTGCCAGATGAAAGAAAAAAAATGACTCCTACCTTTTAACACGTTTGCAGAGATCTGGGTTCTAAACTCTGTGCCAATGGAATGCTGGAAACAGGGGCACCAGTGAGGATAATATTTAACAAAGCGTTTTGAACTGGCACCAAGCTTCCATTAATGGAATTAAAAAAGATCTGCCAGTGTTCTGGGGAAGATGATTCCCACAGTTCCCCTCCAAAATGTTTTCAAATGTGCAGGGAAAAAAAGGGATGAATCAAGAATACCTCACAAATATTCTAAGCTGAGATGAATTATGTTAGCTTCTGTTCTCCCACAATGTACATGGATACTGCTGTTGCCCTAATCAGCAGAGATGGTTTAAAAATTGATCTGAAAAATTAGCACTTGACCCTGTGACTCTGCTTTTTCTCGACACTTTCAATCACATCTGGTCTTCAACTGTAAAATTGTTGGTCTATTCCAGAGCCCATTGCTCTGACAGCTGAATGCATTTTGCACGCAGAATAATTCCTCTCCCAGAGATTTAGGAAACCAGGAAAACACAGCTTTCATTGCTAGATCACTTAACCACAAAAAGAATTCTAATAAGTTTCCACAAAAAGGCCTTTGATTTAAATTTGAACTCTTTCAGCCTCAGTTACACAAAAAAGTAAGAGCATTATATCCTCTGGCCAAAAAAAAAAAATATATATATATATATATGTGTGTGTGTGTGTGTGTGTGTAGTAGGGGTTAAAATGAAGTACAACTGTCTTGAAAATACTTTTAAAATAATTGTATAAGTTATATTATTTAACTTGGCAGCATCATACTGACCTTCTAGTCCAGAACAACTAGGTATTTATAAAAATATATTCATTAATTCTGCAAGGGTTTACTGAACATCTGCAATGTGTCAAACTCATTTCTAAAAATATGTGATATAAATTACCTCCCTATGATAATAAAGAAGTAATTTTGATCACTAGAGAATCAACCTTTTGATTTTAAACTATTATTTTATAACGTAAGCCATATACTAAATGGTCCTCTCTTCAAAATGTTACATTTATTATATATCTACTGGGCTACCTCATTTAAACCACCTAATGGTCACACGAACTAAGATACCATTTCATAACTGATACTCAGAGGGTTTAAGCTATATGCCCAAGGTCACATAGCTTGTTGAATAGACGAATCGGCCAAGATTCTACATCTGACTGCATAGTGTATGCTTATATCACCCCATTATGTTAACTTCTTAAGGATGTTGATTATTTGAATAAGGCAGAAGCTTCAGTAGTTTTCACAGGCTTTCAAAGAGATAGACCTCATGGCAACACAAAAATAATCCAGTATATTTAGGTCATCTGAAAAAAAAGTTATCTTGCAAAGATTTTAAGACTTTCTATAACTTAGGTTATGGGTTTTATATAAATTCCTTGTGATGACATATAACTTTGTTTATCCTATGACTCCATCTGTGTCTCCAACTTTCTAAGAAGTTCCTGTCCTTCATCTTCCTGGGCTCTGTGCCACTGCACTCTGGCCACATCATGTGACTCATCATCCCCACATACCCTGAGTTTTACCTGATTCCATGACTCTTCTCAGAGATCTTTTCAGCTACTCTTTGACTCCAGTAGTTGGAATTGCAGACTCTTTTCAGTTTGCTCCCATCACCTTCTGTGTGTATCTGTATTATTGTATAGATGATATTATTTAAATTATAGATTCATATTAGATTATGAATTCACTATATCTTACTTATGTTTGTGATCCTATTGTCTGGTATAGTGCTAGCATGTGACTTAATACATGATCATTAAATGAGTGGAATATAATTTCTCTGTATAACATTCTCTATATTACAAGATAATGTAATTTTTCTTTTTGCTCTTTTATGTTCATGAAAAATTAGAATGTTAGATGACTTCTTACTGTAGTTGAATATTTTCAAAGCAAGGCTTAGGGTGATTTTCTCAACATCTCTTGTAGTCACACATGGAATTGACCAGTCATATATCCCTAAACACATGAAAGCAGAAGAGCATGCGCATTTACACCACCCTCTCCACCACATATGCATATTCCAGTGCAAAAGAACAAACACACAGTACATTCATTCAGCCATTCATTCAACTAAAATTTGCCACTTAATTTCTAAGGCATTTAAATCACAAATAAAAGGATTCCTTTTCCTTGAACAAAGACTTGATACTCTGAATTCTCATGATTACAATTAGCAGCTCTGATCTCTGATATTTCCAAGATATTCTTATTTAAGTATTATTGAGGCTTCCCATTTTTGCCAAGATGTCAAAATAACATAGACTCTTTTCTTCCTCTCCCAAATTCAACTCTGAATCTGCCACACGTGTAAGAAGGGGGTGAGATTGACCAATCTGAGAAAATAATGCTGCAAATCTGAGAAACCCCTGGAAAGAAAAGATGAATGAAATATGATGTAGCTGGGAGCAGCAGTTCAGAGAAGATGAGGACTGTGTACAATAGGAGTTGGGTTGGGGAAAAGCCTTTCTATCTGCTCTTCTCTCACCACAACATTGCCCTGGCTGGATTGCTGCTCATTTCATCATTTCTGCCAAGCAAAAATTGAGCAGCTTCTTACCACATCTGCTAGGCTGAAAGGTGGCACTCCAGTGCGTCTAGAGGTGCATGAAGTGGGAAGCAAAGAACTGCAAATGAGAAGGTTTCTTTCTTCCTCTTCCCTTGTTGCATGAACTCAGTTATTACAATTGAGGAAGATAACTCGGAGATAAGAGCAGGCTAAGGATGATGGAAAAGGAAGTTTTACTGAGGGGCAGGATTAACTGGTTGGGAGTGTGGTAAATGGGCCTAGATTAAATACCAATATTCTCCATTCTAAGGCACATTTATATATATAGATATACTTTTTTTTTTCTTTTTGATACAGAGTCTCACTCTATTGCCCAGGCTGGAGTCCAGTGGCATGATCTCGGCTCACTGCAACCTCTGACTCCCGGATTCAAGCGATTCTCCTGTCTCAGCCTCCAGAGTAGCTGGGATTACAGGTCCCTGCCACCATGCCCTGCTAATTTTGTATTTTTAGTAGAGGTAGGGTTTCTCCATGTTGGATAGGCTAGTCTCGAATTCCTGACCTCAAGTAATCCACCCGCCTCTGCCTCTCAACGTGCTGGGATTACAAGGGTGAGCCACCATGCCCACCCAAGCCACTGCAGGGATGTCAAAAGTTAAGACCTGGAATTTAGCTTCTCTCATTGTATACCCTATTGATGTAATAATGCCTCCAGACAAATATGAGATTACAATGAATAACAAGAAATTTTATAAGTTACCTGCTATAAAAGGAAGGTAATACTTTGAATAATCCATACTAGAGGAACAGAATAATAGTACTAGACAGAAAACCAATTTAAACCAAACATAGTAAATATTTTCAAAGAGATATGAAAACAAATAGGAATTTGAAATAAAGGCAGAAAGTTTTTTTTTTTAAAGAACTATTTGAAAATCCTGGTTGAGAAAAAACATAATTGAAATACAGTGCTTAATAGCTAAATTAAATGGCAAATTAGAGATGTGGCTTAAGAAAAAAAAATGCATTTTAGATAGTAAGTTGAGAAATTTATCCATCATATATTGAGAAGAGGTACAGATTGGCAAAGTATAAAAGAAAATTCAAGAGCTATGAAGAGTTGAAATGAGTTATTATCATCTATATAACAGTCCAAATAAAAGGGAAAACTAGCAGAAAAAGAAATATTCTAAGAAGCTCTCAGAATAAAAGATTTAAGATTGAAAAGAGGGCAAAAGAAGGTGGATAAGGTAAAGCCAATAATTACCTAATGAAACTTAACACCATTAAATACAAAATTTTAAAAATTTTAGCTTTCTGAATAAAAATGAGATCACAAAGGACTAAGATCATATTAATATCAAACTTCTCTTATTGATGTATAGATTTTTCTTATAACACTTGATGTATTAAAATAATACACTATATTTCAAATTATTTAAGAAAAAGAATTCTAAAATTATAATGTTATGCATAGCTAATTAATGTTTTAATACAGGCATGAAATAAAGAGCTACTCAAACATCTCTAAATTCCAGAGTTTACTACAAAAAGATTCTCTTTGAAAATATTATTTAAAAAGTAATCTGAGGAAAAGGGAAATAAATCTAGAATGATACCACAAGAAAAAGCACAAAATATGAGTAAAATTAGTAAAATGTAAGCTGGTTACAATAATTTGAAGCGAAAATGCTAGGTGAAGGGAATTGAGGGAATGTGATATATTATGCTAAGGTAGTTGTCTTCTTTAGCGGAAAGACAAAAATATTTATAAAAGATTAAGAAATGAGGAAATAAAATAATCATAAGAATTTTACTATATTTGTAGTAAGCATAAGAAGAATGAAACTAGGTTTAATAAAATATTCACACCAGGTAAAGAAATTTGGTATTTCCAATGGAAGACAGGAAAGAAGAAAACATAATATAAAATGTGTGGTAAATAAAAAATACTAAATAAGAATGCAGAAATAATGGTGTCTATTCTAATATATGTAAGTCAATGAAAATAACTAATCCAAAGCCAAATTATAGTACCTTGTGATTATAATAGAATATTGGATTACAGTATTTTGATTACAAAACATGTGCTTAAAACAAAAAGGTATGAAAAGACCAGAAATAAGGAAAAGAGAAGCTCTAGGCAAAAATGAATCAAAAGAAAGCCAGATAATTTTAATATCAGAAAAAAAATAAATAGAATTTAACTTGAAAAAATAACAAAGGACAAGTATGAACTATATATGCACATAAAGTCAAAATAATAAGGGATCATAATAATCAGGAACCAAATATGTACCCCACAATGTAGCATCAATATATATATATATAAAGTAGCAACTGATAGAATTATAGTGAGAAGTAGATAATTTAATGATTGTCTTTGGAGATTTAAATAGAACCACCTTGTAATTAAATGATTAGAAAATGTGTAAAGATATAGAAAATTTGAATAGTATGATTAATAAGCTCATTAAGAGACAGAAAAAAATTACACATAACAAATGAAAAATATTTTTTAAATGTAAACACCAACAAAACAGCCATGTACTAATCACAAATGAAACCAACAAATTCCAAGGTCCAACTTGATAAACATTATGTTATCTAAACGCACTAAAATTAAAAAACAATACAAAAGTTTGGAGGAATTCTGTCTAAAATGAATGTTGAATGTATTCTCAGGCCCACTAAATTAGCAGTAAAGATTGTATTATTGTGTGTGGGGTGTGTGTGTGTGTGTGTGTGTATGTGTGTGTCTGTGTCTAATATCTAAACCTACCAGGACAAAAATGGAGATAGAAGGCTACAGTAAACAGAACCCCCAAAACACATAAATCACTGGCATTAGGTACCTCTGAAAGTCAATTGAAGGTGAGGCTGTGTTTAAAAACAGGTAGATTCACCAAGACCATCTATCCCTTTGTGCCATAAAGTGACTGCCTCTCCTCAACCAAGAAAAGGTGCAGATTGAAGATCTGAAAGAGGGAAAATGGATTCAGAGACACCAGCAGTAGCTGGTAGAGAGATGGTATTACACACACACACACACACACACACACACACACGGAAACTAATTCAATAGATACACTTAAAATGTTGAGACCTTCAAGCTTTTTTTTTTCCCCACTCAGATCTCAAAACTGGCAGCTAAGATTATATTCTTTTAGTAGAATCTTCGTTAATGAAAACTAGCCCAAGAGGAAGACACCAATAGCACTTCATTGTGGGTCAACAAGCCTATCCACGTTTCAGTCAACTTTTTCACGGCCATTTCAAAATATACCAGAAAGTTAACAACTAACAGATATTTTAAGATTTCTAAAATTAAATATAGAGGTTAAATAACATAAAGCAGCAATTTAGGGGGGGCCTAAGATCATTCAGGGAGAAGATGGCTTCACATAAATTATCATATTGCTAAAGAGATGAAATATTGCTTTCATAAGACAGTAGGATGATATAATACAAATAGAACACAACATAAATAACAAAAAGGATCCACAGAAATTAAAAACATTATAACAGAAATAAAATAATAAAAGAATTGAAAGATAAAACTGAGGCTATTTTCCCTCCAAAACAAAGCAAACAAAAAAACGGAGCAAAAGACAAATAATTGGTTATAGGTGAACCTTAAGATATTGATTTCCTAAGTGTTTGGGGTAGGTTTTTATCTCTTAGAGGACAGGGCTATTCAGAGAATGGTCAAAGTACAGCAGGGCCTAATGGCACTCCCCATATGAAAAAGGTCAGGAAGAACTCTTTTGGTTAACTGAACATTAAATATAACAATAACCAGCTACAGGAATTGAAAATATTTAGCTGGAAGAAATGGGCAGCATAAGGGAAATTCTGCTTCATAGAATTGTTTTATTTTCTGTGTTATATGCATGTGCAGAAAGAAGGAAATAGATTGATGGCAGTGCCTAACCTATGCAGCTAACACATTTGTCCCCTAGCTGTGGCAAATACTAGCTACTGATGGCTCACAGCTGATTTTCTTGTTGGAAATTACCCCCAGCTTTAGGAAATTTCCCTGCCCAAGATTATGCCCTCCTCGGGTGGCCAGTGATCAGTAACTTGGAAATTCCAAGTCCTGACCCACTTTCATTTAGTGAGGAAAACAGTGAACTGTTAGCTCAGCTTCATAACTCCCCATAGAATCAGCTGAGGCATCAATTGGCAGTGTATTGAAGGTCAGCTGTTTCTTATGCTAAGTCCTGTCTTATATTTTCTTATAGGTTTGTTTACCAAAAGCACTCCCCAATAAAAGTTATCCATGTGATTTTCTGTGTCAGAATCTCTTTCTTGAGAATCTGATCTAAGACAGCATCTAACATGTATTTGGAAGGCATCTCAATCTTACTGCTAATTAGAAAATACAAACTAAATCAGTAATCTGTTTATACTCATCAATGGACAAAAATTAGATAATACCAGGACAAGCTTGGAAGAAGGCAATCTCTTTCTTTTAATTGAGGTTTTTAGACCATTTATATTTGATATTATTGGTAAGATTAGGTTTAAATCTATCATCTTTTTATCTGTTTCTATTTGTTCCATCTATTCTTTGTTCCCTCTATCTTGTAAGACTTCGAATGGATGTTTTACTTATGCATGATCATGTAATATGGCCTTTGGAAACTATTGGTTCACCGAATTATGCAGAATTTCCAAGTGTTGACACAAATGATAATACAACATCAAAATAATCATACTTGTTAATTTTACCACCAATCTCAAAATAGTCTTTAAGTAATGGGTGACTGTCAAATTTAGAGTGGTGAATAAAGGTTTTCCAAAATCTAATTTTTGCTGGTGCTCAAATTTTATCAGATGACAAATACCGTCAATTGTTCTCCTTGAAGTGACTGGTTCACTTTAATTTCAAGAAGATGTCTTTCAAATGCTAAAACATGAATAATGATAACTTGTGAGTTGTTCTTGTACATAAAGATGATGTCCTTTGAAAAAGTGACTAGTTCCACTCAAACAATAGACTAGCACATGTACTAACCCTGAAGACTCACATTGCATTTCAGTGTGCAACAGAAATGCTTCTGCACACTTCCCATTTTGTCACACAGAAATTTTGTCACTAAAGAAATGTGTACAAGTGTTGGATTTAATATAATTAATAATTTTTACTGCTTCATCAAGGATGCTGTGAAATAAATTGGATTTTCTAAAAACTGTAATCCATGGCAGTAAAGAATAGAACTACTAGTGTAATTTTCTGCCACTGCTTGATTTGTGTTAAGGTGCCAGATGTTTACCTACCCTTGATTTTGCACAACCAGAGCAAATTTGAACCCAGTGAAGAGGGCAAATAACATCTTAATACTGTGGTTCCCAACTGTGCACCTAAGTTCTCTGGAGTACCACAATAAACTTACAGGGTACCTCACCATATTTTAAAATTTCCAGGAAAACTCAGCAATACTCAACATCTGCTGCACATTTTGCAAAGTACTAGTTCAAGGTCGTTTTAAGGTAGATTCCACTATATTTTATATGATAAAATATCTTTGGAAGCTTGCGTTTCAGTGCTTTCTATGATAAAAAGCAATGTGGAATAGTGAATGAGAGTTTTAGTATTCCATCTGACTCCAAGGCTTGAGAAGTTGTACCCACAGGTATACACATCCTATTAAATAATTGTGGTTATTTAAGAATAAAGTAAACATGCACAATTTACTTGTATTATTTTTTCAAATGGCTATTAAGATTTTAGGACATAAATACCTGAGTTCTTTTGACCTAAGTACATAATAAACAGACTGCTAAGTATTTCCTTTAGCCTAGAAATGCTGTGAGGAAAAAGTATTGAGACACTAAGGGTGCTATGAACTGAGAACTTTTGGGAATTTCTGTCTTTGTATTGTCATGAAAAAAAATAATAATTTGAGCTTGCAGGGTCCCTGAAAAGGTCTCAGGAACTCTAAGGGATCCACAGACACCAGTTTGAAAACCAGTGTATTAGATCAGTTACATTCTTCTCAAAAGTCAAATGAAATTGTTAAAAGTTATACGAATTATCTGTCATCAAAAAATGGGCAATATTGTCATCTGCCCTATTTTGTTGCATGCCTGTCTGCTTGTTTAAAGTCTGGTAGACTTTAAACAAGTCTGCTGGTCTAAGGTGCATACATACCTCACACTAGTCCCATTTTTTGGTTTGGAAGTATTTACGCACGTAAGATCCTCCCTCTGTCTACAGGTGGCTTACAGTCTTGTGATAGTGCATGGTAAAAATACAGATTGCCAATAGTCTTTAAGAAACACTACGATAGCAGTGAACAGAATGCTTTGGGAAAACATAGGTTTTCTAATGTAGCTTTGGTGGATCATGAAAGAGTCTCCCAAGAGATGATAAGATGACTATCTCAAAGAATAAAGGAATGAGAGCAAGAGAGAGAGAGAGATAGAATACCTGTATGGCTGTACTGAATATGTGTTTGAGGCAAAGAATGGTGTTAAAGTTACATAGGGAGGTAGGAATGTACCAATGCCAAGCTGGTAAGTTAGGACTTTATTACTGAGATGCTAATGACAAGTCATTGATGGATTTCAAGGAGAGAACTGATTGATAGATTTTTAAAACTCTCCGATAGCAATTAGAATGGTCTAGAAGGGGGCAAACTTGTTAAAAGCTGGCTGAGAAATTATGGTGAGAAATGGTGAGCACCTGAGCTAGAATAAATGTAGGGGCAATGAAGAGAAGATACCAGGTTAGAAGGGCTCAGGATTGTGCATTGTAGTTGGCTGGGTGGTGGGTGGGAAGAGTCTGAGTGGGGAAAAAGTGACAAAAACAAAGGTAAATTTAATTTTTTTAAAATAGAGGGAGAAGCACGGGTTTTCAGAGAGAAGACCTTGAATTTATTTCTGGTAACCTGAAGTGTCTATTGGATATCCAGACGACAGGTACTTACACAGTAGTAGAGCTAACACTGTTTTGGCAATCATACATGGAAGCAGAGCAGGCTTTACGCTATTCAGTTCTTCAAAGAATTATTGCCTAAGGTCAGTTTATGATAGGCCTCCCAACCACTGAGCAAAGAACAGGAAAAAAAAAAAGGGGGACAAGTGTTCCTATTGTTTATAGTAAACTACGGTTAATATTGATGACATGATCCAATGATGCCTGTAGCGCTTTCCCATGACACCTACATGGGCAATCTCTGACTGATTTTTAGCATAGCACCTAGGAAAGGATGCTAATCATGTGGCTATTTATTTATATATTGAAATTGTACTTATTTCTCACTTTGTACAATTTCAAAATCATGTTGACCGGCAACATGATTTTGCTTACCTTCATAAGATAAAGTCTGCATCTGTTTACCCCCAGTTGAAAGTATCAGTAAGTTCTATGAAACAGAGAACTTCTCCAGTATCTGGAGCTCTGTTTCCTTTCCCAGAGGGAATTATGTGCAGCCTGTCACTTTTCCTTCTCATACAGACCCCCCTTTCCCAGACCCAGCTCTGTGTGTAACCAATGAGACCAAAGGCCACTTACTAAGCCTGGGCTACTCAAACAAGGAAGCCTTGACAACTGAGCTGCAGCCACTTGATTATTCAATGTAGGAGCGAAACAATCCCCTTACCCTTAGGCTGAACCCAAAGAGCCCAAAGTGAATCAAAGATATCCCATCATATTTGTCTTCGAAAATAGCCTGGGGCTCTCTTGTTTGAACTGATCCTTGAGCCAAAGATCCAGGCCATTTGCAGAGATCTTGGCAATAGGAGCCTCAGCTGTCAGCAAGCAGAAGCAGTGAGTTAACACGAACATATTTAGTGAGGCGGAGTTAAGGGAAATCCATTTTCCAAATCCTACATCAAGACATATGACATTTTTGATGGTACTTTAGACAGAATCTGGCTCTTTCCAGGATAATTTTCCCCCAAGAGTAAAACATCTCTGTCTTGGACTCCACTGATTAGAAATTCAGACCAGAGAGTGAAGTTTACTTTTGTATTACCTAAGAAAAAATGTTTTACTGTAAAAGAGTCATGTAGTAAAAAGACCACTGGACTTAAAATCAGAAGACAGGAGTTTTCGTGCATGCTCTATCACCTGCTACTGTGACAGGACATTTTATAAGTTATTACAAATTTTACTGATTTATTGATTTTATTGTTTTCTTTGTATTTACTTTCCAAGCTGATATCTAGGCTCTTATTATTTCTTTGCCTCCAGGAGTTTTGCAGGACAGAAAGCAGGAGTTATATGAAGTCAACAGCTTCTTCCATCTTTTGTAAATTCCCAAACTGATTAAATTAAGGTTAGTCGCAAATTCTACAAGGTTAAGGTTTTATCTTAATTGTTCTGCCTATCTTTTTCCCTGGCACTTCCCACTAAACAAATGCTGAGCACAGAAAACAAGCACATTGACTGAGGTATGCCAGGGAAAGTTAAAAAAAAGAAGAGAGAGAAAGACCTATGAACACAGCAACAAATTCTGCTGGCACAAACCTAACTTCTTTATTTAAAAAAAAAAAGGAAAAAACAAAACAACAACTTAGTCTATAATATCTGTGTTGCATCAGAATTGACCATCAAGTTGAAGATTCCCTACCATCATAGAATGTCAGATTCAGTAGCAATTTTGAGAATCATCTGCAACCTGTTCATTTTACAAGTGAAGAAACTGAGACTTTCTGATCACTTTTCCTTCTCATACAGACCCCCCTTAATAATGAGATAATGCAGCTCTGCTTATCTCAAATGCTGAGCTACAGCTTGTTGGTTGATGCAATCAAATTTTAAAAATTTATAACTGTTACAGGAAGAGATTAAATGTCTTGTCAAATTAATAACAGACTTGAGCTTTCCTTGCAGTTAAGTTTTTGGTAAATTATTAGCATGATGATACTGTTGCAGTATGTTAATATGCCCCCTTCCCACACTACAGAAATTCAAGAATGCAGTATAACCTCAAGATTCCCTTTGCTGACATTGTTATTATTCTGGTTGGCCTCAATATAAATCAGCTGACTGCTACTTAAGACTAATTGAATGGACACTTTTTGAGTAGAAGCACCATCTGAAGAATCATCCAAACAAGCCTGACATCTTTTTCTCTGTTGATCTCTAAACATATATATTTATATCAATGTGGGTTCAGAAGAGAAAAAAAACAAAGAATCAGGCTTAGGTGTTTTAAGCAGAAATAATTGGATATAGGGGATTCGGTCTGCAAAATTTTTATAATGATTATAAAATAGGCTCCTCCAGGAATGACTTCTAGGACACAGGGGAGAAGGTGAGCCTCCAGGAATGACTTCTAGAACACAGGGGAGAAGGTGAGCCTCCAGGAATGACTTCTAGAACACAGAAGAATTCTCCCCAGGAAAGTTATTGTTTTTATGATAATTGAAAAGTGGAGAATCAAGAAGTCACCTCTGGAACTACTGAATTTGTTTACCTAACAATGCTAACTGTGAGGTAGGCATCAGGAAATTATGGCTATCACTTCCACAACTTGTTCTTGGTAGCCATGAAACTGGTGACTGAACACTGGAACAGTGACTATTAACTACTACGTAAATGGCCTCTTGAAAGGCATGAAACTAGGATCTGGACACTGAAACCCTGCTGCAGATTATACCCACAATTCCATGATCTTTCTCACTCACAGAAATCAACCAAAGCAGCAAGAAGATGGTGTTGGCCTTACTTGTACATGGCAAATTTTATGTCACTGCAAATTTTTGGTGGAGCCTAGTCTATAGCTAACATCCCAGATACAAGAGGGTATACATGTTACTTCTAGTTGTACATCTTCTTAAGTACAGGAAAACTGACCAAAAAGAGGGGGGCTGGAAATGGATGCTAAGTCCAGTTTGCACATCCACTGTAACATCTGAGGATGTTTACCTCAGATGACATTAGCCATCGAAACTCATTATTTTTCTTTTCATATATACTTTTCCTCCTTTGTTCTATCTTAGTTAGGGGCACTAAGGTACATCCTGTTTTCAAGTAAAAAACCTAGAAGTTATCCCTGATTTTTCTTCTCTCCCTTTCCTGTATCACCCAGTATAGTACAAACATCTTTCTCTTATACCTCCTCAATCTTTCCACATGTGGTCTCTTTATTCTTAAGGCTACTTTTGATTCCATACCCTCTTATTTTTCTTTGGGACTATTCCAAGAACGTATTTATTTATTATTACATTTTTTAAAGACTGAGTCTTGCTATGCTGCCCAGGCTGATCTTGAACTCTTGGGCCCAAGCAATCCTCCTGCCTCTGCCACCTAAGTAGTTGGAACTATAGGTGCATGCTATTGTGCCTGGCTATTCTAATAATCTCTTATTTTAATGTGCCCGTCACCTCCATGGATCATGTAGTCTGCAGCCAGAGAAATCTTTCTGAATGCCATGTCATCATTTACATCTTTCTGGCAATAATTGCATGTCCATATTTCTAGCAAGGAACATGTCTCCCTTCCTCAACCAGTGCTTGAGTCCTTTTCCAGATTTATTCTCTGATGCTTCTTCCTCCTTATACTTGGCACTCAGTCTTTCTGAAATACTTGTAGCCACAATGAAAATCTGCCATCTATCTATTCACCCATTTATTAAATATTTATTAAATATCTCACATTTATAAAATATCTGATATAGTCAGGGAAATGAAGACTAGTATTGCTTGGTATTGTCTATAAGTTTACTGTTACAGTTTATAGTAAACAGAGGGCTACCGTATAGTGTAATAAATAATTTCTCTGTACAAGATTGTTGGATGGGGTAGTCAGAAAAATTTTCCACATTGTGACACCTAAGCTGAGTCTTGAGTGGTGAGTACCAGGTAACCAGATGAAGACAAAGGGAGGAAAGAGTTAGGAAATAAACTCCAGATGAGAAAGAAGTGGACACAAAGTTAGTGAGGCCAGAGAGAGCAAGATGTTTTAAAGTTCAGATTGCTGATGAATAAGGAGGGAGAAATTCTTCAGAAAAACAGAACCAATAGGATGTGTATTAAAAACATATTCTAAGGAACTGGCCAATATGATTATAGTGGCTGGAAAGTCTAAAAACCTGCAAGGCAGGCTGGCAGCTGGAGCCCAGAGAAGAGTCAGTGAAGTCTGAAGGCCATCTTTTGGTAGGATTCCCTCATGCCTGGGGGAGGTCAATCTTTTGTTCTAGTGAGGCCTTTAACTGATTGAATGGGGCCCACTCACATAATGGAGGGCAATCTGCTTTAGTCTGCCAATTTAAATGTAAATCTCTTTCCAAAGCATTCCTCACAGAAACGACCAGAATGTTTTACCAAGTGTGCTAAGCCAAAATGACACATAAAATTAACCACCACAGGGATAAAACTGAACTCAAGGTAAGAAAAGCCAGATGGTGAATGTCATGCTTGGGAATTTGGAGTTTGATTTTGAGGTCAGATGGGATCATGAAAGAGTTTGGGTAGATCCACGACTAAGAAAAATAGTTCTGCTCAGAGAGTAGAGGACCGAATGGAGTAATGATAAGGATTACAGGGAAGGGGGACCTTCAGAAGAGGAGGGAGAGAAATCAGAAACTGATGAATTAAACACAGGAGGCTCTTGCAGCAATCAATATAAGGAAGAAATCATGGTGTTCATATACCTCTGCTGTATCAGCCAGTTATGTGTTTTCACCCATTGTCCAGTTGGAAAAATCCTATTTAGCTATCAAAACCTACTTGCGGTAAACAGAATTCCAAAATGACCCCAAAGAGCCACACCCTTGTACAATCCCCTCCCACTGAGTGCTGGTGAGATGTGTGACCGTGAGAGGATACTACTCCTGTGATTAGATTCTTTCATATGACATAATGGGGGGTTTTACAGATGTAATTAAAGTCTCTACTCAGCTGATTTTAAGTTAGTGGAAATGAAGATTTTCCAGGGCTGGCATGACCTAATCAGGTGAGCCCTGAGGTTGAAAAGTCAGAGATGGAAGCAGCAGCAAATGTTTCAACCCTGGTCTTAAAGAAGCAAACTGCCATGTTTAGGAGAGGGCCATTTGGCAAGAATTATGTGGCTAAAGGTCTCAATCCTATAATCACAAGGAACTAAATTCTGACAACAAAGCCTCACATGAGATTGCTGCCCTGGCCAACACCTTGACTATAGCCTTGTGAAGCCCTGAACAGAGGCTCTAGCTAAGCCATGTCTGGATTTCTGAAATATAGAACTGTGAGATAATACATGGGTATTGCTTTAAGTCATTGAGTCTGGGGCAATTTATTTTGCAGCAATAGCAAATTGATATACCTCCTTGAAATTTCTCTCTTCTGAGATCTTCTTTGATTTACTTTTCTCCCTGAATCGAATTAGTTACTCTTCTTTCTGTCCCACTACTATGAAGGGTAAATATTTATATTGTTGCATTTATGTTTTATTATTATGTATTTGTTTACATTTTTTTCCACTAGACTCTCAGCTAACATCATCTCTCTATCCTGGAGCTCTACCACAGTGAACGAAGCATAGCAGGTGCTCTCCAAATTAGGTAATTGAGTTGATCATAAAGATAACAAATCACACTCAATAAATTGAATCAAATCAAATAGTAGCTTTATCTTTCGGAGTTCTGGCCATTCTTTCAAGCATTACAGGTAAGATCTAAACAAGGAACACATCATATTAATTATGATAGAGTTTTAGAAGCTTGTAGAAGTTTCTTAGAAAAACATAACCAACTTTCTAGAATAACCTACACATAAACCTTCACAGAGTCAGGGACTAATTTAGTCACCACTAAAAATCCCTCTAATTATGCCACAAGGCATAATTTCCGAAGAATACAAATAACATAACAGAAAATAGCTTCTCAAGCTAGGAATGCAAGCTACCTCACATTTGGTAGCAGTTTATAGAGACATTTCCCCTTTTCAATGAGATGGAGTAGGTGGTAATAGGAATAGTATCTGAGGAGAGTCCGGGAAAATATGAGTAGTTGGATTTAATCCGAACAAAAGAGGATTGTCTGCATCCCACATTTGGACTAGAAAATGAGAGGTGTTTAAGCGCTGATTGCCAAAAGCCATCATCTGGGATTTGGACATGTTTCAAGCTCCTCCAGGTATCATTCAAAGCTATTATAGCTCTACGAAGACAGGTCAAGATGGATACATTCAATATGCTGATTTGCCCACTCAAACTAGAGTGAAAAGTTGAAAGAGTCATCTCATTAACTTACACGAATTCTAATCACTGAAATAGTGGTGGTAACCATGCTTCCTGATGCTGAGGTTAAAGAAGAATTGGACCATACGTAAGTTAAATGCCAAGAAAAAAAAACTATTCAGATTTTATAATTCCCCTATTGCCCGTCCTGCCTAATAAAACATAAAATATGAAAGGAGGAAAATAAAGTTCTGCATTACATTCAGTGACTAGATGTTTGAGCAAATGGAATTCACACATTAAATTAGTTGGTGAGCTTCTCTAGAAGCTCCAGGAGAGTAGCACCATGGTTTACAGGGTTCACTCTGCATCCCTAGCACCAGGCACAATGCTTGGGAAATTGTAGGCAATCAATAAATATTTGATGACCGACTTTCCAGGAAAACACATCCTAATGCAGAAAATAAGAGCAAACAAAATCTTAACTAAATGAAATTACTAAAATCTACAGCTGGGAAAGCTCTTCTCCCTCCCTTTTTCAAGAGATTAATTGCTGTACTTAACATTTGTAAAGTATTTCTGACACATCAAAATGGCCAGAAGGGAATTTGTACTGAAAATCTAATTCGTTATTATTAATAAATTGCCTTGTGGTCCCAGCTATCCCCTAGGGATGGAGAGATGGGAAAGGAAGGGAAATTTACTTTTAATATTTTTCTCAATGTCTTAATTTGGGAAAACTCTGAGGTTTTTTTGGTGGTTCATTCTGAAGTCTGGGCAAAGGTTCAAGCCCATTCCTGAGCTATCTAAACTGATTCATCCTCCCCCATCCAAAGCCAACAATTGCAGAGGTTTGCAACAGTACTCTGCCCTAACTACTTAGTGCTGAGAGGTTTTTAATCTTTTTCTTGTTGGTCTCCTTATCTTTTGGTGCTTCTCTGTCTCATCCCCTTTTCCAGAGGCTCCTAACATAATCAGCATCTCCTACAGCTGATGACAGACACAAGAAGCAGATGAACTAAAAGGTTAATGGAAGGGGAATGGTAAGTCCAGCCTGACCTAAAGAAATAAAAGGCCCCTGGAAATTTAGCTGGATTACATGCAAGCAGAGATAGCTAAAAAAGACTTTAAAGAGCTTAGAAATGGAGTCAGAAAAATGGCATTCAACAGGTCAGCTGGTTATTCTATCAGCCCCAGGTAAAGTTATTGTCTCAGAAAATTTAAAAATATATAAATTTTTTATATTGAAATTTTCCCAAGAGCCAATGCATTCATTTAATACATTCTAGTAGTTTGCCAACTTCTTCTCCTGGAAAATTCTTCCAAACTGTGATTACTATGTGTTAGTGTTTCCTTTCCCACACCCATTCTCTCTTATTCTGACAAGTTCACCCATATTTGTTTGTGGAGAATGATTTCTTTGCCATTGAGCGCTACCTTGATGAGCCTCTGAATCAAGATATGCAAGGCTGAGCAAGTGACCTACAGTGATACTACTGGACTTTTCCTTTTAGGGATTTGAAAATGGAGTGAAACAAAATGAAATAAAAATGATTGGTGCTGTCCCAACACAGTGGTGGTGCCCAGAGAACTTCGGCGATAGTTTTTGCTACATAGAATCTCAGAGTTGGACTGTTTTTTTGGTCCTTTTTAAGTTTGTTACTTGGGTGTTCTCTCCAGTAGATGAATGTCCTACTCTCTATCCTTTCAACAAATTATCTTTTGCTTTTAACTTAGAGTTAGTCTCCATTGCTTGCCACAGAGAAACTATAGCAGAAAAATACCCAGCTTATTCTTATGTGGTATTCTTTCAAGGTAATATACGATGACTGATAACATGGGTTTATAAGTTCTCAGACAACAGGATGGAGCAGACAAAAGAGTCTAGAACTAAACAACAGCATTCTAGTTCAAATTCTGTTTACTCCTACAGTCCTGTACCATTACAAATCTTTCAAAGTATTATGAATGCAGCAGTTAAAACTTTTCCCTAGCTACACATGTATTACTTGTGGTTCTAGCTGGGAAACAGAATTCTATATAGGCTAGTACTAAGTGTGATTCCAGTGCTAAGCCTGGCCTCTTTCAAGGGTGGGAACAACAAGCTTACTTCTGAAAGAAGAAAAGGTTCAAAAATTTTCTTTGAGATACAAACAAGCTCCAGCTACAGTGGACATGAATTATCATGCCTGGATCTTTAACTACTTAGCTTTTGTCATCCCCTAGGGTCAGTGCCTGACATAATTATGGAACTTCCTGAATCCTTAACAATTAATATGAAAAAATTAACCATATTAAATATATTGAGCTCTGTGAGAGAGACCATTGTAGCCTGCGGTATCTTAGAAAGGTTTCATGGACAAGGTGGGATTTGCCTTGGACTTTGAATGATGAATAGCATTTGAAATGAATGAAGTGGAAAGGCCTTTCAGATATGAGAAATGAGATGAGAAAAGGCATTCAGGTAGAAAAATCACAAGGCACATCTGGAGGACAGCATTTAGGACAATAAAGGTATGTTTCAGCTGGATGGTGGAGAACCTTGAAAATCCAGTGAAGGGGTTTTGAGTTTTACAAATCAGGGTCTTGATGGAGTATAGAAGAAATGTGGTGAAATGATGCTTAGAAAGGCAAATCTAGGGTGGGATACAGGAGAGGAAAGCTTGGAGAAACTAAAGGTAAAGACCGTTGAGAATTATGGGTAAAGGTTTTGAGAAAAAAATATTATAACCCCATGATATAATTTTTGATTGCCACTTGTTTTGTTACCATGTTCCTGGCATCAATTAGGTTTCTAATGGCTCCCATTGCTTATCTGAGCAAATTATGGGAACTTTTCAGTTAGTTAATGATCCTAATGGGTTAGGATCTAAATAATCAGTTTTGCTTGCCCTGTATTGAGTCACAGATAAACCCCTGGTGCCACAGTAAATGCCAAGCCAGCCCTATGCACCCATTCTTGACATTTATATTTGGGCAATGTAAATACATAAATGAGGATTTATGTATCTTTTGCTATGCTTTATTACTCTTTTCTTATGCCATTCAAAAATATATTCAGCAAAACTGCTCAATCACTTCGGGTGCTAACTTAGCTTTTCTTGGCCAGGTATCAGAAATTTAGGCCAAATATTCTTACAGGTCCTTAGTCTACCAATGAAGAGGAAAATAAATTTTGTCATGCTTGTGATCCTCGATCAGTCAGTATTGACTGACTAGGGCACTGCGGTAAGAAGAATTCTAAGAGTCTGTCTGGGCTCAGTGGGAAAGAGTCATGATTGATTAGGAGCCACAGCCACAGGTGAGGAGATGCCACTCTGATCCAGGGACTCAGGTAGCAGGGCTATGCTTACACTAGGTAAAGCATGATTTTCTTCACAATGTAGCAGTAGGTCTCAGGAAAGCCCTAGTGCTTCCAAGCGTCCATTCAAATAATCCCAAGAGATCTTAAAGTTGAAATAATTCATCTAAAGTACAAAGAACTTACATTCTTCTCTGCAATGTGTTTGAGGGGCAGAGAATAAGATCCAGAGATCTGAGGAGGAAAACAGAATCATTATCTTGGAGATTAAAATGAAATTAGAATTGTTTTGCAAATGGCTTTTTGATATATTGATCATCTTTTCTAAACTGACGAGTGGAGACACTGTATAACAAGGTATTTTTTGTAAGTTAAAAATTCAATTATATTAACATTTTATAAAACTACAGTTAATAAGTTTGATTTAGTTATGAGAATAAATGATGTGAAATTGAGACTGTCCCTGAAACTCAAAATATCTATTTAACAAATTTCAAAGTACTAGACAGAGAAGAGTATAGATAGTATTATTACTATTTGACTTGGATTTGTAAGGCATATAAAGATTTTCCTGTCCATTTGTTGTTATTTGATACATACTCTGGTTTATACTTTAGAATTTTGAGATCATCATATAAAGCCTATAAATGAAACTGCACGTGGCCAGATGTAAGTAGTCAATGATAACAATGTGTTTAACTTTAAAAAACACCAATGTTATAAATCTTGTAAGTCTTTATAAAACATACTGGAATTGGAGACTCATATTATGAAAACTATAAATTGTTACAAAAATGATATATTTTTTCTTTGATGGTTAAGTTACATTTCAATGATTATTTTTGCTTGCTGCAGGATTTGGGATGAGAAAGAGGGAAAAGGATATTATACATGTTGAAATCAATCAGAAATTAGATAAATGGATCTTTACAAAGCTAAAATAATCCTTTGTTAGTTTTGGTTCAAGTTGTAAATATTCGATTAATAAAGGGCATGTATCTATTCTAATAATTCAACCACAAGTCTCAGGTATGGTCATTGCAGTAATATGGTTCTCGAAGTCCACTCCCTAAGCAATACTAAATAGGGAAATTTTCATCATAATCACATGGAATTAGAAAATATTTCATGAAACTTACCATCATCATCATCATCATCATCATGAAACATTTATTGACCATCTACAATGATCAGGAATCTCTATTAGCACTCAGATAACAGTCTCAGATAAATAAGTGCCTAGCTTATAAAATGGCAAACATATACTACTAAAATAAATAAGTTTGGAAATAATAGGAAGGGAAGCAATGCCATAACAGTCAAACAAACATTAGCCTGATAGCAAGTTCATTGAAATACTTCTTTTTAAATGATGTATACTGTTCAGTCGTGTTAACGGAAGTTCAAAATGTTCTTTTCTATGATGCAGTGGTTGGGTCACTTGGTTTTGTTATTTGACACCCCCTTGGCCTGGATTCATGCTCCCCACCCTCTTTGCACTCCTCCCCATGCCCAGCTGGTGTCTGGGTGTGGGGCTGAGGGGAGGCTATTGCACAACAACACACAGCAAGAAAGGGACAGACTTTGGCAACAGGGACCCCAAAGATTCAAACCAGCTGCTTT
The DNA here is from genome assembly GCF_001604975.1 of Cebus imitator. Classification (NCBI taxonomy): domain Eukaryota; kingdom Metazoa; phylum Chordata; class Mammalia; order Primates; family Cebidae; genus Cebus; species Cebus imitator. The sequence continues at coordinate 2,128,321 of NW_016107357.1, forward strand.
AAAAGGCATCTCTCGATGTCCCCACCCTGCCCCTGACAAAATTACAGTGATCTTGGAAAAGTTACAAGATCAACTTGCCGATTAGTGCAGATGTATCCAATGTAGGCAGCATAGCCTGTAGCAAAAAGAGGAAACCATTAGGTGTTAAGACCAGCTCCTTCACTACAGTCTTCTGTGATGAAAGTTACGAAACGCTTCCTGCTTTTTAACTCAAAAATGGACCCTCCCACCAAAAAGACACAACTTTTCCCATTTCTAGAGGACACTGTGAGCACACTCCAAGAATATGAAGTAGGTAAGAACATATTAAACATTGTCATTGTCATGAAGAAAAAATGAAAAAGAATAAAAGTTATAAATAGTTCATAGATATTTTGAATTCCAGGAAACATATAAAACAAAGTTTCATAGGATGAATGTGGTGCAAGAAATGTGACCGTGTAAAATGAGAAACCTGCTTATTCTTATTGAGGTACCTGATTAAATAATCATAAAATCTGTGTGTGCTTGGCAGATTTCAGATCACATTCTTATGCATCTCTCACTGGGTGCACAGAAGCCACATGTAGTGAGCAGGGCAGCCAGCGTAACCACCTTGTAAATTTAAAACACTGAAGTTCAGAGAGTCTTGGTGGTGTGACAGAGCCCAGGAGTACCAGATTTAGAATTAAAGCATGAAAGGTGTGACTAGGGGAGTGACTTTGCGGACAGATTTTTGCCCTGAGGAATATTCTTGAAGGTTCTTTCTGGCATTTTACTCTAAGATGAATCTGTAAGTAAGCCCGAGGGAGGAGCCACATTTCAGTATTGGTCATTGCTCCTTACAATGCTTCTTAAAAAGTCAGGATGACAAACATGTCTATAAACATGAACTTTATAAGGAGATACACTTAAAAAGAACCAAAGAAACTGAAGCTACAAAGATGTTAAGTGGATTCTCCAGGGAAATTTAGGTAAGGTGAAACTAAACTATGCCATGCAGCCAGTGAAGAAGGAACATTCATTTGTTCATGGCACTCTTTCCTTTGCCTTACCACCACTTCCAAATATTTTACTCTGAAATCATTTTCAAACATGCAGAGAAGCTCTGATATGGTTTGGATTTGTATCCCCACCCAAATCCCATGTCAAATTGTAATCCCCAGTGTTGGAGGAGAGGACTGGAGGAGGTGCTTTGATCATAGAAGTGGGTTTCCCCCTTGCTGTTCTGAGTTCTCACAAGATCTGATTGTTTAGAAGTGTATAGCACTTCCCTTTCACTCTCTTCCTCCGGCTCTGGCCATGTAGGACGTGCCTGCTTCCCCTTATGCCATGATTGAAAGTTTCCTGAGGCCTTCCTCATGCTTCCTGTACAGCCTGCAGAACTGTGAGCCAATTAAACCTGTCTTCTCTATAAATTACCCAGTTTTAGGTATTTATTTATAGCAGTGCAAGAACTGACTAAAAAAGGCTGAAAGAAAACTGATAGCTCATATTCCACTACCCATTTGCTGAACTATTTCTAAGTTCATTGCAGACATACATAACATTTCACTCCTGAACATGTCTACTTGTATCTCCAAAAAAGATAGCACTTCCCTACATAACCTTAATACTCCTTTTACTTTTAAGAAAATTAACTGTATTTTCTTAATAGCATCCAACATTCAATCCATATTCAAAATTTTTAAATTGTCAACAAAATATTGTTTGTAGTTTTTTTCTGAAACAATCCAACCAAACTTCACACACTGGACTTGATTCTTGTTACTTTAGCTATTTTATGCAAGTACAGTCCTCAACCTTTTTTTCCCCTTAACTTTGACTTTTTAAAAACATACCACATCAGTTTTCTTGTATAATGTCCCAAATGTTAGATTTGTTTGTTTTTTCCCTTGTGGTGAGATTTAACTTATGACTATCTCATATATTTCCATTAGACAAGATGTTAGGTCCAAGGGCTTGTTTGGATTTTGGTTAAATTGTTTTGGCAAAACTATTCCAGAGATGATGTTACATACTTTATATTGCACAATGTCAAGGGATCTCACTACAACAATGCTAAGTTTGGACATATAGTCAAAGTGGGATCACTGGATATTTCTATAGTAAAGGTACGTCTTTCTGTGCCTGATTTCTTTCATTTAGCAGAATGTCCTCCAGTTCCATCTATGTTGTTGCAAATGACAGGATCTCATTCTTTTTATGGCTGAACAGTACTCTACTGTGTGTACATACCACATTTTCTTTATCCATTTGTTTGTATATGGAAAATTAGGTTGCTTCCAAGTCTTGGGTATTCTGAATAGTGCTGCAAAAAACATGAGAGCACAGATATCTCTTTGATAAACTAATTTCCTTAATTTGGGGTATATACTTAGCAGTGGGACTGCTGGATTATCTGGTGGCTCTGGTAGTTCTATTTTCAGTTTTCAGAGTAAACGTCATACTCACATCCATAGTGGCTGTACTGGTTTGTATTTCCACAGCAGTGTGTGAGGAGAGTTCCTTTTTGTCTACATTCTCACCAGCATTTGTTATTTCCTGTCTTTTGGATAAATCCATTTTAACTGGAGTGAGCGTATATGTTATTGTAGTTTTTATTTGCATTTCTCTGATGATCAGTGATGTTGAGCTTCTTTTCATATACCTGTTTGCCAAATTTTGCATGTTGTCACTTGTTTGTGGGAGCTAAAAATTAAAATCGTGGAACTCATGGAGCTGGAGAGCACAAAGATGGTTACCAGAGGCTGTGCTGCAGTGGGGAATGGGGGCGGGAAATAAGGATGATTAATGGGTACAAAAATATAGTTAGATGAAATCAATAGGATCTGGTCTTTGATAGCACAACAGGATGATTACAGTCAACAGTAATGCATTGTGCATTTTAAAGTAACTAAAAGGGTATAATCGGAATGTTTGTAACACAAAGAAAGGATGAATGTTTGAAGTATTAGAATACGCCATTTACCCTGATGCGATTACGACACATTGTATGCCTGTATCAAAATATCTTATGTACCCCATAAATGTACACACTATTATGTACCCACTAAAGATTAAAAATTAAAAGAAAAAAACAAAAATAATTATTTTCCTTTATCACTTCTCTTTTCAGAAAGTGACAAAATAATGTAATAATGAAACGTTAAAAGTTGAAAAGCACCCTTTTAAAGCATTTAGAAACACTGAGATTCTTTTTACAACCTGAAATTAGGTTGTACTAGTAATATCACTGTGCACATAATCTACTCTATTGCAAATTTATAAAAGCTAGACAGAGGACAATTATTAACTACAATCTACTTGCTTTAGAGTCCATTTGGATCTTTATTAACTACAATCTACTTACTTTAGAGTCTATTTTGATCTAGATGATCAGTTTATCTTCTACTCAGGAGAAAGCAGGGGTAAAATATAAGATTATGCTTACAAAGGAGAGAGTAAGACTGTTTTGATATAGTGGTGGAATTTGACCAAAGTAATTGATAGGAAATTTCTACTCTACCAAGCAGGGAGAGTGTTTACTACGTAGCTAGGTTTGGGAAAGGGACAGGAGAAGTATCGCTCTGACGTAAGAAGAAATGAAGTGACTTATTACTTCCCCTGCACTCAGTCCTCACCAACTCCTTTTTCACTAGTAAGCCATTTTGACTCATGAAAATAGCAGCACTGATGTTCCAGAACAAACTGCAGGTTTAATCTTCCCCCTTATTTACTTATTTTTAGCCATAGGATATAAAAGGCATTTATTTCAAGGCAGACCATAATATCCCAGTGAATAATTTCCCATGACAGGACAAAGCCATCAAAAGTTCCGAGATGCCTTAAAAACTAATCAGGGTTTTCCTTGCCTTTCACTGCTCATCCCACTCCCCATTGTCTCCTTCATCCGAAGAACTGTACTAAAAGCATCAAGAGCTAATAAAAGCTATTGAACACTCTGTCTTCCTTTGTGAGGTGCCAGGCATTGATTTTGTTCAAAATGTCCTAGGTAGTGGCCACTTGTTCTATACTCTTTGCCAGTCACTGGAATGAATGCAAGGAAAGGAAGAGAACCAGAGAAACTACAGTGCAGGGAGGGACGGTAGAGGTGGGGGCCAGTTCTTTACCTCTAACAGTCTGCTCTACTACAAAAAGTCAGCCAGAACTGTGGTTTTTCAATTGACAGTGAAAAAGAACATGCATACTATAGAGAGAGTGCTATAAAATTCTCTCTGTCCTTGTCTCAATTATTTCACTTTTGTTCCCCAAAGAAATGGTCAGTTGAAAATATCAAACTATGTTGGGCAAAAGGATTAGCTCAAATGTAGCTTCCATGGATGTGGGAATAAGGTAAGGAGGGGCAGTACAGCAGAAGCTGAAAGTGGGGAAGTCTGATCAAGGAAAGACCACCTCAAAGTTTCACTGTGGGAACCCAACCCTGGAGAACAGGCAGAAAATGAATGCCAGCACAAATGTTAATGTAACAGGATAAGTGGGGGGAAGCTGCCCTTGGCAAGAGAACTAAGCATGTTCATTTTTATAATATAACAGAGAGAATGAGAAGGAGATTGTGTGCTAGCTCGCCAGGTGCACTTTGCAAGCTTTCCCATTTCCCATTTCATTAGTTCCTCTAATATTATTGCAAGAGGCTTCAAAGCTATATATAAAGAGGCTTGCCATCCTGCTGGACTCATTTTGACTTCTGTTTGTATTTCATGGTTTGCCTACTTAAAAAAAAACTTTTTGTCAGAGGAAAATAAGAAGCATTTCAGAAATTAGTGACCTTCTATTTACAGAGGTCAGATGCAAAAGTAAAGTTCCAGTAATGTTTTTAGAACCTGTGTGTCATGGGTTTGCACAATTTATGGTCAAGTGAAATGTTTACAGCATCTATGTGATGACTTAGTTTTTATTTACTGCTGTTTTATAAATTGTCTCTAATTGCAGACAACATGATTGTATATTCTGAAGACCCCATTGTCTCAGCTCAAAATCTCCTTAAGATGATAAGCAACTTCAGCAAAGTCTCAGGATACGAAAGCAATGTGCAAAAATCACAAGCATTCCTATACACCAATAACAGACAGAGAGCCAAATCATGAGTGAACGTCCATTCACAATTGCTACGAAGATAATAAAATACCTAGGAATACAACTAACAATGAAGTGAAGGACCTCTTCAAAGAGAACTACAAACCACTGGTCAATGAAATAAGAGAGGACACAAACGGATGGAAAAACATTCCATGCTTATGGCTAGGGAGAATCAATATCATGAAAATGGCCATACTGCCCAAAGTAATTTATAGATTCAATGCTATCCCCATCAAGCTACCATTGACTTTCTTCAGAGAATCGGAAAAAAACACCTTAAATTTCATATGGACCCCAAAAAGAGCCAAGACAATCCTAAGCAAAAACAAACAAACAAAAAACAAAGCTGGAGGCATCACACTACCAGACTTCAAACTATACTAGAAGGCTACAGTAATAAAAACAGCATGGTATTGGTACCAAAACAGAGATATAGACCAATGGAATAGAACAGGGGTCTCAGAAATAATACCACACATATACAACCATCTGATCTTTGACAAATCTGACAAAAACAAGCAATGGGGAAAGGATTCTCCATTGACAAACCTGACAAAAACAAGCAATGGGGAAAGGATAGTAAATGGTGTTGGGAAAACTGGCTAGCCATATGCAGAAAGCTGAAACCGGAACCCTTCCTTACACCTTATATAAAAATTAACTCAAGGTGGATTAAAGATTTAAACATAAGACCTAAAACCATGAAAATCCTAGATGAAAGCCTGGGAAATACCACTCAGGACACAGGCATGGCAAGGACTTCATGACTAAAACACCAAAAGCCATGGCAACAAAAGCCAAAATACACAAATGGGATCTAATTAAACTAAAGAGCTTCTGCACAGCAAAAGAAACTATCATTAGAGTGAGCAGGCAACCTACAGAATGAGAGAAATTTTTTGCAATCTACCCGTCTGACAGAGGACTAATATCCAGAACCTACAAAGAACTTAAATATACAAGAAAAAAAGGGGGCAAAGGATATGAACAGATACTTCTCAAAAGGATACAATCATGCAGCCAAGAAATATATGAAAAAAAGCTCGTGATCACTGGTCATTAGAGAAATGCAAATCAAAACCAAAATAAGATACTATCTCATGCCAGTTAGAGCTGCGATCATTAAAAAGTCAGGAGACAACAGACGCTGGAGAGGATGTGGAGAAATGGGAAAACTTTTGCACTGTTGGTGGGAGTGTAAATTAGTTCAAGCATTGTGGAAGGCAGTGTGGGGATTCCTCAAGGATCTGGAAATAGGAATACCATTTGACCCAGCAATCCCATTATTGGGTATATATCCAAAGGATTATAAATCATTTTATTATAAAGACAAATGCAAACATATGTTTATTTCGGCACTACTGACAATAGCAAAGACTTGGAATCAACCCAAATGCCCATCAGTGATAGACTGGATAAGGAAAATGTGGCACTTATACACTATGGAATAGTATGCAGCCATAAAAAGAATGAGTTTATGTCCTTTGCAGGGACATGGCTGAAGCTAGAAACCATCATTCTCAGCAAACTAACAGAAGAACACAAAACCAAACACCACATGTTCTCACTCATAAGTGGGAGTCGAATAATGAGAATATATGGATACAGGGAAGGGAACATCACATACTGGGGCCTGTCAAGGGTTGGGGGCTAGGGGTGGGATAGCACTGGGAGAAATATCTAATGTAGATGATGGGGTGATGGATGCAGGGAACCATAAAGATGGCACATGTATAGCTATGTAGCAAACCTGCATGTTCTGCACATGTACCCCAGAACTTAAAGTATAATAAAAATAAAGAAATAAAATGTTATGGCAGAATGTTTAGAAGTAGGTCATGATTTCTTTTCATGTAAATGCAATGGAATAATTTTTTATTTTAATTTTTTTTGGTCTTTTTCCTAAAGAATGTGGCTTCTCTCTAGTATTTCTCATACCTGTACCTTCCCACCTCACCCCATTGACCTGCAATCCCTTCACTCTTAACTAACCCGTGTCAGGCAATTAAGGATTCTACTTTCATTTCTTTAGCAAAGACATGATGCAGAAGAAATGCAGAAAGAAAGATCGACTGTGACTTTTGAGCTTCAAAGCAAATACTTCCAACCCATGACAAAAAAGTATAGTTTGAAAGTTCTAAAAGTTTGGGTTTGAGGAATTTCTAAAGCATTTGGTAAAAGGAGACAGGTGTATAATTACTAGATTTTAAAAATAAACCCTTATTTATTTATTTATGGCTCTTTATTATTTTTGGCTATTAACATGAGAAGAACAGAGAAGGAAGAAGTTTGATAAAGAGTGGGAAGTTGGGGTAAGTCCCTGAGAGGTAGCCTTGTGTCCTGCCCGTCCTTCTTCTCTAGCAATCTCCAGCCTTGAGGAAGTGAAAATAGACTCTGTTTAATCTTCAGGTAAAACCCCAAAAGACAACAAGTGTCCTCCTTGTCCACAATGGCTCAGGAGGAGTAAATATCTAGGGTGGGTCTAGCCAGGGAGGACTTATGATCTTGACAGCATGATCTAGTTTCCTTCAAAAGAGTGTGAAATAAGACAGTGATGAATGTTGTCTACATGCCACACATAAGCACAGAATCAACTATGACAGGCAAGTCAACCACCCAGCAGTGACCTCTGTAGACTCATGACTGGAGGTAGATGAAGGCTGATTATGTCAGCAACCCATGAAAACTAATGATATATAGGGATGCTGTGTATTTCAACAAGAATTCCATAGGTATAGATGAGAGTTTAAAATCAACTGGATGGCAAAGCGAAAAATCAATTTCAAGCTTTCTAAAATTTTTAGAGCTCTAAAAAAGATGGTATATTTGATTAAACATGTGTGCAGCTCTCCACCCCAACCCTCCCTCACTCCCACGCCCAGGTTGGAGTGAGGAGCTAATGAAAATGTAAACACAATTGGAAATTTCCATCCATTCCATCAGTACCCTTTCCTACCTCTTTTCACTTTCAAGACAAGTGGCTTTTGTGGCAAGCAATTATACAATTGATATTTCCATTTACATGTGAGTACCCAGTCCAGTATTTACACCTAAAGAGGCTTCACTGCTTCTAAACAAAGACAGAAGGACTTATATCGAGGTTTAATAAAGGTAGGCCGGCAGGAGGCAATGAAAACATTGTTTCTAAAAGAAGAAAATTGCCTAAGAGGAGAGTTGATGGGTCAGTAAGAAACAGTTCTTTGAATTTGGGAGAATACACTGTTAGTCTTCCAATGAAGGCACCTGGGAATTAATTTTTGTGCTGTACTTTAATTCAAAATTGAAGAATTTTTTTTTTAAATTTCACAAAGCACTAAATCAGGTTAGGTCCCCTGTCAATCTGTACAGCTGGGACCTGCACTATCAGTCAGTGAACACATAGAAAAACTTGTTTAATATTAATATCAGAAATAGATAATTTGTAATGTAAACCTACTGCCAAAGGAGGGAGAAAAAACCTAGTGCATTCCAAGGAGAAATAAAAAGTTGTTTCTTTAAAAAAAAAGTATATATCTTCTGTATCAGATTACCTGGGCCACAACTTCATTTTAATAGTATGGAGAACAGGATGTAAATTTATAACAATGTTATATTATTTAAACTCTCTCTGAGTATAAAGGAAGTTATAATGTGAGTAATGAAATGTTATTTTCTAATTGCATCATGAACCAGGAATACAGACATGGGATTAGATTGTAGGAGGAGAGTTTCAGAATAAACTTGAGGATAGTTTGTAAAACCCTGGAAGTTGTTTCAAAAGAGGTCATGAGAATTGCCAAGAAGGTAAGTCCTTGAGATGGTCACGCAAATATTAAAGCTGAACTGATATTGAGAAAATGTTAAATAGAAAACTGTTTAGGGTTATTGGAAAATAATTATTACTGGAAGAAGAGAAATTGAACAAATAACATAAGGCCCTAAGACGTCAGAATTTCCCTCATAGAAGATCTAGTCTCTGATGTTCTGGGCCACCCTTAATGGAAAGAAACCAATGACCTGGTGAAACTGTGAAATCCTTCCTGTCTTCAGCATCTATGATTATAAGATAATGCCAAATATTCTGAAAATATGTGCAATGTTTGGCTATTTTTCCATCAATGAAACTTGTTGATCTTTTCACTAAATAAATACCAAATAACTTTAAAATAATTGAGATGCTAATGCTTTTACTCACTATCATAGGACCTTTCAAATCTTAACTCTAAAACTTCTATTTTTTATTGTAGAAAACTATGATAGAGCAAAAACTTTAAGAGCTGATATCCAAAAGCAAGATGACTTGAGAGTGAAATGCTTATCCTTTGTCCAACAAAAATTTACTTTGTCTTTTGTGGGGGGATGGGGTGGAGTACGTTCCTCTAGGTATGTGGTTAGGAATAAGAAAGCTGAAAAAGATTGGACTTATCACCAGACAGAGGTGCCAAATCCTGGGTTTCTAACTCCTGTATCTGAATCATCTCAGGAGCTTTTAAAAAGTTCAGATTCCTGGGCTTCAACCCAGACCTCCAGTCAGAATCTCTAGGGGTTCAAGACTCAATAATCTGCGCTTTAAACAAGATCAACAGATGATTTTTTTGTGCCCTAAATGTATGAGTGAAAATTTTAATAAAAATTATGTTGGGAAACTTTCTGTTCAGGTTCAGATTACATTTTAAATAAAACATGGAGATATTCAAATTCTCTTGAATGTTTAAAATCAAATTACAAATACTGGAAAAAGGGTGATCATAGGTATTGGCACAAATGCAGACTTGTCTTTGAACTATGCTCATTGTGAGAGAATTTTATAATTTATCTCCTAATCTTTGTCATTGTTTTGCACACATCTAATGTAACAGACTTTTCTCTTTTTTTTTTTTTTCATTTTTTTTCTCTTGCTGACTCACCTTCATGGAATCTTACCTGCATATTCAATTTAAATTTCAAAAATGTATAATCTTAATGTGTATTTATATTTTATCAATTTATTAGTTAATTAAAGTACATAAATACTTTAAAAGACAACTGACATAACAAAGTTTGGGGCAAACACAATGGACTCTTGACAACTAAACTGGTGGTAGTGGAAATATGTGAGAAATTAGCCTTCTGGAGCTAGGAATTCAGTTTACCAGTAAGTGTAGTTGATAGAAGAAATTCTGATCATTTAGGAAAAGCTATCCTATATATCATTATTCTCTCTTAATATATGAACTTACCATAACACTGAAAGTAAGCAATTAGGACACATATTCTCTCAGTGACAGAGACAACAATAAAAACCAGGTCATCTAAGAGCAACGCTCTCTCCTTTTTCCTATGCTTGGACCTCCTTAATGTAAGCTTGCCTGTCCAAGACTAGCTTTATTAGTAGTTGGAGTAAGATAAGCATCTATTTGTGATTGGAGAAATCTTGGAATCCTCCCATCCAAGAAGTACCTCCTCTGGCAGCAGGTTACAAGGCCTGGAATGTCTACCTTCATTTTGTTGTCTAGCTCTGTGACTGACAGTCCAAAATGAAATGCAAAATACATGAGCTGAGAGGATTTGCATATTAAATCTTCTTCAAACATAAAATGCTTAGTTAATTAGTTAAGGTAATGCAGATTTCTAAAGAAAACCAACCAAACAAACAGAAAAACAAACTTGCCTGCATGATTTGGCACATTTTGGTTATACCCAGGAGACTGGCAGCATTGAGGCAATGTGAGAGAGTTGGGGCCCCAAGGAGAGAGGTGAGAGAGGGAAGTAAAAGAACGAAATCAATTTTCCCATTTCATGCTAAAGTAGGACCTGATTTTTCCAACCTCAACAATACTGAATGAATGTCTAAGAACCCAAAACTTCCGCCCTTTATTAACCAAATAAAGGATTTTTGGCATTCTTTTGCATAAAAACTATGTTGACTATAGAATAATCCTTTTGAAGTGACTTAAAAGCTCCATCATTCTCTGACCCCGTTCTCCTCTCCAGCCTCATCTTTCTCAGAATTCTCACCATTTCAGACGACGACAGGCTCTTTCAGGACTTTGCATAGAGTTGCAAATGACTCCCCTCGGAAAACCCCTATTTTCTAGCAGAACCTGACCAAATTGTTGCCTCAACTATTCAATATACCAATATACTTCGAGACGGAATTTTTCACTCTTTTGTGATCTCAATATCACAAGATATTGTGTGTATTCTTGTGTATACTTCTACTACTGATTTATTGCACTATGTTTAGTTTATCTGTTACTCATCTGTCTCCCTAACAGGGTAGGGATAGCTATCTCATCTTTATTTTTCCAAAGTTACTAAAAAGAGTTGCTTATAAATGAGTGAATTAACAGATGAAAGCTCTAGGCCATCAGCATTTAATTACGAGTCTTTAATGAAAACCGAGTTAGAGAGTATTGACCCATATCTTAGATCTATAGTGAACAGGGTGATAACATCACAGCCTCACCTGTTGATAGCTGGCCATGACAGCCACCGAGACTGAAATAGCCTTTGCAGGTAGCCATTCTAGGATGCTATTTCCCTTTATAGGTTTTGTGTCCTGAAGCAGTTACTTTTGTTCCATTGTCAAATATATTTCCTGCTGCAATTCAGCCTCCCACTGATGCATTTCAAGAAACTTAAGCTTGTACCATAAGGTCCTACATCTAAAATATTTGTGTGAATTTTTCTACCTGTCATTTTGGGGCTGCAATGCTTTAAACTCTGTAGAGCATGGCTCTTCTGTTCTCTGCTTCCTGTATTGATTGCATCTCATTCCAGAGCATCAACAATGCGTCGGCACTGGCAAATCAAACAGTGTGCACTAGTAAATCAAAGACTATGCTGGATAACGTAGCCCTTTTCTAGGTTCATGCCTGAGAACAATTATAAGCTTTTCATAAGAATATCAAATGCTGCCAAAGTATTTTTTAGGACAAGTTATTCAACACGCAACAAAACAAGTTTTTGTGCTTTTTTTTTTCTAGACAATGTGGGATAATTTTCCATATAACCAAGAAGGTGTAAGGGAGATAGTTATTAAATCTACCCCTACTTATGAATCTTTTCTTTTACCAACAGGATTATAAACTCATAAGGGTTCTCAGTATTTCTGGTTAAATTTATTGGGGCTGGAGCAAGGAGAGCCAAAATCAAATAAAGGTAGGTTTAAATCTAAGACTTCCTTCGAGATTAGGTTATTGTTTACTAGAATTTTCTAGCCAATGTCTAAAAGAGTCAAATTCAAATCAATAAGCAAAAATCTGTGTGAAGCTGTCAGGTAGGAGCCCACTGAGGTTACAGAGATAATGTTGTTTCTTTGCTTCTAAAATCTGTTTTGTATTTATTCATGTGACAATGTTCTAGTCATTGGACAAATTATCACCATAACTGGGAGTTTTTTGTACTCACAGGAGAGTCAGCATGGCCCATAGGATGGCAGAATAAGTTCATATCCTTGCACCATATTGATTCAGGCACAGGAATAAGAAAAGACCCAATCTCCCTGCCATGCCAAGGCACCTGTACCAATCAATGTCTTGAAAAACCCAGGGCCCGTATGAAGTGCTGGTATTTGTTTCCATTCCATAGGCATAAAACCAAACAAATAGTACATGCATTTCAAGGGGCCTCCAAAGGAACTTGTTTTAACTTCTACCATAGAGCTGTTAATTTCTAGCTAATGACAGTCAAAGGTTCTTTTGGAATTTTTTTTCTTTTGGGTGCCCAAAACTTAAACTTGGGATATTGTAAGATATTATAACAGCTTTTGCTCAACATTTAGCACCAGACTGAATGACTTCTAAATTATGAGCTTTTGCTCCATGCAAGGCACCCTTGAAGCACTTTGCATATGCTAACTCACTTAAGTTTCAGAATGAACCCAGTGAAACCCCATTCTACAGATGAGGTCAAATAGCTTAAATAAATTGCCTGAAGTGAACACAGTGAATAAGTGGGAAAAATAGGCTCCAGGGCCTGGGCTAATAATGATGCTAATAATTCAAAGTGGCATTATTTATAAGATTTATGACTTCCTGGCCATTCAGTAATAGAAGATGAGAACATAAACTATATCTCATCTACACAATTGAAAGCTACATAGCCACAAATTCATGTAGAAAAATGTTATCATTAACATGGAAAAATAAAGGCAAGTTTTAGAGCCATATACTAGCATGCAATTTGTATAGGAAATATAAACAAAATTATGTAATATATATTTAAATGAAAGTACAAATGTATAATTTATAAAAATATAAAATCTAGAAGAATATACATGAAAATGTTAACAGTGGTTCTTTGTGAGTGGTAAAATAATGGGCATTTTTTCCCTTTTTGTTTAAATTTATTTTCCCATTTTTACTACAATAATCACATTGTTATAAATCAGACCATTTGCTTTAAGAAGTTATATAAAGTAAAAATTAAAAGGGAGCCTCTAAAAATAAGTGGTTTTATATTAAAAAATAGAGTTCTTTTGTGATAAGGCAGCAAAAAACTTGGACTTTATATTGTGAAATGGTAAACTAGCAACGAAAAAGGAAAATACTCTATGTGCCCATGGGAATCCGTAGAGAAGGACCCAGGAGTTGGGTGATATCCCTGGTTACAACTGAATTTCACAGACTTACTGGGCCCTGGTATCACATCTAGGCATTCATTTTTCCTAGACATCATATCTCATAAGAGATGAAAACAATCGTTCTAAATTTAACTGATTGGAAAACAGGAAGAAACTTAGACAAGGTCATTGTATAAAGGAACTGTAATCTATGAAAGGCACAAAAGCCCATTTTCTTACGAAATGCCAACAATGGAAGTTTTTCAGGGCACAAAAAGTATCCTTGTCACTGACCCTTTATAATACTCTGAAAACAGTTTTTAATTTTCTCAACTCTAAAATAATAGAACCATTGCTTTTTTACTTGGATACTTAAGTGGGGGGCAGTAGCTAAGAAACATGGGAGAGATATGTTTGTTCCTATTGTGTGAAGTGGTTGTAATAACTCTGCTGCAGTTGTGGCATGGTATTTGATTTGTATCTTAGGGTCTAAAGCAATTCTTCTCCTTTTTAACTCTTATTAACCATCAGAGTTTATTCTGATGCTCTGTGTTTGGAGTTGTTTGCTCATGTAACGTGTCTTTTTTATGGTTTGGTCTTTTACACAGAATTTTAAATACCTGGAGCCAGCAGGACTTTAGTGAGACAGCATTTATGGTACATTGTACTTACTTAGCTTATTTTAGTCCATACTTGAACCAGCAGGACTCATACATATATCTCCTATTGTATTGTTTTGGAATGTAATAGTCAAAGACCAAATCCATTTAATTTGTTTGGTATAGTATTCTTTACAATGACCAAATCAGTTTAATTTGCTTCGAACAATCTACACAGCATTATGCAGAAATACATACTTTGTAGATGCCTTTTGACAAATGTGATATTGATGATCCAATCTTCATAAAGCACCTTTAGTTCCATGAAAAAGAAATCTAAATAGATTAAATGAATGCAAATTTACTTTAACTTAGGATGCTTACTCCTGATTATTTAAGAAGTAGTTTTAAGAGCAAAGAAAGTGTTTTGAATCTTCACGAAAAAGTTGTAAATTTCCAATCAAAATTACTTTTAAAAGCTAACATAGGCTGGGCACAGTGGCTCATGCCTGTAATCCCAGCGCTTTGGGAGGCTGAGGTGGGCAGATCACTTGAAGTCAGGAGTGGAGACCAGCCTGGCTAAAATGGTGAAACCCTGTCTCTATTAAAAATACAAAAATTAGTTGAGTGTGGTGGAGCATGCCTGTAATCCCAGCTACTCAGGAGGCTGAAGCAGGAGAATCACTTGAAGCCAGGAGGTGGAAGGTGCAGTGAGCTGAGATCGCACCACTGCACTCCAGCCTGGGCGACAGAGGAAGACTTCGTCTCAAAAAAACAAAACAAAACAAAACAAAACAAAACACCCTAATATATGTTGAGGTCTTCTTAAATGCCAGACATTTAATAATACCCTTATGATGTAAGTATTATTACTGCCATTTAACAGATGACAAAACTGGGGCTATAACATTACTATAACATGACCAAGGTCATAGAGCTGGTAAATGTTCAACAATAGTTAACCAAATTATGTTACATCAACACAGCAGAACTATTTATAATCATCAAAATGACCATAATACTGACTAAAGAAACATTAAAAAGTTATGTTAAGTCTAATGAAAAACTCAACTATGGCATTATGCATACCTAATGATAAGTGACATTTACAAACTATAGACACAGATTGTGACAGTCTAGGAAGGAGAAAGAAAAATGATTACATTATTAGGATGATGGGTTTAGTGTTGTTTCATTCTTTTAGTTCAAGTGATTTTTTAATGGAATTTTATGTGATTTAAAAAATAATTACATAAAAATAGAATAAATGTGAATGTCAGTTAGCATATTTTTGGAAGAATAACTCATGTTTCTGTAAGAATTCTTGAGAAAGATACTATAGAATTCCATATCTATCTCCTCTTTATTCCCATCTATATATTATCCACTTTTGTAGATAACTATTCCCTCTTAGAAATGGAAAAAGTGTAAGGCTGGTTCAACATACGCAAGTCTATAAACGTAATACACCATATAAACAGAACCAAAGACAAAAACCACAAGATTATCTCAATTGATGCAGAGAAGGCCTTTGACAAAATTCAACAGCCCTTTATGCTAAAAACCCTCAATAAACTAGGTATTGATGGAACATATCTCAAAATAATAAAAGGTATTTACGACAAACCAAAAGCCAATATCATACTGAATGGGCAAAAACTGGAAGCATTCTCTTTGAAATCTGGCACTAGACAAGGATGCTTTCTCTCACCACTTCTATTCAATATAGTACTGGAAGTTCTAGCCAGAGCAATCAGGCAAGAAAAAGAAATAAAGGGTATTCAAATAGGAAAGGAGGAAATCAAATTGTCTCTATTTGCAGACGACATGATTGTATATCTAGAAGACCCCATAGTCTCAGCCCAAAATCTCCTGAAACTGATAAGCAATTTCAGCAAAGTCTCAGGATACAAAATCAACGTGAAAAAATCACAAGCATTCCTATACACCAATAACAGACTTAAAGAGAGCCAAATTAAGAATGAACTGCCATTTACAATTGCTACAAAGAGAATAAAATACCTAGGAATACAACTAACAAGGAAGGTAAAGGACCTCTTCAAGGAGAACTACAAGCCACTGCTCAACGAAATAAGAGAGGACACAAACAGATGGAGAAACATTCCATATTCATGTTTAGGAAGAATCAATATCGTGAAAATGGCCATACTGCCCAAAGTAATTTACAGATTCAATGCCATCCCCAACAAGCTACCAATGACCTTCTTCACAGAACTGGAAAAAACACCTTAAACTACATATGGAACCAAAAGAGAGCCC
>NW_016107357.1:2145456-2190616 GCF_001604975.1 Cebus imitator
ACCAGTTAGAATGGCGATCATTAAAAAATCTGGAGACAACAGATGCTGGAGAGGATGTGGAGAAATAGGAACATTTTTACACTGTTGGTGGGAGTGTGTAAATTAGTTCAACCATTGTGGAAGACAGTGTGGTGATTCCTCAATGACCTAGAAATAGAAATTCCATTTGACCCAGCAATCCCGTTACTGGGTATATATCCAAAGGATTATAAATCGTTCTACTATAAGGACACATGCACACAAATGTTCATTGCAGCACTGTTTACAATAGCAAAGACCTGGAAACAACCCAAATGCCCATTGATGATAGACTGGACAGGGAAAATGTGGCACATAGACACCATGGAATATTATGCAGCCATCAAAAACGATGAGTTCGTGTCCTTTGTATGGACATGGATGAATCTGAAAACCATCGTTCTCAGCAAACTGACACAACAGCAGAAAATCAAACACCGCATGTTCTCACTCATAGGCCAGTGTTGAACAATGAGAACACATGGACACAGGGAGGGGAGCACTACACACTGGGGTCTGTTGGGGGAAGCAGGGGAGGGATCGCAGGGGGTGGGGAGTTGGGGAGAGATAGCATGGGGAGAAATGCCAGATATAGGTGAAGGCAAGGAAGGCAGCAAATCACACTGCCATATGTGTATCTATGCAACTGTCTTGCATGTTCTTCAAATGTACCCCAAAACCTAAAATGCAATAAAAAAAAATACCACCCATCTTGGACCTCTGGAACAGTCCTCTGATAGAATACCACTTTCAGCCCCCTACATGAGCAATGGATGCGTAATTCCATCATTTGATTTATGTAAAGCATTCATTATATTTTACAATGAAAAAGAATATTCCCAGAATCATGCCTTCATCAATAAATCTGCTACACGTGAAGAATATAAATTCTAAAAAGGGGGAAAAAAAAGAAATGGAAAAAGTGATTGATAAGGCAGAGCTTTGATCCCAGATTTGTATATTTTCTTTATATATATAAAAGAAAAAGTTATATATTTTCTTCTCAGAGAAGAAATAAATTTGTTTACATAGTCTAAAAGATATAAGAAATTGGGATATTACCTAAGGAACAGGTTGAGTTTGACTGTCAACGTAGATTTCTGTTTGAGATGGACAGAAATAATGATGTTATCAGCTGCCTCATTTTGCTCTGCAGATATCTTGTTTCTTGTTGAAATGAGAAGGGAGAAATAACTTAGCTGCTGAAGCTTCCTTGTTTGCCTGTTGACAAGTACTGTGAAATATATTTGACGTTTTTGGGGGTAGAGATGATTATGGCTTTAGTCCCCCATCCCATCCCCACACACAAAGGGAAAAAATACTTAAAGAGAAAAATACAAACAACAGTATGAAAACAGATTTTTTATGACCTCCGAAATAAAATGTTAATATATTTGTACTACAATGAAGCATCACCCAAAATAGCAGAAAAGCAACCTCCATAAATTGAAATAGGCAATGACTCCTAAAAGAATAACAGCCATTTATAGAAACATTTAAAATAATTCAAGGGAACTGGAGTACAAAAACAAACTATACCCATGGCTCCAAATCTCTGGTTCCACAAGAGAGGCAAGGACATGTTTCCGCATACATCTGGATCTACACTGCTTGCCCCTCCACCCACTGACTGACACGCACAAAAGCCATGGGGATATCCTACCATTGAAAAGGAGGCTTTCCTACTTGCATGTAGTATGAAACCATAAATCCTACATTATTTAGATGAGCAGTGAAAATGGAAATCTTTAAAGTTTGTACTTTCCACAGGAAGTCTCCATCCTCCCTGAACAGATGATTTTGATTTCAGAGTACACAGTGGGCCTTTAACTTCTTCAGCTTCAGGAGGATGTTAAATTCCAAGACTCCTTCACTATCCTAAAGAAACAGCAATAAAACATGTTTCAAGATTCAATTCCTTCAGCTTCAGAGGCTGAGATGGATGAACTAGTTTGGGGGAAATGAGACATGACCCAACCCTTCACCTAAACGAAAATGACTCCAAATTGAACTTTTTAGAAAGTTCAATACTATGTAATAGAAACTTTCTTTAAAAGAAATACTGATTTTACATTGTATACTATCCAATTCCAATTGTGCCTAGAAGTAGAAGACCTGAAGTAAAATGGAAAGAAGGGATGGATTCCTTTCCTCCTACCGGTACAGGAAAATAGCGGGGAAGACCAACAAAGAGACAGAGGGCATGTTCTCCCTGTAACCAATCACTCTGGAAAGTTTATGCAAGCAATTTGTAATCACTCATTTGGTTAAAAATGAATCTTCCCACCTTGTCATGAATGTACCTATGCAACAATCTTGCATGATCTGCACATGTACCCCAGAATCTAAAGTACAAAACAAACAAACAAACAAACAAACAAACAACAACAAAAAAGAATCTTCATGGCAGTTTTTAAGCCTTTTATCTCAATGGATCCAAAGATATATTCCGAATTAAGCTAACTTAACATCAGTTCATCTTATAATTTCTTCAAGGCATTGGAATTGACCAAATATGAATTTGAATTGACCACACAGGAAATTTTTTCATCAAAATAAACGAATGAGAAAAGTATGTAAGTGATGCTTCTGAACTTTTTCAAATAGTGAGTGACTATTTTTTATCATCTCTGCAGTCTGATCTGTGAGCAACAGCCTAAACTGTAAGCCAACTGGCCTGGATTTGAGGTACTTTTTATGGCAATGGAAGAAAGGAAATGTACTTGCTCTTATGAGGAGTAAACCTATGTATTCAACTATTCATTGAGACAAAGACCACAGAACTGCCAGTTACTTAGAAAGTCATGCCACACAGTAGAAAGCACACTTGGACAGGTAAAGTGGGAGTCAGTTTCTGGCTACACTTACGTGAATCTGGACAAGTTACTTAATTTTTAAGCTAAGTCTTTTTTTTAATTTACAAAAGCAGCAGAAACCTACTTCATTCCTTTGCGAAATGCCTACATATAATAGGAAAAATAAAAAATGGAGTATGCTAGGTCTACTAAGTTCTATTAGGCTAATCAGGCATTGACAGAAGCAAGCAACCCTTACTACACAGTAAGTAGTGTACATTTTTAAGAAGCTACTTAAGCTTAATTCAAGAAAGATCTTCTTTAATTGTTTTTAAAGACCTATCTTGTGTATTCTTTGGCAGCAAAGAATTCAAAGTGTGCTCAGGAATGGCAGAGAAAAGAAGAAAAATGGAGCCAGGGAATGGAAGGGAGATACTCTTCAGGAATTAGTGGGCTCACTGACGAGGAGAATTTGTCTGTGGGTTACAGTCAGAGGGAGGAGAGCATAACTGACTGCCTGTTAAAGGAGACAGCAAAGGAAAGCCAAGAAGGCCAGGGAAGCATCCTTTGTAGGCATCAAGACAGGTGGGGAGGTATTATAGCTCTTTAGCAATCTTAGTAGTAACTATCTCATTACAGCGTGGGGAGAAGGTGAGTGACTCATTTTAAGTAAAAGAAGATAGTGCTTGATGTAGGGAGGATCACAGAGACAAAGATGTAATACTAAGTATTTCACTCAAAGAAACCATATTTTTAAAATCCCCAGGAAAGCCTTCCTTTCTTCCTGTTTAGAAAGTTGAATGAGCTGACAGTGATTCTGTAGAAAGCGGTATCACAGAGGGGACAAAGGTATTGCTAAACTCAAACTATAAATTCTATACTTTAAAACAAATGTAAAATTAAAGTGTCTATTCACGGTCTGGAACAAATCAGATACCTTCAGCAATTATTATACTTGATCTGATTATAAAGTTGACAAAAAGTGCATTTTAATGAAGCTCTGTGTGATCACAATACCACAATGTTGTTCAATAAATTACTCTCTACACTTTTCTAAAAGCTTGAAATACTTAAAAGCTTGAAATATTTGAAATCAAAAAATAAGAAAAGGAATTGTAAACATTAAAGATATACATGGTCTTACAGGTTCAGATAATCCCACTGGGGCAGTGTTTAAGTAATTGATTTTGAGTAACTTTGGCCTCAAAGTGAAGCCGTACTGCTTTCCCAAGTAATCTGGGGACTAAATGGGAATGCAGATGGTGTGATGGAAAATTTTAAAGACTTCACCTAAAATATTCTATTCTTTTATTTCACCTTGTTGACTTGAACAAAATAAATCTACATGTCTGTAATTCCAAGAAGCATCTGTTTCTTGTGGATACACAAGGTCTAAAAATGTATAACATATGTTTAAGTTGCACCAAGAAATATGACCACAGTAAACTCAAGTAAATCTCAAACGTATCTACACCAAATGGTTTGTGCCTGCAGGTCTGCATGTAACGTGCCTAGGCAAGACCAAGTTTGCACCAGATATCATTAGGAGCATCATTTCTACTTGACTGGATTCTTGTTGTATTGTCTTCTCAAGAGATTTAGGAGGGAGGAACTCATAGTTTGCACTTAGCCAATGCTCCTTTCCTAAAACAACCTCATCACCAACCAAGGTTTTCACTGTTTTATGTAGGGTTTATTTGTGTGTGTGCTGCTTTGCTGTCAATTTTTAGCAACTTGTTTACTGAAATTCATCTCTACTTTTCCCTAGCATGTAAGTTCTTGGTTCATCCATTTCTACACCTCGTAAGTGATGAGTAATATTCACCACTGGCTGCATCATCAAAAAGTCATAATCAAAACCATGTTATTGCAACGTGAGTTTTCTGTGTTAGTGAAATTTCCCAGCTTTATATAACCCATTGGATGTAATTTGCACGTTACCTTGCACTGGTAGGGCTAATAGTTACTCTGCATGACTATAGTCATTTGCTTTTACAACACAGTTATATTTTACCTTTCCAGGAAAAAAACATATTCCTTTTCAATCCCTGTATTATGAAAATCTCTCTGCTTTATTTTTTCAGAGGCAGTTCTTATCTCCCCAAACTATTGAATGCTATGGGCAGAGAAAGCATTATAAATGCATTCTAGTAAAATCTTCTCTGATGTCAGATAAGATACCGGTTTGCAATTCAGTTGAAATATATTTCCATGCTGTAGATATCAGGTTACTATTTAAATCTTTAACAGTAGCCACCCTTCATAATTTGGAACAACAACAAAAAAAGCATTGTTTATTTAATTTATTTTGGGATTATTTAACAATTCCTGAAGCAGATTTTTAGGAGTTCTTTTTTCTTTAGTATTGCTCCTTTACCTATTTAATGAAAATTCTTGTTTGAGAGCGTTTCCAATAAGAGGTAGGCCTGCATTTTCTCATTCTTCTGTCTACTTTCCACCCCTAAGTGATTCTGGTTTTATACAGAACTAAAATTTCTCCAGGCATGAGGACAGTTGACTTAATTTGTGCCACTTTATGGAAAGAAGAAAATGCTTAGTGGAAAATTAGTCTATTGCTGCTGTAAGAAACTACCATAAATTCAGCATTTTAAACCAATATAAATATTATTTCATAAATCTATAGGTCAAAAGTCTGGGTGACCTTGTCTGGCTCTTTGCTCACAGTCTCACAAGGTCAGAATCAAGGTTAGCCAAGCAAACACTTATTAGGAGGTGGGGAGAGGGATCCCTCTCCAAGATAATTCAGGTTGGTTGGCAGAATTCAGTTTCATGCTGTTGAAAGACTGAGGTCCCTATTTCCTTGCTGATTGTCACTCAGGAATCATTCTGGAAAACCACTATGTTCCTTGGCTTATGGTCCCCTTCTTCCATCTTTAGAGCCAGAAATGTGATAGAGAAATCATATTTTAAATCCCTGGGTCTCCCCTATCCACATATTTTCTGCCTCTTCTACTGCTGCATCCTTCTTACTACAGCAAGACAAATATCTGTTTCTGGGGGCTCATGTAATTGCTTAGGCCCACCTGGATAATCCAAGATAATCACCTTATTTTAAGATCCATACATTAATCACACTGACAAAGTCACTTTGGCCATGAGAGTTAATATATTCATTTCAGGGATTAGGGAGTGGAAGTTTTGAGTGGAGTGTTATTCTGCCAAACTGAACAGAAGGTGTTTTTCTGTTAGTAGTGTGGGCATCAGGGAGACTTGAGAAAAACAGAATGTTTTCTTTTGCTACAACTTTATTTGCCCAGAAAAAAATACCAAATAGGTAAACTGGTAACTCTGAGGGTCCTGGGAAAATTCTCATGATGATGTGTTAAGAGATAGGAATTCAGTTAGCACCTGCATTCCTGAAATCTAAATAATTTGATAGTGCATTTTGTTAATAATACTTTTTGTAAAATACTAGGTTAAGACCTATCAGGCTTACTTTTCCAAGGCTTAAGAGGGATTTCAACCAGTGGAAGTGTCTGAGGCCTTAGTAAGTGACTTGTATTCTTTGTTTAAGGATATATTTATATTTTTTTACAAAGAGTGGTTTTTTTTGGTGCCACTTTTGGGACTGGAAGTGGGTGTTAGGTTGAAGTCCAAGAAAATATAAACTGGATTCGAAGATTATGGAAAGGAAATTCATATATACTGATCAGTTCTGTTCTCAACTCTTGATACATATGACCCTTATGTGGACTGGTTCCAGGTGGCGATGACACTCAGCAAGCTGAGGGCCAGGAATTTGCCAATTTTGAGGAGTTGTCTCAAACTATGACCTCCCAGGTTTATCCTCCCCTTGTCCTTCTCCCTGTGGCACAAGCCGTGCAGAGAATGGACTAACGTTTGGGATCCAGGTTTTGATATTTTCATTGTTCGTACTCATATAACTTCCCTTTACCTGCTCCTACACTGCAAGCTAGGGACTTTCCATTTATGCTCACTTTGAGATTCCCCTGGGCTTGGCCCACTGCAAATACCATTAGGAAATGGGACTAATGATGACACAGAACCTGCTATATGCCACGCATTGTCAACATACACGATGGGAGCTCATTTAGGTTTTAAAACAATCCTATGAAGCAGTAAGAAAGCTATTTTTAATTTCCTCATAATGAAATTGAGATACAGAAAGGATCAATGTCTTATCCAAAGTCCTGTAAATATCAAATGGAATTGAGATCATCCAAAACAAGAAATGTAAATGGCTATAAGATTGCCTGGCACCCTTTCATCAGCAATATTAGAGCGAACTGCAAGCTTTAGGTAAAGAAGCCGTTAAAGACATTCCTCTTCTTATGCATAACTGATAAGTGAACAGATTACAGCAGATTTTTTACTTAGTTCCTTAGACACGGGTCTATAAGGCACTTCTAAGGTTTTAAGCTTCTTTTTCTGTCCCAATGATTTTAAAGATATGGTTTCAATTGAGTTATTTTTCTGGACACCTTTGGAACACCAGGGGTTAATTCATTTTTACTCTGTTTGCAAATCTTCCCTTATGACAGTGAGCATGTGCATGTGCACCCCTCCCAGAGAACACCCCTCCTCTTTCCCCCAGAGAGAGGCACAGCACCAGAGATTAACTGGGAGCTAAACGCAGGCTGGTAGCCAAACCAGAGTGATAAGCATCCTGATTTTGATGGAACACTTAAAAATCATTTTTAACTTTTCCAGACCTAATCCAGTTAGGTCTGGAGGGGGAGGGAGGCCTTCTTGTGGGTTATACAAATAACTTCACTCCAGTAACTCCTCTTAACCTAAGGTGGAAGGAGTTGCACTAATGAGGGGGAGGGGGCCCCAACTCTATGACATGGCCTGCCTCTACTCTTCAACTGGGTGTTTTTTATTTGCTTGTTTTGGTGGTGATACAACCTGGCTTATTTCTGTCAGTCGATTAAAAATACCCCATTTTTCACAGAAGAGCTATGTGAGTGCAGTGCGTCCTGGTTTACTGCACAATCTTTGGCTGCGTAGTTAGGGCACCATCTTACATTTGTCTTTCTGTTTATGTGGGGGCCATGATAAGAAGTGAGGCTGACAAACTCCAGGTCATTTCTGCAGATGAGGATGCTGAACAGGAAACACTTTTAGAGGCCACCATGACAAGAATTTTCTCAGAGATCTACACTGATTGCACAGTTTTAAGAAATATTATTGGCTTTTGTTGCAGTGGGGATTGTGGGAATGAGCTTTAGTTAATGATGTCTGAAAGTGCAAGGCAGCTCTGAAAATGAGACACTGAGGAAGGTGGGAGACCCAAACCCCCTTTTTTGCTTATTATCAAAGCTCCACCCATTACTGGCAGTTTGAGGAAAACTATGAAATTCTTCACACACAAGCAAAACCCAGGCATGACTATGGTCAAAGCAACACTAACAGTGCTTGGTATTCGCAAACTTTGTATTCCCAAGCAGCATGGGCATTTCTGAGAGAATAGGTAAAGCAGAGAGAAGGTTACAAATGAATTCAGCTCCTGCACATTAGTGTATAGCCAAGAGTTTTGTGAGAATATTGAAGTGCTCCTGTGATAGCTAGTACATAGTTTCTATAGTGGGCCCTCTAAGTGCCTTCTCTAAGCATCCTGACCCTCCTACCACTGCTATTTTAGCCTTTACTGTTGTTAACTACTTTGCCCCTGAAGAAGAAGGAAAGCCTTTCAGTTTTCCTTAGGTGTGGAAAGGGGTTCAGGAAGCAGAGTATAAACCTAATTCATCTAAACAAAGGAAAATGCCTGGATCTGGGCTTTGCCAAGGACCACGTATATAAAATGGGAATGATATAAAGCACATAGGATAGTTTTAAGGATATTGGTTTTCTTCTGTTTAAAATATACCAATCATCAGAAAGCTGGGGTGTGCAACACTTAGGTGCCTTAGCACTGCATAGGACAAGCTATTGTATCAAAAGGGATTTACAGGACAGTCATATCATCCTTCCTCCTATGTCTTAAAGTTTTGCCCATTTTAAACCAGTTCCACTTGGTTCAGATAACTCCATTATTCCCTCCTGCCTCTCAGTGCTTATGTGTTTAGCGCCACAAAGCTCTACTCCATTGCTCTACTTGATTATATATCTTTTAGTACTCTTTAAATCTTTCACGTGCTTGAGCTTTTTCACCTGTTATGTTGGAAACTCCTTAGGATTGGGAACATGAGGCTTCCTCAGGACTCCAACTGCCCTTGGCCATCAGGGTTGGTGACTGACAGAGTGGCCCATGCATTCTGCCTAGCCTGGACACAGTTCACCATTCTCTCTCCAGAGAGCATTGGGCAGAGGAGTAATGTTGATCAGAGATGACTATTACTGAATATCTACAAAATCCAAGCCTTTTTCACTTTACTTAAATCTCATATTTAAATCTCACATTTAAATGTCACTTCATTTAAATCACTTGTGATGAAAGATGCTATTATTTCCACTTCATAGATGAGAAGACTGAATTCTGAGAGGGCTACATTGCTCATCCCAGAACAGATAGCAGTTCCTCTTATCTCCCAATGTGATGCTCATTTGACCTTTATCTCACCATTCCTCTATGGCCATGTTCTCAGACTGTGTAGATGGCAGCTTGTTACTGGAGTTAAAGCTCTAGGCCAGGTGCAGTGGTCCACGTTTGTAATCCCAGCATTTTGGGAGGCCCAGGAGGGTGGATTACAAGGTCAGCAGTCCAAGAACAGCCTGGCCAAGATGGTGAAACTCCATCTCTATTAAAAAAAAAAAAATTAGCTAGGCAAAGTGGTGAGCTCCTGTAATCCCAGCTACTCAGGAGACTGAGGCAGGAGAATCACTTGAACCCAGGAGGCAGAAGTGGCAGTGAGCCAAGATCGCACCCGGGCGACAGAGCAAGACTCCGTCTCCAAAAAAAAAAAAAAAGCTCTAATGGTTGCAGTCAGTTGTTGGGACAGCACATAATGCATCATAATCTGATATTGATCACCTTGTTACCCCAAGTATTGCAAATCACTTTGTTACCCAGACTTTTCATTACACTTCTCTTTCAGAAGGGTAATGCTTAAAGCACAGAGATTATATGTCTAATGATACCCAGTGGGTGTGGTTCAGATATGGAAAGAGGTAAGGGGATACCAGGAAACCCTCAGATCATGCTGCATGTTACCAAATTATGGATTTGGGTAAAAGTAGAATCTGATTATGTCATGTAATATTTTTGTAGCTGATTTTTAAACTCTCCAATGAGTGTCCTGCATGTACCAGGCTCAGATGGGAGAAGGAACAGAGGATGCAGAGAGGCAGGGGAGGTGGACAAGGAAGAACTTTGCAATGCCCAACTCCAAAGCCATGTGGTCTGATGGAGAAGGCAATCTGTGTCCAAATCTCAGCCAGGTCATTCTTTAGAAGTTAGATCTTGACAGAATCGCCGCAGGCATCTGAGCCTCAGGTCTACTCATCTGTAAAATGAGAATAATAACAGCCACCAACTCCCTGGATTATGTTGAGGATTAAATTAGGCAGTATTTATGGAGCATGGCACATACATGTTTTATAAATATTAGGTGGTTCTGTCTTACTCAATGCTCCTTTATTCATATTTAAAGGCAAAAATGGACTGACCAAATCGAAATAAATGAGAACCAAACTCAAGGGATGGGTATCATTTTCTTAAACATTCACAGACTGACATTCAGACTGTGTGACAGGATGGGAACTTGAGAATCTAGATGAGATTTTATCCAAGGATAACAAGCCCAGTGTGGGTCTGGATGCAAAAAAAAAAAAAAAAAAAAANAAAAAAAAAAAAAAGCTCTAATGGTTGCAGTCAGTTGTTGGGACAGCACATAATGCATCATAATCTGATATTGATCACCTTGTTACCCCAAGTATTGCAAATCACTTTGTTACCCAGACTTTTCATTACACTTCTCTTTCAGAAGGGTAATGCTTAAAGCACAGAGATTATATGTCTAATGATACCCAGTGGGTGTGGTTCAGATATGGAAAGAGGTAAGGGGATACCAGGAAACCCTCAGATCATGCTGCATGTTACCAAATTATGGATTTGGGTAAAAGTAGAATCTGATTATGTCATGTAATATTTTTGTAGCTGATTTTTAAACTCTCCAATGAGTGTCCTGCATGTACCAGGCTCAGATGGGAGAAGGAACAGAGGATGCAGAGAGGCAGGGGAGGTGGACAAGGAAGAACTTTGCAATGCCCAACTCCAAAGCCATGTGGTCTGATGGAGAAGGCAATCTGTGTCCAAATCTCAGCCAGGTCATTCTTTAGAAGTTAGATCTTGACAGAATCGCCGCAGGCATCTGAGCCTCAGGTCTACTCATCTGTAAAATGAGAATAATAACAGCCACCAACTCCCTGGATTATGTTGAGGATTAAATTAGGCAGTATTTATGGAGCATGGCACATACATGTTTTATAAATATTAGGTGGTTCTGTCTTACTCAATGCTCCTTTATTCATATTTAAAGGCAAAAATGGACTGACCAAATCGAAATAAATGAGAACCAAACTCAAGGGATGGGTATCATTTTCTTAAACATTCACAGACTGACATTCAGACTGTGTGACAGGATGGGAACTTGAGAATATTCAGGGAATGGTTTTTTGAAAAGACCAACAAAATAGACCACTAGCCAGAAAAAAAAAAAAAAAAAAAAAAATGGTGGCAATGCTACACTCTTTATTTTGGAGAATCACGATGGCTAATGAGTCACCACTATGGTTATAGCTTTGCTTTGGGTTATGGAGATCTGTAGATATATCCAATGGATCAAATTTTCCCTAGTAATGTTGAAAAAAGATGCACAGATAAACTTGTTTCTCTATCACAGGCTGCAGCCTTCTCTGTTCAGCAAAGAAGAAATGGTAATGTTTGAGTCCAAAGCCGGCATGCCCTCCAGACCTGGAAAGTGCCCTCCATTATAGAATTCTGCTTGAGGTAATAATTTACATGAAATGAAAGAAAACTAAAACTTAGCCAAAAACAGCCGCCCAAGCCCATCCCCCACCTCTGCTGCCATAAAGCTGATATAGCAACTGGGATTAAAATGTAACCTGAACCCAGAGAGTTTTTATAAATAAGATGAAAGCTGCCATTTAAGATTTTTCAATGGCACCAACTGGATTAGATCTGCTCTTGAGATAGGCATCTTTTGACAATCCCTGGGAACTCTGTCTGCTTACTGGAAGGCACAGTTGATGCATGCAAAGTCAATTAAAAAGCTAAATGTATAAAAGACAGTGGTTCCACACAATTCATGCTATGCATTTTCCAAACAACCCTGGCTTTGTTTACCAGGGTTTTATGCAGAGGAGTGGCAGTGTGGGTAGTGATTTGAGACTGAAGTCTGAAAGTCAAAAAATAAAATAACCAAATTAATTCCTGACTGTAGAGCATCAGAGAAATTCTATATCTGCCATAGATATTTCTATAAATAATAATTTAATCTGACATAGGACTTTAACAAAATAAATCCCTTTATATTGACATTTGAGTATATGTATATGTGACTCGTGTGTGTGTGTGTGTGTGTGTGTGTGTGTGTGTATGTGTGTGATGCTAAAATCCTACGTTTTTACAACTTGTGTCATTTCTTGCAAACTGCATCTCTTTTTCAACAATGCTAGAGAATAATACTTTCATTGTCAGTGGAGCCAATGATGGGTGAACTGGGCTCATTTACACACTATGACTCAGGTCTGGTCAATCAAAATCTAATATTCAGAAATGTACAACTTCTCTCAAAGTGATTAGAAGCCATAAAAATTTGCTGAGACTTCTGGGACTCAGGTAGGTATTCTTTTCCCTTAGGCATAAATCTTCAAGAATGTAAATTCTGGAGCTGTATTCATCATCTTGCCCTCAGATGGAGCTTGTGGGAAAATAATACTAACAGCTAACCCTTACTGAGCACATGACTG
Organism: Cebus imitator; assembly: GCF_001604975.1. Taxonomy (NCBI): domain Eukaryota; kingdom Metazoa; phylum Chordata; class Mammalia; order Primates; family Cebidae; genus Cebus; species Cebus imitator. The sequence goes on from NW_016107357.1 coordinate 2,158,185, forward strand.
GTGCTAGGGCAGCGTTCTAAGGGCTTTATGTTTTTTAACTCATTCAATCTTCATGACAACCTGTGAAGTATTTGCATGCTGTTGCTACGTCATGCCTGCTGCTCTTAGGCTCTGTTTGCTTTCTGAAGCCTGTGTGATGACAAGAAGAATACACAGATAGAAACCAAGTCCTGGTGCCATCATTTGGGCTCTGCATTTAGCCATTCCTTAAGACAGCACTTGGAATTTCTATTACATGAGAAAATACATGGTTTTTCATGTAGGCATGTTTTGGTTGATTTCTATGTCATTTGTAACTAAAAAAGTCATAAAGGAAACAGACAGCACCAACCCAAGCTTTTCAATATGCAAATAAGGAAACCAGGGCTCACAGAATTTAAGTTACCTGCTGAAAATGACACAGCTAATTTAGGAGATGGGAACACAAGTTTCAGACTTCTAGTTAAATGTCATTTTCCCTTTAACATGGATAACTAACCTTCCTCGTGTGTGGAACTAAACTGTGGACGTCATAGCAGTATCAGTGTAGGTCTAAGTAGACGTAGTTTTTTCTCTCTCAACTCTACTTCACTAACCAGCTCTTCAGCTGGCTTCCCTCCCCTCCCATTTCACTAACCATACACTCACCCACGTGCCCATACACTTCGTCTCACATATATCAAACTGAGTGGCTAGCACCTCTGGGGCTTAGAGCTAGTCACGAATATCTTTATAATAGCATCATCACTGCTGTTGTACTTGTTGTCATCATCAGCACACTCATCACCAGTATTATCTTTAGTGTTTATACAGTAGTCCTTGGTAGTTTACAGCTTTTTTCTATGAAATGCTCACAACAAATTTGCATGGTGATATAGTCTGAATGTGTGTCCCCACCCAAATCTCATAGTGTAATGAGATTAATATCCCGAGTGTTGAAAGTGAGACCTGGAGGGAGGTGACTGGATGGATGATGAAGATAGATTTCTCATAATGGTTTAGCAGCATCCCCTTGGTGCTGTTCTTGTGATAGTAAGTCCTTGAGAGATCTGGTTGCTTAAAAGTGTGTAGCACAGGCCAGGTGCGGTGGCTCACACCTGTAATCCCAGCACTTTGGGAGGCCGAGGCAGGTGGATCACTAGGTCAAGAGATCGAGACCATCCTGGCCAACATGGTGAAACCCCATCTCTACTAAAAATACAAAATTAGCTGGGCATGGTAGCATGCACCTGTAGTCCTAGCTACTTGGGAGGCTGAGGCAGGAGAATAGCTTGAACCTTGGAGGCGGAGGTTGCAGTGAGCCGAAATCATGCCACTGCACTTCAACCTGGCAACAGAGCGAGACTCTGTCTCAAAAAAAAAAAAAAAAAAGTATGTAGCACCTGCCCTTCTCTCTCTCTCTTGCTCCTGCTTTCACCATGTGATGAGCCTACTCCCTCTTTGCCTTCTGCCATGAGTAGAAGCTCCTGGAGGCCATGTTTGTGCCATGCTTCCTGTACACTCTGCAGAACCATAAGCCAATTAAACTGCTTGCAAAAAGAAATGCTAGGTCTCAGGTATTTCTTTACACAATGCGAGAACAACCAAATACACATGAGGAGGAGAGCAACTGTTATTATCATTGGTTTAAATGCAAAAAGAAAATACTTTCTAGTTAAAGATCTTAGCTTAAATTCTGGCTCAGCTCAATTAAGCTCAGCATATGTGGATGAAGCATGACTTTGCAACAAAAGCTGTGCTTGGTCTTGGATTTCTTCAACCTAAAAAGTAGCTCACGTTGCCAGAGAGTACATGAGCTGCCTCTCCTTCCCTTCACAATGCTAATGGTCTTTGTGGATAAATTGATGGTTCTCAATTTGTGTCTTAGAGTCTCAAGGTTTACACACAGGTGGAAAAAGGGTCTTCAAGTTATTGTCAATATTTCAAAATTATAACCTTTACCATGGAAATTGAACCTGACCTTCAGGAAACACTGCACAGGCTAATGCACACATTTCTGAAGTGCTGCTTTTGCAGGGGGACTTTCTATTTGACAGACTAAAGAACGCTTTGCTTGCCACAGGACATAAATTCAGAGCTTTCTTTAACATGCCTGTCTAATCTTATGCTGCTGTTCTATCCAAATCATTCAGTTCATAGTGCTAAACCTTCCCCAGGCAGCATTTTCTAGAACTGTCAAAAACTGTGGTGGTGTCACGAGCCTGTTTGCTGCATACAAGCCCTATCATTCCCAATTTTGTGTTTAGTTCCAACACAAATGTGTTTGCAGATCTGAATACTAATTCTCCAGAGCCTGGCAGGGGGTTCTATTTAGGGAAGCTGAGAAGCTTCTGTAAACTGAGGAGTTGGCTTAAAATTTTTCTTCAGAAGTCCACAAACATCCATTCCACAATTTCTCTCTAAGTGAATAGTATTTCATTTGCAGCAATCGATAGGATGGTGGGGTAGCATAGAAGGGGATAGGGTGGATATTTTCTCTGGGTTTAAACAGCAGGGCCGAGACAAATACAGGGGCTGCCCGGGCTAGAAAATGGCCCTCACCTCACCCCAGGTCTCAGTCCCACCATAAACCTGAGCCAGCTCCAGCCACAGAATATGTGCTTATGAAAGCAGCTCACCTGCCCTTCTGGATCCCATACAATGACTGAGCTCTTTGTTACGGATGGAAGGAAACAGCTCCTGTGAAGTCAAGCATTTTAGTCATTGGAGTGAACCAATTATTTCTGCCATAATTAAGTAAATCTCTTGTCAACTTTTAGTCAGTGGTTCACATCACTTGGAACAAAATGTACCAGGGGAAAAGGAGATTCACCTTGAGAGTGGCATCATCATGCCAATCTCAGAGTACTTAAATAAGTTAACATAAAGTCAGTACAGGCAAAGTAGACTCGGGAGTGACTGCAGAAGAGCCTTTTTCTCCTCTCTCTCTGCTTATGAAGTGACCTGCATGAATGACCTCAGATGACTGCACCAATACCTTCATCTGCCACTTGCAGTGCTCCCTGCAGAACAAGTCCTAAGAATACTTGTAAGGGAAGGCTGCCTGTGCCCCTAGAGACTTGTGCAGTCTGATGACATTACGAGGCCCCTAATACAGACTGCCATAGAACATTTAATGTTAAATCATTATTAGTTTGCTAAGGCTAAGGGTAACGGCCTCCAGCTTCATCCACAAACCTGCACATGTACTCCTGAACCTAAACTAAAAGTAAAAAAAATAAAAAATAATTATTAGACTAAATGATAAACAAATTTCCAGGTGTCCAATGCTTCCCCAGGTTGCTGTCTTATATGAAGCCAGAAGAAATAAAATTTGTTCTCATTCAAGTCTTTAGGCTGTTGTTACTTTCATTTCTTTGATCTTTTGGAAAAATAGCTAGAAGAGAAGATTTGAAATGTTCCCAACACAAAGAAATGATAAATATTTAACGTGATGGAGATCCTGAATACCTCAATTTGATCATTACATATTGTATGCATGTACCAAAATGTCACATACACCCATAAATATGTACAATAATTATGTCTCAGTTAAAAAAGAATAAAGCAATACATAAATTTTCACAAAACTGGAATGAATGTCTTGTAAGGAAAATAGCACTCATAATACTTTTTATTTTTCCTACTCCAACAATCTTGATTGCATACTGAGATTTTTCTGTGTGATTAAATTGGATATTAGAGCAATGTATTTAATATTCTTAATTGAAGTAATATTCAAATATAGAAAAATGCTTAAAGTATAAAGTTTAATGATTATGACAAATATATATAACTGTGTAATCAATACCCAAATCAACACATAGAATATTTCATCATTCCAGAAAGCCCCCTGTGCCTTATTCCAGACCACTGTTCAGATTTCAATAGTCATAATTTTGCCTGTTCATGAACTTTATACAAATGGAATAATATACTATGTACTCTTCACTCTGCATGTTTCTGAGATTCATGCACTTATCAGTTAATTTCTTTTTATTACTAAGTAGTACTCCATTCTATGAATACACCACACTTCATCTATTTTTCTATTAATGTTTTAGTTGTTTCCAGGTTTTTGTTTTATGAGCAAAACTATTATAAATATTTGTATACAAGTCCTTATGTGGATATATATTTTAATTTATTCTGAGTTATGAGTGAAATTTCTGGGTCATAGAAGTAGTATATTGTTCAAATTTATAAGAAAATGCCAATACATTTTCTAGAGTGGCTGAACAATTTTTACAATCTTATCAGCAATTTCTAGAGTTTAATTGCTTCTCATGGTCTCCAATATTTGGTGTTTGGGCTTATGTGCCATCTTAGTAGGTATAAAGTTGTATCTTACTGTTGTTTTAATTGGCATTTCTCTGATGATTAGTGACGCTGAAAACTTTTTATGTGTTTATTGAGTGTTTGTATCTCTTTCTTTATGGGAACTTCAATCTTTTGCTTAATATTTAAAAAATTGATTTGTCTTTTTGATAATTCAATGTGTAGGAGTCTATTCTGTAGCTATAAGTTATAGTTCAGATTTTTGTAATTGCAAATATTCCTCCCATTCTTTGTCTAGCATTTCAATCTTCTGAAAGTTATTTTTTTTATAAACAGAGAGTTTTATAGATTTTGATGAAGTTTACTTTATTAACAGATTGTCCTAAAGAAATCTTGACCTAGTTAAGGCTTCAGAGTCCTATGTTTTTTCCTAAGTACATCTTAAACTTAACAATAGACACTGTAGAACTCAGGTCCAGACTATAGCCTTATCTAACGGCTGAGATGTCCAATGAAGTGAACTTACATAGAGAATCCTGAGGATTCAGTAGCACTGTGGGTCCTGAGCATCGGAGTATCATCCTTCACAGCATGACAAGTGTGATGAGTTTCAAGGCCCTAATTTTGGTGTTATTTTTGGAGATGATTTGGGTTTCTGCAGTTTTGGCTTTCTCTAGGATCAGAGTCATGCTTTGTAGTAAAGGCTGCCAAGCTAAACTTTTCCCTAGTGAGAAAGCACGTGTTTACCCACGTGCAGAGCTGAGCACCAGTGTCTTGCTGTAATTGCATCTGTAAAACCTCCTCCTCAAATATTACTCTTTGCCTCCGTGGAAAAACAGCATCTTTAGCAAAAAGGACAAGTGGGCAAAAGGTTTCTCCTGCACCACCAGAGGGGTAGCATTTAAAAATGGAAGTGGCTTGTGTAACCTACTTTTCTTTGGTTTTAAAATAACAGCTCACGGATTTGCATTTGTTTTTAATTCTTGGCCCTGTGACCCCTGCTCCTGTTTTACTTGATAAATTCCATCTCGCCTTCCACAGGCAACCATTCAATGCTGAGCTTTTCCTAATGCGTTTAATCAATCTATTTTTAGGTAAGTTACCAGTTTTCCACGCTGGGAATTTTGCATTGAGAAGAAGAAAAGTATTTGTCAGTAGTAATTTATTCCTGGATCTCTCATTTTAAATTATTTTTATAGCTGTCTAATATAATTACTGTGCGTAATCAGGCAGGGTATAGAATATAACACAGGGGCCCTGGCAATTTTCTATAAAGTGATTCTATTTTTTGTTGTTATTCCATAGCCAGCTCTGAGTTAAAACACAACAAAAGATAAATCTTGTAGACTATTTTGCCCACATAAACACACGTGTGCATATGCAAACGTGTATGCATGCATAAATTTCATGAGAATAAAAAAATCAATGTTTGAAAACAAAGAAGTGACTAGAGAATTATTTCCAGAAACACAAGAAGAAGCATCATTACAATATTTTTATTGATGAGAAAAGAATGGCTCCCTAGAAAGATTTTAGGAAATCTAACACAGTTCTGGTGGATACATGACTGGTAGATACATTCCATCCATATAGATGGAAATCAATATGCATATACTATTCAAACACTAAGTAGGCATATTTTTGTTATTTTTTTCAAAATATTAGGTTGGTGCAAAAGTAATTAGTTTTGGACTGTAAATTTTAAATCATGACAACTAGGCTCAAACACATCTTTATTAATCAAAATAGGAATCACTACAATCAACATATTTTTTGCCAATGAGAAATAAATTTGCTTCTCCTGTAGTTGTAAGAGGTTCAGTTTCAGTGATTGCTCACAACTGGTCATTGTCAACTTCCAATGGTTGCCCACTGCTCCTCATCCTCAAGGTTCTCCTCTCCTTTGCAAAAGGTTTAAACCACTACTACACTGTACATTTATTAGCAGTGCCTGGGCCAAATGGATTTTTGATGATGCCAGCTGTCTCTGCTGCTTTACCACCCGTTTTGAACTGGAATAAAAAAACTGCTCTAATTTGCTTTTTGTCTAACATCATTTCTATAGTCTAAAATAAATATAAAATAAAGAGCAAGTAAGTCATTAGCAAAAAAATAAAGCAAGAATGCACATTAAAATGATGTATAACATAACCACATTTATTAAGAATGTATTCCAATATCAAATGTCAAATTTCAGCAATGCAAAAACTGAAATTATGTTTGCACCAACCTAATATAAGGGTTCATCAATTTTTTTTTAATTGCAGAAGTATTCACTCATACTGTAACATTTCAAGCAATTTAGAAACAGGTTAAAAAAAAAACAAAAAACAGTGGCTCAGCCGAGTGTGGTGGCTGAGCCGAGTGCGGTGGCTCATGCCTGTAATCCCAGCATTTTGGGAGGCCAAGGAGGGTGGATCACAACAAGGTCAGGAGTTTGAGACCAGCCTGGCCAATATGGTGAAACCCTGTGTCCACTAAAAATCCAAAAATTAGCCGGGTGCGTTGGCAGCCGCCTCTAGTCCCAGCTACTCAGGAGGCTGAGGCAGGAGAATCATTTGAACCCAGGAAGCGGACAGAGGTTGCAGTGAGCTGAGATTGTGCCACTGCACTCCTGCCTGGGGGACAGAATAAGAATCCATCTTAAAAAAAAAAACAAAAAACAAAAACCAGTGGCTCTTTTGATCAATAGTCCCATCCCCCAGGGAAAATAATATCAATTGCCTGACTGTCTGATGTACATCCCTTTGTGTAAACATATAAAATCATGTAATTGCATAATTTATCACGTTTTTTTATTCAAAGCAGAAAGTGAATTATACTGTGTATTACCCCAAAATTTGTTTTTATCATTTATTAATTCATGAAAGGCATTTTCCAGTTTAATATATATATTTGAATTATTCTTTTTAATGAAAGCATAAATGAATTTACTCACTGCATTAAGTCTGCTAGAGATGTCATAACAAAATATCCCAGACTAGGTGGTCTAAAGAGCATAAATTTATTTTCTGACAGTTCTAGAGGCTAGAAGTCTAAGCTCAAGGTGCTGCTGGGGTTGGTTTCTGGTGAAGGCTCTCTGCTTGGCTTGCAGATAGCTACCTTTACTCTGTGAATGCACGTTACTGTTATCTCTTCCTCTTCTTATGAGGGCATCGATCCTACTGGATTATTATCTCTCCCTATGACCTCATTTAATTTTAATTTACCTCCTTAAAGGCTCTGTCTCCATATATAGTCACACTGTTGGGTAGGGTTCAATCTAAGAGTTTTGGGAAAGACGATTCAGCCCATAACACTGGCTAATTCCTCTGTTAGATTGGTACGTAAAGTTTGTTTGTTGATCAATTTAACTATACCTTTCAAAATAACCTTAAGTTTTGTAAAGATTGTTGGTATACATCACATATATATAACAGAAAATGCAATGTATAGAGGGAAATACAATTGCTCAAATTCCTTCATGCCAAACAAATCACTGTTAACATCTGGTAAACATTCTACACAGCTATATGGAAATAGAGGATAGGTAGGTAAGTAGGTGGATCAATACATAGATATGAGATAATTCCCTTCTTGGTGAAGGAGGTGTCAGTGAGTTCTACTCTATTAGTTCCCACAAGAGCTGATTGTTGAAAAGAGCCTGGCAACTCCCCATCCTTGCTTCCTCTCTCACCATGTTATCTATGCCCACATCAGCTCCCTTACACATTCTACCAGGAGTGGAAGCAGCCTGAAGCCTTCACCAGATGCAGATGACAATCTTAAACTTTTTCGTCATCAGAATTATGCACCTAACAAACCTTTTTCTTTATAAATTACCCTGTCTCAGATATTCATTTACAGCAACACAAAACAGACTAAGATACCTTCTACCTCTTGTTCTCTCTTCTCATCCCCAGAAGCCACTGATTCACATCGTGTTACTATAGATTCATTTGTACTTTCTAGAAATTTACATAAGGAAATCATAGAGTGCATACTCTTTTATCCCTAGATTTCAAAACTCAGAATAATTGAGAGTTAAACATCTAGCTGTGTGTATCAATAGTTGGCTCATTTTTATTGTTGAGTTATATTTAACTGTATAAATATATCACAATTTATTTATACAACTATGTTTTGATAGACAATTGGGTTGTTATCAATTTTTTACTATTACAAGTAAACATTTGTATACAAGTCTTTGTATGGATATATGCTTTCAGTTTCTCTTAAGAGTGCAATGGTAGGATCACATGGAAGGTGTATGTTTGACATTTTAAGAAACTACTCAACTGTTTTTCAAAGTGGTTGTACCATTCTGACCAGCAATGCATAAGAAATCCAGTTCTGTCATATTTTTACCTTTAGGGATGAGGGAAGTCCTTTTAAATTTAGCCTTTCTATTCAGGAGTGTAATGATTACTCATTATGGTTTTAATTGGCATTTCCATAATGACTAGCAATGTTGAGCATATTTCATGTGCTTATTTGCCATCCATATATCCTCTTCTGGGACATATCTGTTCAAATTGTTTGCCCATTTAAATGATTGAGCCTTTAATTTTCTTATTATTGAGTTTTGAACATTCTTTATATATTTTAGGGATAAGTCCTTTATCAGATGCAAATATTTCTGTCTGTGTCTTGTCTCTTGCTTCTCTTAATAGTATCTTTCAAAGAGCAGGAGTTTTAAATTTTGTTGAAGTCTAATTTATTGTGTTTTTCTTTTATGAATTGTACTTTCTCATATCTAAGAAATCTGCCTAATCCAATATCACAAAGAGCTTTCCTATGCTTTTATCTAGAGTTTTATAATGTTACGCATTACATTTAGATCTCTTACCCATTTTGAGTTAATTTTTGTGAATGGTGTTTAGTGTAGACTGGAGTTTGTTTTTGTTGTTGTTGTTTTGTTTTGTTTTTGTCTGTGTATATCCAATTGACTTAGCCTTGTTTTTTGAAAAGACCATATGTTCTTTACTGAATTACCTTTGCCTTTTTGTCAAAAATCTCTTGTCCATATATATGTGTGGGCCTATTTCTAGAATCTATTTTGTGCCATAGATTTAATTCTCTGTTGTTTTACCGGTATCACACTGTCTTTAGTACTGTAACCTTATTCATAGTAAATCTTATAATAAGGTAAAATTAGTCCTCCAACTTTTTAAAAAACACTGTTTTGGCTATTATAATATGAATTTTGAAATGAGTCAATTTCTACAAAAAAAATTCTGCTGGCATTTTGATTGGGATTTCATTGAATCTAAGACCATTTTGAAGAGAGTTGTCATCTTAACAATATTATGTTTTTAACCCTTGGACAGGGTATATCTGTCTGTCTTAGGGTTCTCTAGAGAAATAGAGCCAATACAATGTGTGTGTGTGTGTGTGTGTGTGTGTGTCTGTGTGTGTATATGTGTTTGTGTGTGTGATAGGTGCATATAGACAAAGAATGAGAGAGAGTGAAAGAAAGATTTATTATAAATTGGCTTATATGATTATGGAGCCTGGCAAGTCCAAAATTTGTAGGGTAGACCAACAGGCTGGAGACACAGGAGAGCCAGTGCTGCATTTCCAGCCTGAAGGCTGTTTACTGTAGAACCAGACAGAGCCTATGTTGCAGATGAAGTCTGAAGGCAGTAAACTAGAGGATTTTCTCTTGCTCAGAGAAGACTTTCAACTGATTGGGTGAAGCCCACCTATATTAGGAAAGGCAATCTGTTTTACTCAGTATACAAATTTAACTGCTACTCTCACCCAAAACAACCTCACAGAAACATTCAGAATAATGTTTGATCTAATACCTGGGTACACTGTGGCCCAGCCAAGTTGACATATAGAATTAACATATTCTTCATGTATTTAGGGTTTTGATTTGTTTCAGCAATGTTTAATAATTTTTGGTGTACAGGGTTTTTTTAATTTGTCTTTTATTCTTTTTTAAATTTTGTTGTATAGGTTTTATACAAACTTCTTTCTAAATTTTCAATTTTTTGATGTCATTGCAAATTTTAGTTTTTGTTTCTATTTCCAATAGTTTGTTCCTAGTATATATAAAAATGGAATTGATATTTTAAAATTAGTATCCAGAAAACTTACTATACTGAATCCTTCAATGTCTGACCCATCAGGTCAAGGTAAAGTAGTTTTTCTGTAGATTCTATCACATATACGTAGAAAATCATGTATTCTGAATATAAAGCCAGTTTTACTTCTTTTTTTCCAATCTGAATTTCTTTAATTTCTAAGGAATGACAGTATAAATCCATTTCTACATCTTTAAATTTTTCTGTAAATGGGTTTTTGGTTAATGTTCTGAAGGTCTGAAAGGTTTGTTGTTAACCTGATGGGGTTACCTTTATACGTGACCTACTCCTTCTCTCTAGCTGCCCATAATATTTTTTCTTTCATGTTGACAATGATGACCATGTGTCTCGGGAATGGTCATCTTGTATAGCTTCCCACAAGGTTCCTCTGAGTTTCCTAAATTTGCATGTCAATCTTTCTAGGAAGGTTTGGGAAATTTGAGTGGACAATATTTTTAAACATGTTTTCCAAGGTGCTTGCTCTCTTTCCTTCTCTTTCTGAGAAGGAGAATGAGTGATAGGTTTGGTCTCTTTATATAATCCCATATTTTTGGAGGCTTTGTTAATTTTTTAAAAACTTTTTCTTTATTTTTGTCTGAGTTGATTCGAAGAACTGATCTTCAAGCTCTGAGATCCTTTTCTCAGCTTGGTCTATTCTGTTGTTAATATCTCTGATTATATTATAACATTCTTGTACAGAGATTTTCAGCTCCAAAAAATCAGTTCAGTTCTTTCTTAAGATGGCTATTTTACTTTTCAGTTCTTATATCATTTTATTGGATTCCTTGGATTGAGTTTGAGCTTTCTCTTGAATCTCAATGATCTTTGTTGTCCTCACAGTGTATTTCTATACAGCCTATGTGCTAAAAACAATTTTTAAGTTTTTACTGCCATATGTAGGTGATGGGGATGAAGGCAGCAAATCACACTGCCACGTGTGTACCTATGCAACAATTTTGCATGTTCTTCACATGTACCCCCAAACCTAAAATGCAATAAAATAAATAAATTGGGAAAAATAGATAAATATTGTTAAAAAAATTAAAAGAAGATTTTTTGATATGAAAATTACATGAGAATCAAATATTAGAAATAAATGTTTCATTGGCACACACTCACACCTATTTGTTTATATATTGTCTGTGGCTGATTTCCTGCTACAGGATAGAGTTAAGGAGTTGTGGTATTGACTGTGTGGCCTGCAAAGATGAAGATAGTTATTATCTGGTCCTTTAGAGAAAAAGTTAGCTGGCCCTTGATTTGGACCATTTGATTCTGATACTTATCTGGTTATTCCTACATCCTTAAATTATGCTGTTTTACAAGATCTTTTTTTTTTTTTTAATTCAGCTGCATATATAATTTCCAACACTGGGTTTATGATACCGTCATGTGGCAGGATTCTGGGGTTCTCTGACTCATGTATCATATCTAGTTGTCATCCTGGAAGATGGGCTCATATAGCCATCAAGAGGGGACTTGGATATTTTGATAAAGTGAATGATGCCACAGAGAAATAAAGTGTGAGGTTCACTACCTAAGAGATAGGAAATAAATTGTTATATATCTAGATGGACTTTGTGAGAACCCAGATAAAATTGGGGGTGAAGAAGACATCTTTAAGTAGTCTTCAGCAAACAGATGACAATTGAAGACATAACAAAAATATAATTAAAACTCAAGAATTTATACTTCAAAACTATTTACCATACACTCTACAAAAAATCCTCTTTCTACATTACAGTGCTTGTCTGAAAAGGCTGACTACATCATTTGTTATTTTCTGGAAGTAAAAGGATGATGGTTCTGGTTGTTACTCATTTACACTGATTTTTCCTTTTGCCAGGAATAGTTTAGGGTGGAGAAAAGAAACACTGGGCAGAATTGAAGAAGGAGGCATAAGAAGGGAAGCTGAGACTATTCTGGGTACATTCCTAACCTTTGATGATGACTGCATGGAGAGCAACTTTTACATTCTCCAATAATTCATTTCCAGTATTAAAATAAATGCCAGGCCAGCAGCAGCTTGATCCAATGCAGCACTCCCAGAGCTTTGTGATCTTGTGCCCCAGTGTATCAAAGAGAAAATCATTAGCTGCCTCCTAAGTGCAAAGCTGGCACTTTAGACTTTTCTCTCTCTTGCCATCAGGTTATAAGAATATATTAAGATTGTGCATAGCCTGAGACCAGAGATGTCATTTTACTCATATGTATTTCACACTCACCCTAACCCCCAGCTTGGCACATGGCAAAGATATCATATGCCTGAATGAATGAATTGCCTGGTTTATCTGACTGCTGTGAAACCACTAGTATGTTACCTTAATAGATAAATAATTCATTTTGTGTGTGTGAACTTTCAACCTTTTTATTCTTGTTTTCTCTTTAAGACGTAAATCTTATAGTCTGCCATTTAGACACTCTGTCCTCCCCTTTCTCTTTCCAAATCCCTATCTTTCATATGAAAAATGGACAATAATTCAATGCCTATGTGCTCAGCTCATTTTCAAACTTTCTAATCTCCTATTTACCTCTCAGCCTCTTATAATTTGGGTTCCACTATTCCTTAGTCCAATTCTCAATTTCTTCAGAATTTTCTATTTCTTTTCATGTTGGTTGTATTCTTTCTACAATTTTCTCTTTCTTAGTTTTAAAATTTATTTTACAAAATATAGGCTTATGACATTAGCTCTTCAAAAATCAAAACTTCATTTTATTGAAGTAATATTTAGACATGGAGTAGAAAAAGATAAATATAAGTATTAGAATAAAAAATAGTTTTCTATGTTTTTCCAGATCCTGCATGTTTATTGCTCATCAGAGGAAACCACTTTGATCCCCTTTTAGATATTTCCTATGGTATTTGTCTTATGTTTGTAAATAATAAGCATGTTTGGATATATGGTCATTTCTCTATTTTTTTTTTTTGATGTTACCTATTGGATCTCTACTTTGAAAAAGAGGCATTAATTTTTTTTTTATCTAATTGACACATATATTTTCTTATTTTTCATCTTCCCAACATAGTTACATCACGAATTTTACTATTTATTCTTTTACTAGAATATAGAACATTATGTTCTAATGTAATCCCAAAATCTCTTCCAAAAGTTTAAACCATCTTTCAATATAGTCAAACAAGACAAGTTATCTTTCTGTCACATTATTCTTCTTAAGGACATATCTTGGAACCCTCAGTCCTTCTGTTCTATTTTGTACTGGTTGTTCTCTAGAAAGCCTGAAAAGGAAAGTCAGTGGAAGATCTTTAATCTTCCTATCCATCCTAGGGACACCTGAAACAACCTTAACCTTGGACCAAAACACTGTGAAATAATGCCTGCAATATAAATACAGCTAAAAGATATGTGAAGATTCAGTAGAAATCACTGTATATTGATTACTAACCCAGAAATGCATTCAACAGGATGTGCCTAGAATTTTTAGTGTAAATAAGCCTATAATTCATAGATTAGTGGGCTATCACTGCACTGGTAATAGGAATTAGTTATGTAGTCAAAATATGATTATGATAACAAGATTTATAAATTGAGTGACCCCAAAACTTAGCAGCTTTCCTGTGCCCGCTTGCATCACACACAGAACCTAACCCATCACGACCAAAATGGGTAAGAGGCATAGGAAGCTGACTCTTATGGATTTGAGGACTCCCAGATATTGACAAGATAAAGGCTGTATGTGGCTCCCTTCTTGTGTTATTTGACAGTCATTACTAATTCCTGTGTTTCCTGTGAGTCTGATTAGCTATCCAGGTCTTTGTGATCGCACACTGCTACACAGCCAATATTCTGTTTACTCCATCAATGGGAATTATCCTTCTCTCTCTACTTGCTGAATTTTCTCATTTGTTTAAGAGTATAGACTCCAGAGAACAATTTCCTGGGCTTAAGTCCTGCTCCACTTACTAGATGTTTGTGGGCATATTATTTAATTTCTCTAGCCTGAAATTCACTCCTATGTAAACTGAAGATAGTAATATTTTCTATCACGGTAGACTGTTATGAATAAATTACATATGTAAATCTATTAGAGAAGCACATGGGAAAATAAAACTGTGTAATTAATAGCTATTATTAAAGCATACTCTCAATAGTTTCATGAGAAAAGATATATGAGAGGTATGTATTTTAAACCATCAGGCTGAAAACTTCATTCTCACATCCTATTTGACATGATAATTTAACAGAATAGAGAATTGCAAGTTGGGAAACAGTTTCCCTCAAGTTTTGAAAAGTGTTTCTCCATTATTTTTAGTTTTTTTGCTGCTTTTGAGAATATCAATATCACTTCAACTCTCAAATACTTTATGAACTCTTTTTTTTCTCTGTTTACAAATGTCTCTTTGTGCATGGTATTGCAAATTTTACAATGGCATGTCTTATTAAGACTCTTTTTCCTTTATCTTTTGAGCATCTGGTCAACTCTTTTAATCTAGAATTTAATGTTCTTCAATTTCAGATTTTTTGAGTTATTCTTTCATTATTCCTGCTCTGTTGTTATTGCTGTTGTTTTGCATATTCATTTCTTAAATTTTTATTAGTCATATATTGGATTCATAGATTAATCTCATTTTCTTATCAGTCTTTCTTATTTTTCACCTGTTTTTCCTACTTTCTTAAGAGTTCTTTTACTATAATTTCTTGCTCTTCTATTATAATTTTTATTTCTCCCTATATGTTTCTAATTTTCGAGGGCTATCTTTTTAGTTCTCTGAATGTTCCCCTTTATTGCTTCCTGTTCTTGCTTCATGGTTCATAGAAAATTGTGTATTTATACATATGTTTATATGTGTGTATATAAGGTAACATATGTAAACATACACATACATATGCCCTTATGGCTTTTGGGGTTAAATGTTTTTTTCAAATATCTAGTGATCTTTGGCCATTTGTATTTCAGAGTGAGGCACTGCAAAGAAAATTGGAGCCTATGGTAAATGAATCAGTGGTGAATATAGTAAGTACTATACTTACTTTCTTATAAACTGAGGCTATAAGAATTGAAAAAGGCATTAGGTAAATTTCTAGTTGCTGTTAATGTTTTACTATTTCTTGACCTGAGCGATGATTGTAATAGCTTTTTTCTTTGTCATACTTCATTGATCTGCATACTCATTATTTGTATTTTTTCTATGTTATATTTCAATACGTCAACAAAAGGCAGATTAGCAAGGGCCTTTGCCAAGAAGTTGGCTTCATTATATGATAATTAACCAGAAAAGCGTTTTTTTGGGGGGAGGGTGTTATTAATTGAGACAATCCAAGTGTTGCTGTTGATGTAATCTTTTAGGCAATACCTTATACTACAGGAGTGATCTAAGTTCTACCTGGGTATGTAGGCTAAGTATTACCAGCATTGTCTTGGAAGCAAAATGGGGAGAGAAGCTACACTTAGAGCCGTTGTTAGTGGTTTTCATATAAATTCTTGTTTTTGGAGTGGCTCCCTGTCCTCACTACATCCTGGATACCCTGAGTTCAGTTTCATGTTCAACAACTCTGAAGAATCAACCATTTAATCTCCCACACAACTGGGAAAGGAATAGGAAAGGATATGGTGGTTTAACACTTTATTTTTTTTCAGAATCGAAACCAGTCCTTCTGTATTCAGACCCACTGCTACCCTCACCTTCAGAGGCGTCAACCACATCCAATTATTGAGCCTTTCCTAGAGAGTGTCATGAAATTTGGCTAAATTTTTGGCTCTGCCATGCATGCTATTACCTTCTTCATAATATTGGATCAGGTAACACTTCTGTTCCTTTGTTTCCAGCTTTTGAAATGTTGTCAATGTATCTCATTTGCTCTTCTCTTAACTGTTCTTTTTGTTTAGAAGTTTCCTTTTAATCCTTTTACTGTCATTCTGGTTATATTTTAGGAATAATTAGAAGTAACTATATGTTTTCAATTGGCTCTGCTTGACTAGAAGTATTGATTCTCCCTTTTTCTCATCCCACTTGTCCTTGGATTTGAGCTCACACTTTCCCTAGAATTTAAAGACCCCATTCATCATGTTGACTTCTGATTCTAGTCCTCTAGCCTTGACCCCTTCAAATTTCTAATCTTATGTTCCAAATGTGTTCTATGTGAGTGAATCATAGGTGCCTCAAATTCACTTTGATAAAAATAAAACCCATTATTTTACTTTACCACTACAAAAGATTGACAAATATTTGACTCATTTAGCTTCCTCATTACTCGTCATCGAAATCCATTATCAAATCCTATAAATTCTGTCTCCAGGATTTCTAGCAAATTTGACTTCTTTCCACTCCTCTTGTTCTGCTTTGAATCTGGGCAATCAAAATGGCGTCCTAAACTTCCAGCCTATTCTAAAAACATCTGCCATGTTTTGATTATTTTAACTTTACCATTATTGAATAATCAAATTCAAATTTCTTGACCAGGCGATTCAAGATTTTTTTAAATTATTATTTCACTTTAGAACATTTTCTGATCTAATCTTTTATGATACTTCTCTTAATTTACCCACAAATCTTCTGCTGTGGAACCTCTGTACCGCTGTGTGAAACCTCTGTATCCACTGTTCTGTGTGAAATTCTTTCTCCCTCTTTCCTTATTCAACTCCTGTTTTTCCTTCAGAGTGCACTTCAGTTGTCTAGGTTAGTTTTCTTTCATACAGTCTTTCTTAGGCTGCATGCATTTTCTTTTGTGAAAATACTGATTTCAGTTTGCTTTTTGGATAGTCTGATTACCCTTTGAGGGTGGGGGTGGGGATACTATAAGCTAATGACAATATTCTTCTAGCAGTAAATTTTCCCCCAGAGAACCAAAGTTTATTGGACAATAATGAGATACCTTAAAGTTAGCACCGTCTGTGGCTAAAGAACAGTTGAAGAGAAGAGAATGGCAGGTGATCAGCACATGCTGTTAGAAAATCCAAGCTGATCATAGCCTTTTAAAGTGATGTAAGAACCCAGTACCTAAGTATTATGGCCAAGAAATGATATGAATGATCTTCGGATGTCAAATTGAAAATATTCCTATCTGAGCAAGATGAAAGTTTCTGAGAGAATAATCAAAACACAACTGGAAAATACCATACCACGAACTTGGTGTCATGATGACTTTACAATTCTTTATAGCTATAAACCATTTAATGTTCTTCAATAAAAGCTTGGAAAAGGCCAAATAGCATACAATTTTCTTTGGCAAAAAAAAAAAAAAATAGCCTGATTTAAGCACAGTGAAAAGGTTTGTATGGGTTTAAAAGGGGTGACAAAGACACTGCTTTTGCTGTCATTGGCCTGCTTTCAAGTTTTATGTCCAAAACAAATGAATCTGGATTGAAGTAGTTAAAAGAGCAAAGCGAGCTAGTTCAATTCTTTTAAAGATATTATTGCTACATTATCCTCCCCCATTTGAAAACTGTGTTGGGAGATAGAGGCCACTTCAACTCAATGAGTCACTTCAACTTCCTAGCCAGAACAATTAAACTTCTTGTATAAAATAAGACCTGAAGACTACCACATCATCCCACCTCAAAAAGCCCCAAGGGTCATGTCTGACATTTAACAGCTCACAAATTCAATTTTGTAACGAAAGAAGCCAACTTAATGCTTTTACAAATGAATACTGGGTTATTGCAAATTTTCTTCTTCAACATTTGGGTAATATATAAAATGTATGATCAGTTCAACTGCCAGCCTGAATAACATTACATATGTCTCTTTATCATGATGGAGTGATGGAGATAGCATTTGTAAGCCAGTGTTAGGGAGTATGAGAAAAGAACAAGCAAGTCTTCCATCCCTCACTCTTTCTCTATGCACAGAACCCCCCAAAGAAAGAAAGAGAGAAGAAACCCCAACAAATACAGCCCAGAAACACAAATGTACAGTTTGCCTAGCTAGTACTCCAGCTGACTAGATGAAGAAGGTACCACTCTCAGGGATTAACTGCACTGTTCTACCAGTTACTGAAACAGTTAATGCAACTTGCAAATTTTCCTCTTCTTTATTGCTAGCAGCTGAGCAGCTTTTTTCTTCCCCCTCCTTTCAGTTGTTATTGATGTCTTGCCATATTTTGCATACAATCCCCTAAACAGCATTAGCTCATTTTTACTCCAGTCTTGCAGATTACCTCATCTGGGTTATGTTCTTTGGTGCGTTGGTGTTGAGTGCTGAATATGTCTTAATTTTTCATTCTTAAAGGCATTTCAACTGTAATAGGTACTTAATAAGTTTGATCTTTTAGATCATGTGTTTGACCTGCCTATGAGAAGGACTCCCAGATTTTAATTTCTTCATTTGTTGGTATCTATAGCAGGTGGATTTATGTGGAAAGAGAGAGAGGGAGTTTTATGTTACTTTCCTTTATTTCTCAATTGTTTCTGAAGCCCATCCTCTTCGTGGAATGCATATTTGACATGATTGCAATGAAGGTTCTATTTTCATCCAGCTTAAGATAACAAAGGCCACTGCTACTTACTTGAACACAGATTTTTCTCTAAGACATTTTTGTTTACGCTTTGTTCAATCATATTCTCTGTACTTGCTCCTCTGGACTCAGAGCTCAGTTTTAAAGACAATCAAATTTAATGCAAATAAATTAGTCACATGTATGTAGGAGAATTGCTATTCCCTCCCCCAAACCTTATCAGATGCATACCGTGTTCATAGAGTGTAATGCAAATTTAGTTACTACTCCTTTTTTCCCAGTTATGCTAGTTAAATCTTAATAGTTGAAAACATGCAAAACATCCTGTGCCACCCTGTTTGTGAACTTTTTCCTTTAGGCACTTGAAGCACCATCTCTAGCTCTCTGTCACTGTCTCTATCTTTCTCCATATGTATCTTTATCTCTGCCTCTGTGTCTATACAGGTATCACCATCTACCTGTCGTGGGTAACTAATGAACTAATTGTAAATAATGAAGCCTACCCACGGCAGGTAGATGGCGATATAGATGACACAGAGGCAGAGATAGAGATAAATGTATAAGCCTTTATGATTTCCTAGCTACCTATGAGGGACTGGGCAAAAAAGATAAAAGGGGCTCAGCTCCTTTTCTTCAGAAGTCCATAGCTGAATGTAGAAGAAAGAGATGTTTAAAAAGACACATTTCAATTAAATGGGGTAAAAGTCGGAATAAACAAAGTGGTATGAAAGCTGCATGAAAGACTGATTAGCTTTGCCTGTGAATTGGGTTAGGTTTACTGAGTGGATGAAATCTGCTGACAGATGAGTAGAAGTTTGCAAAACAGAAGTGGGGGGTGGTGGTAGTAAAGACAGAGAGAACAGTATGTGCAAAGGCATACTCAGTTAAATGTTTGGTGTGTTTGGGTAATGGCAAAAGAGCCAATGTGGCTGGGGTTTGGGTTGTGTGGGAAGGAATGGCAGAATCCCAGGCTACAGGGATGGAAAAGACCCATTAGCTCATAGTCCATTTTCCCCATCTCTTCCTTCTCTATCTTCAAGCCAAAGTATCCTTGATGTTCTCATCCATGGCTGGCCCAAGAAAATGTATTTAATCTCTTTGAACTAAAATAAAGGAGGTCAAGAATGGAGACAGACTAGAAGCCAGGTCACAACCTTTCTTCTCAATAGCCAAAAACTCTTTGGTTTTACATGAGAATGTCCTTGTGCTTTTTAAATTTGAGTTACTCAGTGCTTAGGTAATGTTCTGTTTTTAATCTGTTTGCTAAAATCAGCCATTCCTCATCCTTAAGACCATTTATCTAGATCTACAAAAGGATAAAATGTCATTTGATGTATCTTTATGAAATTGCAATTGACTTATTATTTGAGATTCAGAGCTGGCAATAACATGAGTGATGAAAAACAAATTATTTATTGAGCCTTTCCTCTTTCCTCCCCACACACAGTCAAAACATTTTTCTCTCCCCCAGAGCAACCAAGCAAGCTCTATTATACCTCCACTAAGGGACGATTTAATTTCTTCTTCCATTTAGCCCAAGAATGACTGCATGCCTTTTAATTATAGGAAGTATTCCTTTGCAATGATGGCAGTAGAAATTGCATAACTATAACTTCAGATAATACCCATTAGATTTCTTATTTAGGAAAACATCAAAATTGTGCTGCAAGAGATAGCAAGAACTTAGTTCATGAGATCCTTTCACCAAAAGTACTAACATCTTTAAAAAGCCAAAAGCACTTTTTCCATTTGTATTCAGTTACCCATTAAACAAGTATTGTGTTTTGTGAGATATCAAAAAGTGAAGGCCAAGTTGCCCTTGAGAATCAAGTTAAAAGTCAAGATTAGAGCCAAAAGGTATGACAGTGTCCTAGGAATCATCTAGTAATCTGTACTGACACAAGAAATTCAAAAGGAATTTTTTATTTTGAAAAGGCTGCCTGGGCATGGTGGCTCACATCTTTAATCCTAGTACTTTGGGAGGCCAAGGCAGGTGGATCATGAGGTCAGCAGTTTGAGACCAGCCTGGCCAACATAGTGAAACCCCATCTCTACTAAAAATACAAAAGATTAGCTGGGCATGGTGGTGGGCACCTAATCCCAGCTACTCAGGAGGCTGAGGTAGGATTATCACTTGAACCCGGGAGATGGAGGTTGCAGTGAGCCAAGATCATGCCATTGCACTCCAGCCAGGGTGACAATGCGAGAGTCTGTCTCAAAAAAAAAAAAAAAAAAGAACAGGCTGGCTGAAATGTCAAAAGTAGATATCAAAATATCAAAATATGCTAAATGAAGTCTCATGCATATGGCATGAAACACAATTCCTATTATGAAGCAATTCCAAGAAGATATGATAAAATTAGAATATCATAGAAAATTAGAAATATTTTTTATAGTTTTTAGGGCAAAATATTTCTATTTAACCGTATTTTTTAAAAACATTTAGAGAAAATAGATTTTTTTAAAAATATAACTTTCAGAGTGTTCTCATTCACAATCTTAAAATTTACTATCAAATGCATTTTAATTCAAGATGATAACTATAAAAATTAATTTTTTGTAATCTATAATTGCCTATTTTAAAACATGTGATGTACAAAGTGCAATTCATCATTATTAGTGTTCCAGCACAAATTATACTGTACTGTGAGATTATGTTTTAGTTATCTTTGTTCATTTTCCCTTAGTGATTTTATGTAACTATGTACTTAAAAAAAGAAGCAAAGCATAGCAGATTCATTCATTTTGAGCCCTTTATAAAAAGTGTAAAGGTTAATAAATACTGTACATATATGTGTGTGTGTGTGTGTGTGTGTGTGTGTGTGTGTGTGTGTATAACACATTATAATTTATGTAACAATCATTTTGTGCCAGGCATTTTGTCAATTGCATACATCCTATGTAAGCCTTAAAACAATTCCAGAAGATAGGTAACATTAATCCAATTTTGCTGAAGCGAAGAAACTTGAGTGAGAGAAAAGTTTTAAGTAGCCAGCCTGAGTTCAAGGAGCCGGTAAGCAGCAAAGCCTGAATCTGACATGTCTGTTAAGGCTTACTTACATCCCAGCTCTTAATCACTACTGTGTATAACCTTGCTGCCACCGACGGAGTGGGTGTGTAATTCTTGGCTGACACACAAAGTGGTCCTGATTTATTTCTCATTATAAAATAAAAATGGGCAAGCTTTGAGTTATCAACAATAGAATCTAATGTAGGAGAAACTGAGAAACATTCAAATTAATGGTCTATAAATAGAGTAATTTCTATACTTAATCATTTCCTTACAAAAAGAAAACACTATTTGCTATCTTCACAGTTTGTTAGAACAAACTGCCAATTCAAAAGTTGTGTTTTTTTTTTTTAGCCTACCTAATTGAAGTCATTCTTGCTGTCATTTGAATGTATTTTCTTTTCCTTGCATTATTTTAAACAAGGAAGCCAGGAATAATTGCCACTTACTGTCTATTCTACATGATTATTTTAACTCTGAAGTCATTGCCTAATATTTGTGAAGTAAGAGTTATTAGCTCTAATTTTCAGATAAGCCAACAGAGGCTCAGGGGGCTAAATCACCTGTATATGCTTGTTTATGAGCCTGTGAGAAACGTGTCCGGAGCAAATGCAGATGTGTTTTTCTTGTGTGTAAAGTGCAACTAATTTGTTCAAAACCTTTACATTCTTCATGCTTCATCTGCTATGACCCAGATAGGTGATGTTGTTGAACCATGCAGATGTTACCCCATAATGTGGTACATGCAGTCCAAAAGGCAACCCCTTATTTTTGAAATTGTTCCCTTTGTGAGAAAGTAGGGGTGGAGCAGTTAAAACCTATGCACGTTGGCAAATAGATTATTAGCAAAGGCCATAATAATACCAATACAATATAAGCAAAGCTTAACAGTATTTTGAATGTATATTAAATAAATACCATGGGAAGTACTGGACATTACCTTTAGAAATAAAGTAAAAGACAGCTTAATGAAAGTAATACAAAGGAAGATATTACAAGGCAGAAGGGTGCTGAGTTATAGAGACAAGGGTCAATGCATAAAAAGCAGGGAGAACTACCCAGAAAGCACAAAACCTACTGTCAATCTGAGCGAGTGGGAAGAACATGGGGTGACTCGGCATGGGGGACCATGCCATGTTCCTTCAAGATTTACTATTTCCAGCTGTCTTGGTATACTCTGCAACCTGTTGCTGTGAATACTTGGCATGAAGTAGTAACATGCTAAGAGGAAATTGCGTATGAACAGCAAGACTTCCATAGTCTCCTGACATCATAACCTTACTTCCCAATCATCTCTCACTAACTTATGTGTCAAAAACATTTATTATACTAGAGTAGACTGTAATGCCCTCAGAGGTGAATGATATGGCATTTTTTACTATATTTTTAAAAATATCTGGCAGTGTGACTGTATGATAATTAAAAATATACAAAGGCAATGCCCTAGGAGAGTAAATCAATAAGTCCAATAATTAACAGGATATGTGTTTTCTCAAACAATAGTTGGTATTATTTTTTTTTTACTCCAAAGGGTTGATTTTTTATTTTTTTTTTGAGATGGAATTTTGCTCTTCTTGTTGTTCAGGCTGGAGTGCAATGGCATGATCTCAGTTTGCCACAACCTCTACCTCCCAGGTTCAAGCAATTCTCCTTCCTCAGCCTCCCAGGTAGCTGGGATTACAGGCATGTTCCACCACACCTGGCTAATTTTATATTTTTAGTAGAGACGGGGTTTCTCTATGTTGGTCAGGCTGGTCTCGAACTCCCGACCTCAGGTGATCCACCTGCTGCAGCCTGCAAAAGTTCTGGGATTACAGGCATGAGCCACCATGCCCAACCAAAGGATTAATTTTTAAGAGTATTCCTGGGTATTAACAGCATATATGAGCTCCCTATGCTTATTCCTTGGGTGTAGGAATCAGTGTTTGGCATGGGCTGTAACCAGGGGACTTAGATCAAAACTGATGCCATTATTGAAGAAGCTGCACTGGCTCCATCATTCACTGAGTATTTACTTAGCATCCTCTTGCATTGAAGGACTCTCTTCGCTGACTCCAAGTCTTGCTACCTTGGCTCTAATCTTGCTGGTGCCATATTTTAGAGGAGTGATCAAGTACATTAGAGAGAGAGGGACTCAATTATGTCCTACAATGTGAATGGTAAAAGCATGGCTAGAAATTTTTAAGACTGTGATTTTAGACAAGTTATTTTTCTGAGCCTTACTTTCTTCAACTGTAATATGGAGAGTAATAGTTCCCTATAACTTCCTATAATTATCCTGAGATTAATTTGTAAAAATGAATGTGAAGTGCTTAGTGAAAAAAAATCACAACTAACATTTAATAAAACATCATGATGGCAGTCACTGCTATTACTACTGCTACCACGACTACTAGAGTGGCTGATTATCCATGTACCTTCTATTGGAGGTACATCCCCTAAACCTTACTATGTATATTATGATTAGCTAAGGCTGAATTGTTCAACTGGTTTATAAAACTGAGGTTATAAATTTATTTAAACAAATTTATTGAAAGCATTGCCAGGAACTTTTGATAGAGGCTGCATAGAAATCAATAAAACCTGTTTCTTATTTTGAAGGGGCTGATGAATCAGTGACAACAGCCTGTGGACGATAGTGTTGTGGAGCCACAATAATGAATGTGGTTACAAAAAACACAAATTACAGTAGTTCACAAATCTGGGTTCAAACATCTGCTCCACCACTGACCCCCGAAGTAGCTGATTAACCTCCAGACCTCAGTTTCTTTATCATCAGGTAACATGAACCTATCTTTGGATAAGTAAAAGTCAAGTATGTAAAAGGCAGGCACTGTTACAATGCCTGGCACACAAACTTGTTCAATGCACAATGACAACAATTAGCTAAAGGCACAGTGGCTAATTTTGATGGGGAGGGATTAAAGAACGATTTATATACAGAAAAATGGAACTTAAATTGGACCTTTAAAGGAAGCCCATTTTAATATAATTTGTCTGGTATAGACTAACGTGTGATTTTTTTTTTCAGTGATTGATTTTGCATAATGTACAATTGTTTAAAAGGTCAAAAGTAAGTTCATCAGTCAGGTCAAAAATTCAGGGTTGATCTTAAGAAAAAAGAAAAATAAATAAATATGAGATGCATAAGGAAAAAAAATTAAATACTTCTAACCCTAAAGTGCACTTTAGGAGGCCTTAACTCCTACATGGAGGAGTTACTTCCTCAACCCACTGGGAACTACATGCTTGTCCTGCACCCTGTGGCTGTGTTAAGAACAGCTGGCCCTGAGGTCAGAGCACAGCTTTGCACTCTGTGGCAAAGAGACAGCACAACAGGAGTTCTGTGATTGATTTCTCTGATTTTTTTTTTGAAGGTAGAAATAAAAAAAAGTGTTCTAAGACAGACACAAGGCTCAACAAGTTGAAATTGGGATTTATTCCCGGTATTACTTGGATTTTCAAGAATTTTTGGAAATCTTGCCTTTCGGCCACAGCTCTCCTCAGCATTATGAGTTATTTGCCAAATTCATTTCAAGCTCTTGAATTTACAGTTAAAAGAGAAATAACAAAGTCTTTCATTTGTTCCTAAGCTGTTTATTTTGCTTATAAAACCAATCATAACGTCTACCCAATAAAAAGAGAAATGCATAAAAGTTGTAACTCCAGAAAAGTTAACTGTTGAAGCCTGAAATTCCCCCAGGCAAAGCCAGAAGTCATTTTAATGAGACAGAATTTTCTCTTTGAACTTGGGAGGGCACACGAAACAACTAACTGAGAAAATTCTTCTTTTATCCTTCCCTGTAATTCTCCCCTTCAAGTCAGACTGTGGCTAAGCTTGGGATTGGAATTATTGGCCATTAAGGTCTAAGCAGGCAGAAACCTGGAAACAGTCTTCTATTGCTTTGTAGCACAAGAAAAACTGCTTCAAGCGTGATGTGCATGATACAGTATGGCACAGGACAGCCTGCTGCAGGGTGGTGCTTACTGTGGGTGTGCTGTTGACCCCACCCCTCCCCTATTCCTGCCCTGTCACATAAACACCAACTCTCACTATTGTGCATGTGTACACACACACACACAACACACACACACACACACACACACACACACACACACACACCCTTACAAAGCCAGACTGACATCTGTGTGTTTGGAACCTAAGATACTAAAAGGGTTATGAAATGGCCATCTGCCTCCTCTCTTTTTGCAGCTAAAAGCCCAGAGCAAGGCTGATAAGCTTACTGAACAGCAAAACCCTCACAGAAATGAGGAGAAACAGAACAGCCAAATCTAAAAGGTGCATCATCCAATTTGTTTCAGACCTACTAAGACCAGGACTGGCCATATGGGATCCTGTTTTGCAAAAAAAATTGGACACAAATCAAGGGTTTTGTTTCCTTGGGTTTAAAAACTTTTCATCACTTTTTCCTTCTAGCATAAAAATACAACACTAACTACTTTACCAGGAGAAGCAAAAGCGTTTGAAAAATAATTTCACCCCCTGCCAGCGCCTGCTATTGAGATCAGTGTCGGTTCCAATTTGTTCCTGACTCTCAAAATATTTTTTTTTCTGATTGGGAATTTTCTCCTTATGTGACTACTGAGGCTGAGCATCTGTGGCACACAGAATTAAAGAAGTGAATAAAATAACTTTATATGCGGAAGCTATGCTCTTGAGGATGGCTTTCTCTCTAGAATTTCTAAGATCCTCTTCTAGATGATATATTTCAGCCCACAGAGTAGCTCCCACGGAAGGAAGCAGCAGCTCAGTGGCTGGGCTCTCCCGAGATGGGGCGGAAACCATACTTTTGGCTGCATCGTGAAATAACACACATTAAATTCATTCTTTTCATCTTCAAAGAACAACATAAATCTTCATCCTTTAATTCTTCTTGTGGGGTGGGATCATTGTTATTGCTGATATCATTGTTATTATATCTTTTGTAACTTTTTTACTACTTACCCTCTACTTGCCTTACACCTTTTTAATGAAACTGAGGCACCAACTTGCAGAATAGAAAACAAAACCAAACCAGACCAAAGGGAGAATGCTGTTAAGGCTCCCAGACATGCCCTTCCCATCTTTCTGTGCTGTGAGGACACCTGGGTCCCTCAAATTATCTCTCACTATTGCAAAGTATATCCCACACAGTACAGCAGAGAGTCTTGAGAATTAAAATATCCCCTTGTGGTGAAGATACATTTCTTCAGATAACACTTTGGAGAAATATTTAAGGACAGGACTGTGACTCCAGGGTGACAGATCTCCTATAATATTAGAGAACACAGAAGCACAGAGATTTTCAGCCTTCACTGGATCCCTTGCTCACATGTGTCCTTGAAAAAGTTATGTACTTGCTCCAAATCATAGGTTCCTCACGTGTCTGGCATGTGAAGAAGAGGTTGAAGCATTTAGAATGCTTAGCACTATTCCTGGAACATAGAAAGGGTCCAACAGATGTGAGCTGTGATTGTGCTATGGTGGTAAATTCACTTGCTGTTGGGTGCCTTTTTGCAGAGCAACCATGAAATTCTTGAATATCTATTTGCACTTTAACACAAGGCAGGGGGTTAGAGTAGATTGAACATGATCTCCCAGAAGTGGATTTAATATCATTCCTCCATATAAGAATGTTGCTAGCAGTTCTGACTCCATCAAAAGATGTGTATTCTTTGAGCTTTGACCTGTTCCAGGGTTATTGGAGGCTGGAATGCGATAGCATAATTAAATTGCTCAGCTCACAGTAGGCTCTCAGTAAATGCAGCTTTCCTTCTTGCACTTGTCATTCTTATAAGCAGAGATAGGTTAGAAATTTACATGGTTGAAATGATCCTTTTATGTATTTGTTTCATGTCACTTCAAAAAAAACTATTTTACTTTAGGTTTTGGGACACATGTGCTGAACGTCCAGGTTTCTTATATAAGTACACACGTGCCATGGTGGTTTGCTGCACCTATTAACCCATCATCTAGGCTTTAAGCTATGCATGCATTAGGTATTTGTCCTAATGCTCTCCCTCCCCTTGCTTCCCACCCCTAACAGGCCCCAGTGTGTGATGTTCCCCTGTCTGTGTCCATGTGTTCTTATTATTCAACTCCCACTTATGAGTGAGAACATGTGATGTTTGGTTTTCTGTTCCTTTGTTAGTTTGCTGAGAATGATGGTTTCCAGCTTCATCAATGTCCCTGCAAAGGACATGAACTCATTCTCTTTTATGGCTGCATAGTATTCCATGGTGTCTATGGGCCACATTTTTTTAAAATTTAGTCTATCATTGATGGACATTTGGGTTGGTTCCAAGTCTTTCTTATTATAAATAGTGCTGCTACAAATCCAGCATCACATCAAAAAGCTTATCCACCACTATAAAGTCAACCTCATCTCTGGGATACAAGGCTGGTTTGACATATGCAAATCAATAAATGTAATCCATCACATAAACAGAACCAATGACAAAAACCACATGATCATCTCAATAGATGTAGAAAAGGCCTTCAATAAATGTAAGCACCCCTTTATGCTAAAAACTCTCAATAAACTATGTATTGATGGAACATATCTCACAATAATAAGAGCTATTTATGACAAACCCGTAGCCAATATCATACTGAATGGGCAAAAGCTGGAAACATTCCCTTTGAAAACCGGCACTAGACAACGATGCCCTCTCTCACCACTCCTATTTGAAATAATATTACAAGTTTTGGCCAGGGCAACCAGGCAAGAGAAGAAAATAAAGGATATTCAAATAGGAAGAGAGGAAGTCAAATTGTCTCTGTTTGCAGATGACATGATTTTATATTTAGAAAACCCCATTGTCTCAGCCCAAAAACTTTTTAAGCTGATAAACAACTTCAGCAAAGTCTGACTATAAAATCAGTATACAAAAATCACAAGCATTCCTATACATCAATAATAGACAAACAGAGAGCCAAATCATGAGTGAACTTCCATTCACAATTGCTACAAAGAGAATAAAATACCTAGGAACACAATTTACAGGTGATGTGAGGGACCTTTTCCAGAACTACAAATCACTGCTCAAGGAAATAACAGAGGACACAAACAAATCGAAAAACACTCCATGGTCATGGATATGAATAATCAATATTGTAAAAATGGCCATACTGTCCAAAGTAATTATAGATTCAGTGCTATTCCCATCAAGCTACCATTCAGTTTCTTCACAGAACTAGTAAAAACCACTTTAAATTTTATATGGAACTGAAAAAGAGCCCGTATAGCCAAGACAATCCTAAGCAAAAAGAACAAAGGTGGAGGTATCATGCTACCTGACTTCAAACTATACTACAAGGCTACTGTAACCACAACAGCATGGTACAGGCACAAACAGATATACAGACCAATGGAACAGAACAGTGGCCTCAGAAATAACACCACACATATCTACAACCATCTAATCTTCGACAAACCTGACCAAAACAAGCAATGGGGAAAGGATTCCTTATTTAATAAATGGTGCTGGGAAAGCTGACTAGCCATATGCAGAAAACAGAAATTCGACTCCTTCCTTACACCTTACACAAAAACTAATTCAAGATGGATTAAAGACTTAAGTGGAAAACCTAAAACTATAAAAACCCTAGAAGAGAACCTAGGCAATACCATTCAGGACATAGCAATGGGCAAAGACTTCATGACTAAAACACCAAAAGCAATGGCAAAAAAGCTAAAACTGACAAATGGAATGTCATTAAACTAAAGAGCTTCTGCAAAGCCAAAGAAACTATCATCAGATTGAACAGGCAACCTACAGAATGGAGAAAATTTTTGCAATTTATTCATCTGACAAAGGTCTAACATCCAGAATCTACAAGGGACTTAAACAAATTTACAAACAAACAAAAAAAAACCATCAAAAAGTGGGCAAATGATATAAACAGACACTTCTCAAAAGAAGACATTTATGTGGTCAATAAACATGAAAAAAAAAAAGCTCATCATCACTGGTCATTAGAGAAATGCAAATTAAAACCACAATGAGATACCATCTCATGCCAATTAGAATGGTGATCATTAAAATGTCTGGAAACAACAGATGCTAGCAAGGATGCAGAGAAATAGGAATTTCTTGTTGAACTAATTTACACTCGCACCAACAATGTAAAAAGGAATGCTGTTACACTGTTGGTGGGAGTGTAAATTAGATAAACCATTGTGGAAGACAGTGTGGTGATTCCTCAAGTATCTAGAACCAGAAGTACCATTTGACCCAGCAATCACATTACTAAGCATATACCCAACAGATTATAAATCATTCTACTATAAAGACTCATTGTTACCTTTTTAATGAATCTGTTTGATAATCTAGAGTATCAGATGCCAGAAATAGTTCTTAACTACAATTACTTGGTCAATTACAGTGATGTGTAAACCCTCTGTCATACGATTTGCAAGGTGAGGACAACAGAAGGATTTACACAATCAGGTTTTTATGAGAACTGAATGAGACAATATATGACAGATGTTTAGAAAACTGCTTGACACATATTAAATGTTATCATAAGCTGCTATTTTATTTTATGATTAAAGTATATTATTTTTAATTAAAACACTATTGCATCACCCTTTGCAGTCACATTTCTTTTACAGTGTTTTAGCACTTAATTAGATAATAGTTTCTGATACCTAATTATGTGATTTCTTTGGTGACACTTATTTTATTGTACATGTTATAATGGTTAACGTTATATGTAAACTTGGCCAGGCTATGGCAACCAGTTGTTTAGATAAACAATAGTCTATATGTTTCTATGAAGGCATTTTTTAGATGTGCATAACATTGACAACCAGCTGACTTTAAGTAAATGGATTACTCTCTGTAGCATGAATGGGTCTCATCTAATCCACTGAAGGTCTTAAAAGCAAAAACTGAGGTTTCCAGGGAAGAGAACATTCTGCCTGAAGACTGCAGCATCAACTGCTGCCTGAGTTTCCAGGCTGCTGGCTTGCTCTATGGATTTTGGACTCAAGATGAAAACATCAACTGTTACCTGAATTTCCAGCCTGCCAGCCAGGCCATATTTACCAGTCCCCAGAATTGTGTGAGCCAATTTCTAAAAATAAATCTCTCTCTCTTTCGCTTTCTCTCCTTCCTGCCCCCCTTTCAATAGACAGCGATGGCTATAACTATAGAGATCTTCTGTTTCTCTGGAGAACCCTGACTGCTACATATGCCTTGTTTCTTCAATTACAGCAGAGTTGGGAAACTACGTCCCATCTTCCAAATCCACTCTGCCATCTATATTTCTACATAATATTTATTGGAACATAGCCATACTGATTTACTTATTTATTGTCTGTAGTTGTTATAATTAAGAAGCAGAATTGAGAAGTTGTTATAGATCATATGGCTCACAAAGCCAACCATATTTACTATCTGGAGCTTTACAGAAAAAGTTTACTGACATTTGAATTAGGGTAGAAGCTGCATGACATCAGACAGTCTGTCATCTTTTTGTAAAGAAGTCTCTGTAGGCCTCAAGTGTTGAGAAAATACTACTAGGACAACCAAGAAAGTTATAAGGATTTGCTCCTGGAGAGAAAAACATATACAGTAGATGATTTCTTTCAAATAGTGGTCAAGATATTTACTTGTTTGTGGACAAGGCTGTGGAACAAAATAGTCTACTGAAAAGATGGTCCTATTATTTCTCTGGTCATATATCTCCTTCTGAAATTTACAGCAGTATCCTATATTATTAAAATGTGATTTCTGTTTGACCCAGTGTTTCAGTCCTACACAATAATCCTAAGACAATAAGCCTAAAAGAAATCTTCATATTTCCAACCAATATGGTAGGCTGAACTAACAGAGGAGTCTTTTTAAAAATTTCATTCACACAAAAATGTAGATTAACTATAACTATAAATTATATGGGTGTGTGTGTGTGTGTGTGTGTGTGTGTGTGTGTGTATAACTAAACAGAAAAATTCCACACAAGTAGAAACAAAGAAACTCAAAATCAGGGGAATTTAATGGGAATTAAAGTTGAATGACCCTCAGAGGTTTACAAAACTGGACTGGAGTTTTTATGCCCCCCTTCAGGTAGGTACAGGGTTGAGTATGTGGAACATATGCTCTGTGAGGAACTAGAACTGAGCTCCCTGCATAAGGCTTCTGGTGGGAAAGGTCTGGAAGATCTCCGCAGAAAGGCTCAGAAAGGTTGTTTGCAAAGTGTCCACCTGCCTTGGGCCATGGATTGAAAAACAATTAGCCCAAAGAAATCAGAATGCTAACCTTAAGCTGTGCACATTACACAAATTCCACCAACCAAATTGAGGTAGAAGTGGACTGACTTGAGAAATTGACATAAACATTCTTTTATAACAGAGGAATCTGAAGGTCTCCTGTAGGAGCAAGTAATAAACCACTCAAACTTTTCCAGTGATTATTTCCTAAGATGTACAGATGTATAAAAGTAAGAACACTGAAATTCTGATTTCAAATCTTCCTTTCTGGCTAGAAAAAAAATATTTCTCTTTCAAGGTCTATTCAAATATAATTCAGTAATTGTCATATGAAAACCATATGAGAAGGTTGTCATATGACCTCCCCACTCCCAACACTGGCTCCTTACACACACTTTTGCTTTCACTGTCCTTTGTTTATACCTCTAGACTAGAACTTTCACATTACATATTTATCTTTTATTTCTCTTTTTTTTTTGATTTT
>NW_016107357.1:2190849-2213915 GCF_001604975.1 Cebus imitator
GTGATCCACCCGCCTCGGCCTCCCAAAGTGCTGTGATTACAGGCTTGAGCCACCGCGCCCGGCCTTATCTTTTATTTCTCTATCTCCCTTCTAGAAGTGAACTCTCTGAGGGCAGGAAGCATGTCTTATGCACCTTTGTATCCTCTGAAGGGAATGTAAAAATGTCTCTTGAAAGCCCTAGAAACTTATTTGCATTAATCTCTGTGAGGTATACAAAGAAGCAAACAGCATTGACTATACTGTCAAGAAACTGACAATATTACTTAATAAAGAACATTTAAGATGCTTGGGCATCTAGCTAAAGCACTTGGATGACAACTGATCTGATGACTAAAAACTATGTTTGACTGATTATAAGAAGAAATATTATAGAAAGTGAGTTCTGTAGGAGTTCAGGAAACCAGTCTGGCTAGCTCAGAATGGGGGAGTGTTAGAAGCTAAGGATAGAAAGTTTGAAAGGTTTGGTGGTGCCAGATTATGGATAACTTAGGAATGTACACTTGATCTTGTAGCTAGTTAATGGGAAACTATGGGTGCTCTCTGCATGGGTAAGTTAACACAAAGATCTAGTTTAGAAGTATGAATCTGGAAACAATGTGTAGGATGAATTGGATTGGGGAAGCCACTCAAGGCAAAGGAACAGCTTGCAGAACTATAGCAGCAATCTAGAAATAGGTGATAAGATTCTGGACCAGGTATTGAGCATGAAAAGGAAGGAACAGAAAGATATTTAGCAACAATCTCAAATACTCTTTATAAAAGAGATAATAGAATTTTAACTTTATCATTGAGAAATGAAGATAAAAAATATATGAATTCTTCACAGGACAAGGACACTCTCATAGATCAAACATGGTAAGAGGTTGATAAGGCATGATGAAAGTATAATTTCCTTTAACATTGCATTCTTTAATAAATGAGAAAGTAGATGTTCACCCAAACCAAGTAAAAAAGTCTTTCACAAATATCTCTGTAAAGTGATTTACCTGATAATTCTTAAAAAACTATTATAAAATAATTATTCTAGTAGGATAGGGTTCTGAAAATGGGAGAAGTATGGAGGTGACATTTGGTTTGCTTTATAAATTCTAGGTTATAGGAAATTCACATATTACAAAGGAAAAGTCTTAGAAGCTCTGAACAAATAGAATAAATTGATTTGTACTGTTATTAGTATCGGCATAGAAACTTCCACAGTCAGGCAAAATCATCACATCATGATGTGATGATTTCATCATCATATCATGATGTGATGATTTTATCATCATGATAAAAGAATGCAAAAATCCTGTGTCTATATAAGAAATATGACATGCATTGCATAGTAGAAGAATCTCAGGGTTAGCCAAATTGATGTGGTTTAAGTTAATACATAACTTAGCTAGTTCCTTTATTCCATTAGTTCATTGCAAAGCTTTCTCTCTCTTTATCAGTAAAGCAATCCAAAAATGCCATTCTTAACTTTTGAGTAAGTCCTCAGTCATCTATGGAAGCTAGAGTTCCAAAGCTCTGAAACACTGCAATTCTCTTTTTATTCCCCTAATATAGTATAGCACTTAAAAAACTTTGTCTCTGCCCTAGTCGTTGTCATCATAAATTAAGAAATCATAATCAGTGCAGAGTAGCGGATCATCTATTGGATGGAAAACTCTTGGTACTACACATCCCTTAATTAGAGTGGAAGCCATGATGATTCAGCCAACAGTCACTCTTCTCTTGGGTAGGGGATAGAGAGAGGCTCAGTTAAAGCTCTTTGAAGGCTAAAGTAAGAAGAACACAGGTTTCGAAGTCAGACTAGGAAGAGTGCCAGACGAGTCTAGACCATCTATGCACTGTGCACTGTATTTGTTTGCTAGAGCTGCTGTAACAATGCACCACAAACTGAGTGGCCTAAACAATAGAAATTTATGTTCTTACAGCCCTGGAGGCTAAAAGTCCAAGATCAAGGTGTTGGCAGGATGGCTTTCTTCTGAGGACCTCTCTCCTTGGCTTAGACGGCTATCTTCTCCCTGTGCTTCATATGGTCATTTCTCTGTAACTACTTGTGCCCAAATTTCTTCTTATAGGGACATCAGTCATATTGGAGAAGGGCTCATCTTCATGATCTCATTTTATCTAAATCATCTCTTTATGGATGCTGTTTTCAAATAAAATCACATTCAGACATATTTGGGGTTAGGATTTTAACATATGCATCTTGGGTGGACATAATTTAGCGCATCACATGTACCCTCAGTCAAATTCTTTAGAATTCTGGGGCTTGGTTACTTGGAATGTGTGACATGGTCAATTCTGAATAATTGCAGATGTTGACCATGAGGTGAAGACCAGGCTTTACATACTCAACGCAGCGGTCATTGTCTCAATATAAGCATATGCATGTCAATCTCTACTTTTCGCCATTAAAGTTAAGTTGCTTTTAAAAATAGTAACAATGGCTTTCTTGATGTATTCAAAGTATACATTTTTTTAAAAGTATGTGTTTCCCAGAGTAACTACCAAACCTAGCATATTATAAATAAAAGGATATTTATGCAGGTTGAAACTATAAAGACTTGAGATTTATTTAGAATTTGCATACTTGGAGATTACTGCATATTAAGATGGCATGGGGTCATATATATTCCTATATAATAATATTTATTTTATTTCTTTTCCTTCAATTTTCACATCAAAATAATCACCAGATTCATGATTATTTTGTGAATATGTCCCTGCCCCTCTCCAAATTTGTATGTTGAAATCTAACCCAAGGTAATAATATTAAACAGAGAGGCCTTTGGGAGGTGATTAGGTCATGAGGATTCCACCCCAATGGATGGGATTAGTGCCTTAATAGAAGGGGCCTGAGGAAGCTTGTTTGACCCGCCTGTCATGTGAGTACAGAGCTAGAAGGCACTATCTTTGAATAATAGGTCCTCACCAGACACTGAATCTGCAGGTGCATCAATTGTGAACTTCTAAGCCTCTACAAATACAAGAAATAAATTTGTGCTGTTTATAAATGACCCAGTCTAAAGTATTTTGTTATAGATTGTTGCCATGATGGACAACGACAGTCTACCAGCATCTGCTTGCTACATATGCTTTTCTCTCCATCTTTACAGCCCTCATCATAGTTCAAGGCCTCAGCATTTTTTTGGTGGCTGGGGTGTGGGTCCTGGACCATTTTAATAGCCTTCTCATTGTGTTTTTTCTCCTTTTGGTCCTGCCATGTCAAATCCATAAATACTGCAATCAAGCTAACATTTCAAACTACAAATGAGATTACATCTATCACTCATAATCTATCAATTGTGTGATATTGCATATAGCAGTCTACCTGAAATATTGTTATATTGGGACAGAAACTAGATAATGTTCGGGTGTGTGACATAGTCCAAGTAATTATCAGAATGCTATGAGAGGCTGCTCCATAGATAAAACTGACTTGATTGCTCCAACCATTATATACTTTCCTCTCCCACTTGTACATGATCAGTCCATGCCAGCACTGATTTAGAAAATCAGATCTGAGCTCCTTTTCAGGGCCTTCAACACCAGTGATTGAGAACCCCCCAGCCACGTGGGCCTTCCCTCTAGATATATGGAAGTTGCCAGAGTTTCCTTTGTTGCCATTTGGAACTCTATTCCTCTCCTTGTTACTTGAAATTTTCCATGAACAGATATTCACCTTCTGGTCTGCCATCACATTTCCATGGTACCTTTTATGCCATATATCACATCAAACTCTCATGATTTTTTGCCTACTAGTCTCACTCCTAGCCTAAAAGCACCTTCACAGTATTTTCCTCACTTTTATTTCTCTGGTGCACTTAGCAATGCCAAAGTGTTGGGGTTTTGGGGTGCAGGGGAGCCCTCAGCTCCCCCAGGAGGACATTTCTCCAAGATTCTTGGTCTCTCGCTCTTTCAAGTATGAGAGAGGGGACCATGGCAGGTGTGCTCGTAAAGTAAATACCAGACTCAAAAAACTTTGGCAGAAAAGTGATTTATCTAGATAAAGAGAAAAAGGAGAAGAAGAGAGAAAGAAACAGCTAACTCTCACACTGAGTGAGAGAAAGAAAAGCGGCTCTCACACAGGTGAGAAGGGTTCCCAGAAGGGGGAAAACCAGAGAAGGAAAGCCCCTCTCACACTGAGTGAGAGAATCCAGAAAGATGGAATCCAGGAGAGGAAAGCCGTTTCCACACTGAGTGGAAGGGGATTGAGAGAGAGATGCAGTTTAGGAGGGAAAGACAGGCTTCCGAGAGAGTGTGAAAGGGGACTTCAGAGGGAAAATCCAGGAGAGAGAAAGACAGCTTCCATGAAGGGAGTGTTCATGGAAAGGGATCCAAACATGGAGTCCAAAGGGGTGTGGAAGAAGGGGACTTTTAACCTGGGAGGAACCCCCACCTTCTCCAAGACCCCTAGCCAATGAAAGGAGTTCCTCAGAACTTTCACTGGAGTGATTGACTTTTGATTCTTCTCGCGCCCATGAAAATTAAAACAGAGACCATTAAATATGGATAAAGAGAGATGGGAGCAGGGCATGGTGCTAGGGAGTTCTTGCCCTTAAAACTATGCCCCTTTGTGGACCCGGAAAGAGAACACATTCCCTCAAAAGTAATAACCACTTGAGATGAAAAAAATATCACAAGGTATGGAAACGACAGATACTTTCTGCACCTAAATATTTTTAATCTTCATCATGTTTATGGATATCTTCATGAAGAAAATAGAATAAGAGACGAAAAGAAGGAAATGAAGGAATAAGTATGGGAACAAAACAATGAAGAACAGCGAAAGAAAGGGTGAATTCATCCTTATTTTGCATAACCTATCCTAAGATTTACCCACCCAATAATCACTGGGCCTGTACACACAAATGTAATCCAGCCATCGCAACTCTGTTGACTACAAGCATGCTGATCTTGCTGCCTTCATGCTGTGTTCCTCCTCTCTTCCTTTTGAGAACATGCCCAGCTCCTGATCTCTTGTCTTCATCTTCCCTTCCTATTTTTGTTCCAATTCTGAATCTAGCTCAGTCATTGAGAACCATTTTGGCTGTGGCAGCTTGGTCATCACTCCAGACAAAGCTTTGCCAGAAAAAAAAAGATTAAAAAAGGCAAGGAAGAAGAAATGAAAAAGCAAGGGGGAAAAAAAGAAAAAAAAAAAAGAAGAGAAGAAAAAGACAAGAGAGAAAGTGTCAAAGCATTTCATGGAGTGAATTTATCATTTTTCTATACATGGTCTTTTATTTCTATTTGAATTATTCACTTAAATCTCATTTAGCATAAAGACAGAAAATGTTTTCCTTAAATGTCCCATAAGAGTGCTTAGATTTTTCACTCCTTAGAGAAATCACAAAATTTTGACTCAAGTAAATGTAACTAAAATGGTTCCAAACAAGAATTATTATTAAAAAGCTCGGGGCTGTGAAAATGAGAGTAGCTTTAGTCTGGAAGAGGATTTTGGGGAAAAAAACAAACACACACCCTCCTACTGCCTCTGAACTAAAGGGACACGGAAACCATGATGATAAGACAGAGCATTCAACTTTCCATGGAAAGCTGTGACCCGAAAGCTTAACAAATAAGGACAGTCTCAAATTAGCAATTATGCTGATGTTCCTTATACACACACAGACAAAAAAAAACAACTGAGGATATTTGTCGATCCTTTAGTCCTGGGTCAAAATATTCAGATAATTAAATGATGAGTTAAGTTCATATTTTCTTTTAAAAATTCTAGGCTCAGGGGTATATATGCAGGTCAGTTGTAAAGGTAAATTCATGTCATGGGGGTTTGCTGTACAGATTATTTCATCTTCCAGGTAATAAGTATAGTACCTAATAGGTATTTTTTTTCCTGATCCTCTCTCTCTTCCCACCCTGTATCCTCAAGTAGGGCCCCATGTCTGTTCTCTGCTTTGTGTTCATGTGTTCTTGTTATTTAGTTCCCATTTATAAATGAGAACATGTGATCTTTAGTTTTCTGTTCCTGCATTAATTTGCTAAGGATAATGGTCTCCAGCTCCATCCATGTTGCTATAAAGGAGATGATCTCATTATTTCCTGTGACTTCATAATATTCCATAGTATATATGTATCACTTTTTCTTTATCCAGTCTACCACTGATGGGCATTCAAGTTGATACCATGTCTTTGCTCTTATGCATAGTGCTGCAATGAACATAACACATGCATGCATCTTTATGGTAGAACAATTTATATTCTTTGGGCTATATACCCAATAATCAGATTGCTGAGTGGAATGGTAATTCCGTTTTTAGTTCTTTGAATCACCACACTGTTTTTCACAATGGCTGAACTAGTTTACACTCCCACCAGCAAAGGATAAGCATTCTCTTTTCTCTGCAACCCTGCCAGCAGCTGTTATTTTTTGACTTTTTAAAAATGAAAATTCTGACTGGTGTGAGATTTTTATCTCATTGTGGTTTTTATTTGGATTTATCTAATGATTGGAAATCCTTCTTTTTTTTTTTTTGAGACGGAGTTTCACTCTTGTTACCCAGGCTGGAGTGAAATGGCGCAATCTCGGCTCACCGCAACCTCCGCCTCCTGGGTTCAGGCAATTCTCCTGCCCCAGCCTCCTGAGTAGCTGGGATTACAGACACGTGCCACCATGCCCAGCTAATTTTTTGTAGAGACGGGGTTTCACCATGTTGACCAGGATGGTCTCGATCTCTTGACCTCGTGATCCACCCGCCTCGGCCTCCCAAAGTGCTGGGATTACAGGCGTGAGCCACCGTGCCCGGCCTGGAAATCCTTCTTAATGATCTAAACAAGCATTTACCTTCCCTAACACATCTCCCACTTAATAAAGTTATTCTTTCTACAATGCTGCATTTAACACAACTGATTGAACAGGGGTCTTTACATATAAGAAGAATGATCTACCTTTAAAATCTTCAACCAATCAGATTTTTTATATTCCAAGATGACTTTTAATTCATAGTTTCAGCAAATATGTATTGAACATAAACCATGAAATAAAGCCGTATGTTGAGATGTAGGGAGATTGTCTTCTTTGAAACAATAAAATTGGGAAGTGTTGTCATTATTACTTTTATTTCAATAGATAATCCATAATTTAGGAATCTTAAGTATTTATAATTGAATATAGAAATACAGATCAAGTTACATTTACAATTCAGCAACCACTCGAAATCGACATAAAGAATGCTGTCTCTGTAGTATACTTCCTAAGTGAAACATGTAAGGAGATTACCCACTTAAAATGGGTTGTTCTACCTTAGTGCTGGTGAATGTGGTGGATGTAGCTTAATAACCACTTACAGAGTCTACAGTGTTACCTCAGCCAGTGCAAGATGTACTCAAACACACTTTGAAGGCAACTTGTTCTTTGCCTACTATGATAGTTCTTTGAACTGAGTTTCATTTAACTATCTCCTCAGATTAGTGAATTCTCTTCATTTACTTTGTAAATCATGTGAACCAACACCCACAGTTCACAGCTTTATGTTCCCCCAACACTTCTGTTTGCACCATTGCATTGTAGCCTTACCCAATGTCAGTTGTGCTTGTTCCCAACCGTGTTTCTATCTACCGTCCTTGTTTTTGTAATTATGCAGCATACAAAGCAATAAAATGTGAGCCCCCAAAGAGAATTTTAGTTTCTAATATTTCTATTCAATTGAGTGCAGGCAAGTTGACTGTAAAAGATAGGGAAAGATTCTAAACATCTTTAAGGATTCTGGGCTCAGATTGCTTTGTGTGTCTCTGTAATTTTGACCTCACTTTAAAGAAAACAAACTTGATGAATCATGGAATAATACATTATGGGTGTGAGTATATGAGACTACGTGAGCTTCTATCAGGTAGTCCATGTGCATGTGCGCACACACACACGCACACACACACAAACACACACACAAGCCATGGGTCTATTTAAAAAAAAGATGGGCACATAAATATACATTTATTAAATTCAAATAAGCAGTGAAGGGTATGTATGCATTACTTTCATGATTCTCTCCTTATCAGGCTCTTTCAATTAACCAGCCAACTGCAGGTCCAATTGATTCAGGGCAGGTAAGACCTAAAATTGGGGCTTACCCTGGGAGGGCTTTTGGCTTCACCCAGGAAAGAATTCAAGAACGAGCTTGTGATGTTAAACAGCAACTTTTACTGAAGTTGCAGTGTGCAGCAGCAGCAGAGATACTGCTCCTTGTAGAGCAAGGATAGCCCATAGGCAGTATGTCCAGAGTAGCACCTCAGAGGCAGTTTTATAATCATATTTATACCTACTTTTAATTATATGCAAATTAAGGGATGGTTTATGCAGAAATTTGTAGGAAAAGGGTAGTAACTTCTAGGTTGCCGGGTTGTTGCCATGGAAAGGGGCAATAACTTCTGATTGTTGCCATGGCAATAGTAAACTTTTTTAGCTAATCCTCAAATTGGTTCAGGGTTCAAGCCTCATCTTGGGGTTAAGTCCCACCTCCTACTTCCCTATTACTTTTACACTAAAATGCAGGGATGGCTGAGAAAGAATATGGTGTGTGTAGCAAAAGGCACACTGGTTTCTACTCTTTCCTCTGCCATTTTGAGCAAGATACTTCTCTCAAAATCTTGAGAGAATCAAAAGATTCGACTTCTTCTTTGTAACATTAAAAAAATAATTCCTGCTATGCCTTCTGTGAAGTTTCAAAGGGAATGCTTCCAGTTTTTGCCCATTCAGTATGATATTGGCTGTGGGTTTGTCATAAATAGCTTTTATTA
The DNA here is from genome assembly GCF_001604975.1 of Cebus imitator. Taxonomy (NCBI): domain Eukaryota; kingdom Metazoa; phylum Chordata; class Mammalia; order Primates; family Cebidae; genus Cebus; species Cebus imitator. The sequence goes on from NW_016107357.1 coordinate 2,199,592, forward strand.
TTTTCAGATATGTTCCGTCGGTACCTAGTTTATTCAGAGTTTTTGGCATAAAGGGCTGTTGAATTTTGTCGAAGATCTTCTCTGCATCTATTGAGATAATCATGTGGTTTTTGTCTTTGGTTCTGTTTATGTGATGAATTATGTTTATAGACTTGCATATGTTGAAGCAGCCTTGCATCCCAGGGATGAAACCTACTTGATCAGGATGGATAAGCTTTTTGATGTGCTGTTGCAATAGGATTGCAAGTATTTTATTGAAGATCTTTGCATCTATATTCATCATGGATATTGGCCTGAAGTTTTCTTTCCTTGTTGAATCTCTGCTGGGTTTTGGTATCAGGATGATGTTGGTCTCATAAAATGATCTGGGAAGGATTCCCTCTTTTTGGATTGTTTGGAATAGTTTCAGAAGGAGTGAGACCAGCTCCTCTTTGTATGTCTGGTAGAATTCAGCTGTGAACCCATCTGGGCCTGGGCCTTTTTTGTTTGGTAGGCTATTAATTGCTGCCTCATCTTCAGCCCTTGTTATTGGTCTATTTAGGGTTTCGACTTCTTTCTGGTTTAGGATTGGGAGGGTGCAAGTGTCCAGGAATTTATCCATTTCTTCCAGGCTTACTGGTTTATGTGCATAGAGTTGTTTGTAGTAATCTCTGATGGTGGTTTATATTTCTTTGGAATCTGTGGTGATATCCCCTTTATCATTTTTTATTGCATCAATTTGGTTATTCTCTCTTTTCTTTTTTATTAATCTGGCCAGTGGTCTATTTTGTTGATCTTTTCAAAAACCAGTTCCTGGATTTATTGATTTTTTGAAGAGTTTTTTGTGTCTCTATCTTCTTCAGTCCTGCTCTGTTCTTAGTTATTTCTTGTCTTCTGCTAGGCTGAGTTTTTTTGATCTTGCTCCTCTAGCTCTTTCAATGTTGATAGGGTGTTGATTTTAGATCTCTCCTTGCTTCTCATGTGGGCATTTATGGCTATAAATTTTCCTCTAGACACTGTTTTAAATGTGTCCCAGAGATTCTGGTATGTTGTCTTCATTCTCGTTAGTTTCGAAGAACATCTTTATTTCTGCCTTCATTTCATTGTTTATCCAGTTAACATTCAAGAGCCAGTTGTTCAGTTTCAATGAAGTTGCGCAGTTCTGTGTTAGTTTCTGAATTCTGAGTTCTAATTTGATTGCACTGTGGTCTGAGAGACTATTTGTTATGATTTCCATTCTTTCGCATTTGCTGAGGAGCGACTTACTTTCAATTTTGGAGTCAATTTTAGAGTAGGTGTGATGTGGTGCTGAGAAGAATGTATATTCTGTGGATTTGGGGTGGAGAGTTCTGTAAATGTCTATTAGGTTCACTTGGTCCAGATCTGAGTTCAAGTCCTGTATAACCTTGTTCAAAGTTTCTGTCTCATTGATCTATCTAATATTGACAGTGGAGTGTTAAAGTCTCCCACTATTATTGTGTGGGAGTCTAAGTCTCTTTGTAGTTCATTAAGAACTTGCTTTATGTATCTGCGTGCTCCTGTATTGGGTGCATATATATTTAGGATCATTAGTTCTTCTTGTTGCATTGATCCTTTTACCATTATGTAATGTCCTTCTTTGTCTCTTTTGATCTTTGTTGGTGTAAAGTCCATTTTATCAGAGACTAGGATTGCAATTCCCCTCTTTTTTTGCTATTTGCTTGGTAAATCTTCCTCCATCCCTTTATTTTTTAGCATATACATGTCCTTGTATGTGAGATGAGTTTCCTGAACACAGCACACTGATGGATTTTGACTTTTTAACCAATTTGCCAGTCTGTTTCTTTTGATTGGGGCATTTAGCCCATTTATATTTAAGGTTAATATTGTTATGTGTGAATTTGATCCTCCACTTTGATGCTAGCTGGTTGTTTTGCCAATTAGTTCACGTGGTTTCTTCATTGTGTTAATGCTTTTTACCATTTGGTACGTTTTTGGAGTGGCTGGTACTGGTTGTTCCTTTCTATGTTTAGTGCTTCTTTCAGGAGCTCTTGTAAAGCAGGCCTGGTGGTGACGAAATCTCTGAGCAATTGCTTGTCTGTAAAGGACTTTATTTCTCCTTCGCTTATGAAGCTTAGTGTGGCTGGATATGAAATTCTAGGTTGAAATTTCCTTTCTTTAAGGATGTTGAATATTGGCCCCCGCTCTCTTCTGGCTTGTAGGGTTTCTGGTGAAAGATCTGCTGTGAGTCTGATGGGATTCCCTTTGTGGGTAACTTGACCTTTCTCTCTGGCTGCCCTTAGCATTTTTTCCTTCATTTCAACCCTGGTGAATCTGACAATTATGTGCCTTGTGGTTGCTCTTCTTGTGGAATATCTTTGCAGTGTTCTCTGTATTTCCTGGAATTGAATATTGGCCTCCCTTGCGAGGTTAGGAAAGTTCTCCTGGATAATATCCTGAAGAGTGTTTTCCAGCCTGGATTCATTCTCTCCATCACATTCAGGTACACCTATAAAACACAGATTAGGTCTTTTCACATGATCCCATATTTCTTGGAGGTTTTGTTCATTTCTTTTTAATCTTTTTTTCTCTCATCTTGCCTTCTTGTTTTATTTCATTGAGTTTATCTTCAATCTCTGATATCCTTTCTTCTGCTTGGTCAATTCGGCTATTTAAACTTTTGTATGCTTTGCAAAGTTCTCGTGCTGTGTTTTTCAGCTCCATTAATTCATTTATATTCCTCTCTAAGCTGTTTATTCTCATTAGCATTTCATCAAACCTTTTTTCAAGGTTCTTGGTTTCTTTGCGTTGTGTTAGAACATGTTCTTTTAGCTCAGAGATGTTTGTTATTACCCATCTTCTGAAGCCTGTTTCTGTCAATTCATCACAGTCATTCTCCATCCAGCCTTGTTCCCTTGCTGGTGAGGAGTTGTGGTCCCTTGGAGGAGGAGAGGCGTTCTGGTTTTGGGTGTTTTCATCCTTTTTGCACTGGTTTCTTCCCATCTTTGTGGATTTACCTACCTGTGGTCTTTGTAGTTGGTGGCTTTCAGATGGGGTCTCTGGACATCCTTTTTATTCATGATGAAGTTATTTCTTTCTTAGTTTTCCTTCTAACAGTCAGACCCCTCTGCTGTGGGACTGCTGGAGGTCTACTCCAAACCCTGCTTGCCTGGGAATCACCTGTGGTGGCTGCAGAACAGTAAGGGTTGCTGCCAGTTTCTTCTTCTGTTATCTTTGTCCCAGAAGGTACCCGTCAGATGTCTGTCTGAGCTCTCCTTCATGAGGTGTCTCTGGATATACAAGGGTTGGGGAGCTGCTTGAGGAAACAGTCTGTCCCTTATTGGAGCTCAAGTGCTGAGCTGTGAGCTCCGTTGTTCTGTTCAGAGCTGCTGGGCAGCTACATTTAAGTCTGCTGCAGCGGAACTCATAACTGCCTTTTTTTCCCAGGTGCTCTGTGTCGGGAAAGTGGGGCTTTATTTATAAGTTCCTGTGGTGCTTCTGCCTTTTTTCAGAGATGCCCTGCCCAGTGAGGAGATAGCCTAGTCACAGTATGCCAGCAGAGGTGTTGCTGAGCTGTCATGGGCTCTGCCCAGCTGCTGTGTGAACTTTCTTGCAGTTTTGTTTATAGGGGTATAGTTAGAACTGTCTCGGTAATGGCAGTTTTCTCAGTAATGGTGGACTGTCTCTGTAATGGCAGACTGTCTTGGTAGTGGCGGACTGCCTCGGTAGTGGTGGGCTGCCTTGGTAATGGCTGGCGCCCTTCCCCCCACAGAGCTGGACCATCCCAGGTCCAGCTGTGCTTGCTGTGAAACTCTCAATCCAGAGCGTTTCAGATTGCTCATTTTTGTTGGGGTGGGACTGGCCGAGTCAGATCACCTGGTTCCCTGTTTCAGCCCCCCTTTTTTTCAGTTGAACGGACGACTCTGTCTCCCAGGCATTCCAATCACCAGTTGAAATGATGCCCAGATTTGTGTGAGTTTTTGTGTGGAGACCCACTGTGCTGGCTGAAATAGCTGTGCTAGAGACTCATGGTGCTTTTTTGCCCAAGAATCTCCTGGTCTGTGGGCAGTAAAAATTTGTTTGGAAATGCAGTGATCACTCACCCTCTGCGATTTTGCTGGGAACTGCAATCCAGAGCTGTTCCTATTTGGCCATCTTGGATTGTCCTCCATCTTGCATAACTTTAAATTCAGAGAAAGCCCATAGGATGGTGCTTGCAGAAAGTTAAAATAATAAATCTTTAATAAATAAGTTAATATTTGAATGAACTCATTCTTTTACTTTTCCAAGAAAGAACACGCTGCAATGATGTGCAGCCCATAGAAACATTGTCTCTTGGCCTATCCTTTTGACACTGTGTGAGGTTGGCTTGATGGACATCTTAGCATTTGTCTTTATTGTGATTATTGTGCTGTTACAGAGAAAGTACGCACCAACCTTCTTATACAGGTTTATGTGGTACAAGATAGGTATTTATTGAATTGATCTTAATCGTGTGAATAAATGAATGAAGAATGAGCAAATGAATTAAAATGGTTGGACTTTTCTTGGGACACTTTTTTTCCAGAGGTTACAGTGAAAGCAATAGAAATTACTGGTTGTTCAGTTAACAATAACTGAATAGCACTCAGGAAGTATTTATTGAACCTTTTAGAATCAATGTGTGGATGCAATGTATGAACATGGAGATAAACCTGCCTTAAAGTCACTAAATGTTTACACTAACAACAGAAGGTAAATTAAAAAGGTAACATTATTTATGATAGCATCACGAAGAGGAAAATACTTAGTAATAAATTTGACCAAAAATATGAAAGACTTATAGGCTGAAAATTACAAAATATTGGTAAAAGAAATGTAAAATGACATAAATAATTAGAAAGACATTTTGTGTTCATACACTAGAAAAATTAAGATTGTTAAAATGTCCATACTTCTCAAAACAATCTACAGATTCAATATAATTCCTATCAAAATCCCAATGTCATTTTTTACAGAAATAAAACAATCCTAAAATTTATTTGGAACCACAAAATGACCCTGGACCGGGAAAGCAATTTGGAAAAAAAGAACAAAACTGGACGCATCATATTCCCTGATTTGCAAGCACATTATAAAGCTATAGTAAGCACCAGGATGTGGTACTGGCATAAAAATATACATAGAGGTCAATGAAACAAAATAGCTCCAAGATACTTTCATGCATATATGGTTGGCTGATCCTCAGTACGGGTGACAAAAAGATATAATGGGGAAAAGATGGTATCCTCAATAAGTGATGTACATGCAAAATAATGAATTAAAAATTATCTCATGCCATATACAAAAATCAATGCAAGATGAAATTAAAACTTACATGTAAAACCTGAAGTGATAATACTCTTAGAAGAAAACACAGGGCAAAACTTCCAGACCTTGACCTAGTCAATGATTTCTTGGCTATGAGCCCAGAAGCACAGAGAACAAAAACAAAAAAAAATAGACAAGAGGAATTACATCAAATTAAAAATCTTCTTCACAACAAAATGCCAAGTCAATATATGTAAAGGGAGAAAATATCTGCAGATCATATATCCAATAAAGGGTTAATATCCAAAGTATATAACTTAATAACTCAATAGCAAAAAATCAAGTAACCTGATTTAAAATGCTCAAGGGGGCTGAATAGACACTTCTCCAAAGAAGGCATACAATATGAAAACGTGCTCAACATCACTAATCATTAGGGAAATGCAAATCAAAACCACAATGAGATATCGCTTTTCACCTGTTAAGATGACAACTATCCAAAAAAAAAAAAAAAAAAAAAAGGACACAAGTATTGGTGAGTAAGTGGAGACAAAGGAACCCTGTACATTGTTGGCAAAAACTTAAATTGGTACAGTCTCTATGGAAATCAATATGAAATTTCTTAAAGAAATTAAAGATGGAATTACTATTTGATACATTAATCCCATTTCTGTATATGTTCAAAGGATTTGAAATCAGTATGCCAAAGAGATATCTGTCCTCCATGTTAATTGCAGCATTATTCACAATAGCCAAAATATGGAAACAACTTAAGTATTCATTGATGTATGAATGGACAAATAAAATGGGGTATATATACAATGGAATACTATCCAACCACAACAAGGAAATCTTGCTATTTCTGACAACATGAATGAATCTGGAAGACATGATCTAAAGTAAAATAAGCCAGACATAGAAAATAAAATACTGCATCGTTTCGTTTTAGATGTCGAATCTAAACTAGTCAAATACATAGAAGCATAGAGTATAATGGTAGTTGTCAGGAGTTAAGGGGAAGGGGAAATGGTGAGGTGTTGGTAAAAGGATACAAAGTTTCAGCTATGCAAGGTAAATTAGTTCCAGAGGAAAATAAGGTATTAAGTGTAGCTTAAAACCATTTACTACTAATATTGTAATAGAGCAGCTCTTTTAAAAAAAATGAGAGTTGCATCATGTACATGATAAAAAATTCAAACAGTTTAAGAAGCTATGTAGTGAAAAGTAAGTATCCTTCCCAGACCATATCATAGACACACTCCTTAGGGGAGCTATTGTTAATGTTTTTTTGCTTATTCTTTCAGAAATTTTATATCTGCACAGAAACATATTTATATACGCCTTATATATTTTTGACCTACACACTAAATATATTGAATATACTTCTTTCATTGTAAACTTAACAATGTGTCTTACAAATTTTTCCTTATCAGTATACATAGATTAATTTCAATGTGTTTAACAGCTTTACTATCACTTATTTAACTGTTTTCTCATTGATATTTAGTTTGTTTCACATTCTTTGTTATTCTGAAAATGTTTTAATAAATCAGTTTGTGTGTTGACACACACATGTATGCATGTGTGCATGCACACACACACACACACACACACACACACACTTGTTTATAAGCCTGATAACATCTGTAGAATAAATTCTTAAATGTAGAATTTGAGGGATAAAATTTTGAAGTTTTTAGCTCCAGGGAGCAGAGAAACAGGCTTATTAAACTTATTTTTTCAATTTTAATGATGTTTGAGAGTTATCAGCCCTGCTGGGAAAAATAATCAATGGATTTTATTTCCTCTTAAAGTTAAAATTGGACATTAAAGGCACTTGGCACTTAAGGTGGGATAATACTAGACAACCAGTCTCAGCTCTGTACATGGGAACCATTTAATTTTAAACGTAGGAAAGGCTTTCTGGAAAATCTGAAAGACTTCCTGGAATAAGAATGTCAGGAGACCATCTTATTCTCTTTGGAAAATTCATCTTAAACGTGACAGAGTTGATGGAAATGTGCTTTTTTCAATTATTTCATGTGTTATTTTTTCTTCAGATGGGATTGCCTTTTTTCCCCCAAGAGAAATGATTGTTTATTTTCTTCAGCTTTTCCCCTCTTCCTGTTTTCTTTTCTATAAAGCTATAAGCAGATAAGAATCATAAGAAAATTTATATGCATTAGCTATTCAACAGAGAAGAAATATTCATATATTGGAACACTAATAAGTATATATATACACCCACACACACACAACTGATGGACAACTAAAGCATGATTTCAACTTTGTTTAAATGAAGATAGTTTAAAATATATCAACCAAATGAGTTGAAATTTGGCACAAAAATGAATCCTTCTATAAATAGTCACAATGAGTTCTTATGAGAACTCGGGAGGTATTTTTTAAACTAATTTATTATTAGGAACAGTTTTTAGAGTGATTAGGTTGTGTCTATAAACACAGAGAAAAATTTTAGTACAAACTATTCCATCCAAAGATGTTGGTTGAGGCAATAAGTCGCCATTTGTTTGTATTAGTTGTTCTCAGCCCTTGTTGCACATTAAAATCATTATTTGAGCTTTTAAAATAATACAAATATTCAACCAGCCCAATTAAATCAGAATTTCAGCCTGAGAAAAGAAGTAGCAGGCATCCACACTTTTAAAAAGCTTTGCTGGTGATTCTCATTTGTAGTCAGGGTTTAGAACTACTGGCTACAGAACGGTAAGAAGTAGCAATTTAGAATGTAACCCTTTTTGATAACTATCAGGACACCAGAGTGAGTGTAAGTTGGATCACCTCTGTCAGTGCATACAAAATTACAAAGAAAATGACTCCAAGGACCTGTTTTATTTTCCTGAAACACTCAACAAATTCAAGAATGTAAACATGGAGCAGACAAAAGATTTCAGAAGAATGTTAGTGTAGACCTCTTCAGAGAGAGCAGATGCAGTGCTGGAGTCCTCATCTTCTGCAAGTGAAAGAAACATGGCGGATACTATCTTTTCATCCAAACATATAAAGAAAGACCTCAATGGATATATTCAGAGATTCATGGTAAACGTTTCTTGCCACTGAGAGACAGAAGACTGTTGTCTGATCTATGCAAGAGAAGCTTAATTAGGAGATTGGAGTCTGTTTTCTACCAGCCAAATGCTCTGTTGGTGGACAATGGTATTGTAGCATGAGATTCAGTCTGCTTCTCAGAGTTTGTCAGGAAGTCTTAAGTGTTTTCCTGTAGAAAATGTCAGTGTCATGGGAGAGAGAGTCTGAATGGTTCTTGAACCAAATGGCTGACAGGTGAGGTGAGCCAAATTCAGCAGAGAGAGGTTAGAGATGTATCATCAGATGGATGTACGATTGCAGGTGAGTCAGCAGAAGAGCAAAACCCCAAATAGCCCACAAAACCACACATAAGAAGGAGTTAACAAAGCTATCTCCCAGGTCTACATTTTAACCAGCTGCCAGACAGAGAGAGAGAGCGAGCGAGCCTGAAGCCATCTAGCTCAGTAAAAATCAGCTTATTCCTTGTCCTCATTTCCCTTCTCTTACAACAATACTGAAAAGAAGAAAAGAACTAGCAAATACAGAATGAGGTGAGCAGGAAGAGAGGGAGGTAAAGCCACCTATATCGCCTTTCCCACTACAGGCTGCCAGCTGGAAGCCTGCCCCAACTTGGAGAGAGGACTTTAATGCTAAGTGGACCGTGGAGTTTGTACGGTTTCCCTACGACTCTTGAACTTGTGCAGCACAGCAGAAAGTAAAGATTGAAGTTTAGTCCATTGACATTCCAGATAATAATTTTATTCTTACGGCATAATCATCCTTTTACCTATCAGACCTTTTTGTGCCTTTGAGCCCAAACGTCTTCCTGCATCTTAATCTGTGACCTCTTTAATTGAATTTCTTAATCTGTATCTTGCTGACTTCTATTTGACAAATAGTAGCTTATTTCTTCTCAACTTTTTTTGAGAACACCAATTTCTCATTTGCTTCCCATTCTGATAGGCAGTGACTATTTTCCACTGACTCCTATGCACATTCAAGTCCTCATCCTCTGTACTACCAACACTCACCTGAAGCTAGACATGTCTCATCATGGAATAAAACTGGAATTTTCATTAGCTAATTTACCTTCCAACTTCTTTTGTTAGAATTTTAGAGATGTAGACAAACAACAAAGAGCAACACAGTGTAGAGAGCTCAATCATGTAGCATACCAGCACTCACCTGAATGAAACTGGAAAGTACACTCTGAGCTCAGCAAAATTCAATGGTTGCAAATTTAGTTTTATTTGCATTTGATTAATTGTGTGTTAAAAATGGTTGCAAATTTAGTTTTATTTGCATTTGATTAATTGTGTGTTAAAATGCATCGAAAATCATAGGCCTAATTAAGGTAGTGTAATTTTTATTAAAAAAATGTACAAAATTAGGTACCTTCACTCATACATGTTTACTTTGCTTTTAAAATGGTATAAAAAGCAGGCTTCAACATGTTAAAAACACTCTGTGAACAATTTTTAAGGGCTTGAATTTTGAACAAAAGGGAAAGTCAGCAGATTATTGCAAAGATGAATTTTATATGCCTGTATAATGTAATTCTTTGGTACTGGAAATTACTTTCTTGTTACTTGCTATGATATTTCCTAGTCTCTCTTGCAAACTACGTCAGATTGGCTTTCTGAGCCAGTGTCAAATCAGACCTCTAGGGATGTATAAAGCAGCAATAGTTCAGTATTGCATTTTTTTATCCCTACTATGTAGAACTCTAATAACAGTGTCACATACCCCTATTTTAATGAGAAAATTGGTGATGGTGACATTTTGTTAATTTACACAATCTTTATTAAAAGTACACACAATTTTAAGCAGTGAGGTGTAAATTATCACTGTTAATGATCTATCCATGAGTAGTATGGCGATTCTTGTATTCCTGCCACATTCATTCATTAATTCATTTAACAATCACTTATTGATAATCTAGAATGTGCCAAGCATTGTGCTAAATGTTAAGGATATAAAGTAGGGTAAGATACTATACTGCCTCTGTTCTTCAAACTTGGTGTTTTTGCAGAGAATGGGTTGTAAAAGGCAATTTCAGTACGTGACAAGTGTTAGAAGTGTGCATCAACTCCATTCATAAGACAGAAAAAGGCAGGAAAAATTGTTTGAAATGATTTGGGAAGAAAATGTTTCAAAGAAAAGAAGATCATTGAATGAGTTTCCTAAAACAGAGTGAGTATTCTTAGGCAGATATGGCGATGGTGAAAGAGGCATTATATATCATATAAAGGAGCAACATGGCACCTTCAGGAAACTGTCAGTCATTCACTAGGACAATAGTGAAGGTATGAGAAAACTCTTGGAGATACAATGATAAATGAAAGCAAGTCTTGGATCACAAAGTATATTTTACATATTCTGTAGAATTTAATGTTTACAGACAACGGAAAGAGCCATTGGAGAATGTTTACAATAATAATACCATTGCCAAATTTGCGGTTTTAAACAGATCATTCTGAAAGCCATACAGAAGATTAGTTAAAAACTAAAATTTAAATATTTCAAACCTGTGATCAATTGACCTATAGATTCAGATCATCTGTTAAATTTCTGTAATTAAATGCAAAACTTGCGTGCCTGTCCACTTTTTGAGAGGGGAAGTTCCATAACATACATCTGACTTCCAATTACCAAAAGTTGGGTGATGCTGGAGGCCAGGATGCTGGGTGACAAAGTCATCTTGTTTTGTGTAAAACTTTTCTGGTTTCATTAATAAAAGCCATGCATCCTGGGAAAACTGCCAATCTTAGAGAAACCAAGACAGTTGGTCACCCTATTGGGAAGTCAATTATATGACTGTGACAATAGTTGCTGTGAAAGAAAATCAGAAACTTCAGCTAGAGAATAAGCAATGATCTTGACAGATATTCCACAAGACTTAGTGTTTAATGGGCTTAAGGTAAGGCAAGAGGAATGAATTGAGAATAAGGCCTGTGTTTAGCTCTAGTTACTGTATTTATGTGGTTACCATAAAGCAGAGAGAGTGTATAGGAGGGTCAATAAAAGTAAGCTCCATTTTGAACATGTTGCTATTCAGTATTTCTGAGATATTCTGATGGAAAAACCCAATGGGAAGTGAATATATGGACTTACAGTTGCAGGAAATATATATAGGATAGATATGTAATTTTGTGAGTCATTATAATTTGAGTATTAATGGAGGAATTATTCTGGGATGATGTGTACAGTGAGCAGTCATGGACAAAGAAAATATCTAGAAATAAGAGTTTCTAGATATAAGGACATCTATAGGAAGAAAATCCAGCAAAGGATATGAAAAAAGTCTGCTCAGAACTATAAGCAGGTAACTAGGAGAAACTACAGTCTTAGAATCAAAGAGAAGAAAGATTGTAATTACTATTTATATCTTTTAAAGTTTTAAATATCTCTCTGGAAATGCTAGCCAGTGTAAATAATAATGAGAAAAAATGGAATATAAAAATTAGAAGGAAATAAAATACCATTATCTGAAACACATCTGATTATATACAGTGCTTAGAAAATTGGCTGGGAGAATGATTGCCAAACAATGAGAATAAGCTGACTAGATACAAAATAAGTATATCCAGATACCAATAATTTCTATTTATATAAACAATAAAAAGTTGGAAGATTTATGTAAAAAAGACAATCATCTACAATAGCAACTATGAGTTAATAATGAATGCTTATTATGCACTAGGCATTCTTCTGAGAGCTTTCACAGGCTTGCAGTACAAATGAAGAAATGGAGGCAAAGCATTTAATTAACTGCTCATATTTTTACAGCTAGTATGTTTTAGAACCATAATTTAAATTTAGGGAGTCTTAATCCATAGGCTATGGCTTTAATTGTTGTAATATGTAGTCCCTTTAAGAAAAAAAGTCTCTTTAGGAGAGACGTAGTAAAGAATATACTTAACAAGAAACACAAAAATCTGTATGAAGAAAATGTTAAAATGCTACCAGTGGAGAAAGGAAGTCTTAGACAAATAGAAAAGCATATCATATTTTTGAATAGGAAAATCTAACATCATAAAACGATAAATTCTCTGAAAATTAATCTATAAATAAAACTTGATTCCAATAAAAATAACAAGGAATTTTTCTGTGGAATTAGTTTTAAAGTTCATATGGAAAATTTTAAAAGGAAAATTCAGAAGAGTATTTTTGATAAAAGAATAGCATAAAAGACATTTTTAAATGATTAAAATGTTTAACAGTAATATGAGGCAGTGTTGGCACATGAGCAGACAGACATGTAAATGAAACAAACTAGGAAGTCCAGAAATAGATAGAAATACTTAGGGACTTTATATAATAAAGGTGGCATCATATAATATATGTCATACATCTTCGGAGGAAAAGGTGGATAATTCAATGAATGATGCTTAGACAATGGGGAAGCCACCTAGACAATAATTGATTCACATTTTATCACTGAAACTAAATTCAAGAAAATTGAAGAGTCAACTGTAAAAAATATAAAATAACAAAAGTAATAGAGAAATAAATCAGTTTATAATTTCAGAGTATAAAATTACACACTTTATGTGTGTGACCCAAAGACTAAAAAAATCACGTTGATAAATTCAGCTACAAAAAAGACAGTTTATCCTTCCAAACTATCATAAAGAAAATCAGAAGACAGATGATACAACAGGAAGACATAACAACTATCTAAGTTCATTTTCTGTTGCTATAAAAGAGTACCTGAGACTGGATAATTTATTTTAATAAAGAAGTTTTCCTCACGGTTCTGGAGACTGAGAAGTTTCCATACTGGGTGGCTGCATCTGGCGATGGTCTCATGCTGCATCATAATATGGCAGATAGCGTCACGTGGCTGGGAGCCTGTGTGAAAGAGAACACAAGGGGCAACCTAGCTTTATGAAAAGCTACTCTCAAGGGAACGAATCCAATCTTGCAAGAACTAATCCAGTATTGTGAGAAAGACATTAACCCATCTTAATGACCTAACTATCTTCTAAAATGCCCCACCTCCCAAGGCCATTACATTGGCCACTAAATTTCAACATTAGCTTTGGCAGAGACAAACCACATACAAACCATAACAACTTATAAAAAATATGCAACTTACTTTGTAAAAAATAACTCTTACAAATCAAAAAGATCATCAACCAAAAAGAAGATTGAGCACATGATACAAACTGAGAGAATATTCAAATATTAAAAAAGAGATTAAAATTTCCCTTAAATAAAAATGCTCACTCTTACTTATAATAAAATAAAATGTAAAACTACATGAAATTATTAGGTTATCAAAGATTCAAAAGTGTGATAATATACCATATAGATGAGGATGAGGACAAAGAGGCACTCTCATACATTACTAGTGAGAGTGTAAACTTGTACATTCACTTTGCAGGGCAATTTGTCAATATCAAATTTAGACTTTAGAAATGAGTATATCACCTATCATGAAGAGTGAATAGTAAGCCATTTGGTTTATTTCTTTCACTGGAAAGAAACAATAACAAAAATATGTGTTCAAAAACATCTGAACATTTTTTTAAATAATTCAAGAGGCCAGGTAAGGAAATGTTAGTCCAAAGTGAAGAAAAAATAACTACAGAAATGAATACTTAAGCTAGTTTATTCTGAGAGTATTTGCAGAACCTGATCATTTTATTTTTAATCTTGATAGCCTTACCAGGTGATAAGGAGAGAAAAGCAGAAGACACCTTCCACCCACCCACCCACAAAGAAGAATCAAAGGACTATAACCTTATGGTAAGGTAAGAGTTAACTGAATATTCCCATGAATCATTTAAAATCCTTTGGAGGGCCAAGTACAATGGTTAATGCCTGTGATCCTAGCATTTGGGGAGGCTGAGGTGGGAGGATGGAAGGATTGCTTGAGGCTAGGGATTAAGAGATCTGTTTTGGCAACATAGTAAGTCTTCATCTCCACAAAATAATAATAATAATAATAATAGTAATCATCTGTGGTGGATCACACTTGTGGTCCTATCTACTCAGGAAGCTGAAGTGTGAGGATCGCTTGA
>NW_016107357.1:2213925-2391748 GCF_001604975.1 Cebus imitator
AAAAAAAAAAAAAAAAAAAAAAAAAGGAAAAGGAAAAGGAAAATGAAAACCTTTGGATCTTGATTTGAAGTGATCTCAAACTGTAAGAGATCCAGCAATCTGGCAGGAACAATAGCAAACTATATCTGGATAAATATTCACATATTGTAGGCCTAAATAATTATTTCTATAAATTATTATTTTATGTAAAACATGTAACATACAGTGAAGATAACAAGAATACAAGAAATTTATACTTGATAAATGGGGGCCACCGCAAAGATACAAAATAATAGAAGCAGACTTGGAAATATTCAGATATTTAAATTACCAGATGAAAACAAAAAATTGTTTTTAAAAGATTAAATACATCTGCAGAGAACTCAACTATAAAATAACATAATAGACTTAAACAAATATAATTTCCAGAATTAAAAAAAATAACTAAAATTTAAAACTAAATGGACAAGTTTAATAGGAGAGTAGACACAGCAAAAGAAAGAATTGGTGAACTGAAAGGTAGGTCAGACAAAATGTCTTAGAAAACAACACTGATGTTTTAGAAAACAGCAACACACTCTCTTCTATACAGCCTCCTGCACAACCTGTGGAACTATGAATAGAATAAAGTGACAAATGGTAGCATAAGCTTAATCAGAATCCCAAAAAGAGAGGAGAGAACCAAAGAGCAGAAAAAATATTTGTTAAGATAATGGCTGAGAACTTTTCATATCTAAAGAAAGATGCACATCTACAGATAAATAAATTTCAAGCACAATAAACAAAGAAAAGCCCATATCTATTCTTTTGCTACAGAAATTTCAAAATATTAAAGACAAGGAGAAAACAGAAATCTATAAGCCAGTAAGAGGGGGAAAAAAAAGCCCTCTTTACCTTCAAAGGAGCAACAACTAGATAAAGAAATGACTTTGGAAAAATAAGTTAGAAATTATTACAATGATATATTTTCTGAAAGGAAAGAGCTACCAATTTAGAATTCTCTGCCCAGAAAAAAAAAATCCATCAAAAATCAAAGTAAAATAAGCATGTTTAGATGAGCAGAAACAGTAAGTTTCACATTAACATATCTACACAAAGGAAAATTCTAAAGCACATATTTCAAGTAAAAGAAAATGATCTCAAAGGGGATGTCCAAATTACCAGAAAAACTAAGAAAAGAGAGACTTATAAATATGCAGGTAACTTTAAATTAATATTGACTATATAAAAACAGTAATAATACTGATTGCTTGAATTTTAAAATAATTAAAATACACCAGAATAACAGCGTACTTTGGAAAGGTGGGTAAATGGACTTAAAGTGTTCTATGGTTCTTATTTTCCTGGTTGGATGTTGAAGTTACGGATTAAAGTAAGTTAAAGATGCACATTAGAATTTCCAAAGTAAACACTGAAAAAACAGAAAGAAAAAAAACTTTCATAATGTATTTCTGTGTAATAAACCACCACAAAATTTAAGATTTAAAACAATACCACCTGATATGGTTTGGTTCCGTGTCCCCACCTAAATCTCATCTTGAATTGTAATCCCCAATGTTGGAGGTAGGACCTGATAAGAGATGATTGGCTCATGGGATTGTTTCTAATGGTTTAGAACCATCCCCCTATTGCTGTCTTGTGATAGAGTTCACATAAAATCTGGTGGTTTGAACATATGTAGCACCTCCCCTTCATTTTCTTTCTCTCTCCTACCAGCCATGTGAAGATGTGCTCGCTTCCCCTTCACCTTTTGCGATGATTGTAAGTTTCCAGGGGCCTCCCCAGCCATACTTCCTGTACAGCCTGTGTAACTGTGAGTCAATCAAACCTCTTTTCTTTATAAATTACCTAATCTCAGGCAGTTCTTTATAGCAGTGTGAGAATGGACTAATACACTACCCTATATCAGGACTTATATTGAACTGTATGTCCTAAACATTTTAGTAAAGCAAGGAAAAGAAGTATAAAGATTGGAAAGAAAGAAACAAAGCTATTATTACCCACATACGATATAATATGTACATAAAAATTAAAAAATTTCTAGTTCATTAATGAGAGATTTAATCAAGCTTGCTAGGTATATCAACAGTATAAAAAATCATTTTCTATATGCTAGCAAAAAGTAGATAATTTTAAGAAGAAAGACTTACTTTAACATCAAAAGTATCAAGCAAGTAGATTAGCTAGGAATTATTCTAACCAATTTTGCAAACAGCCAAGAATAAACAAGGCATGTTTGAAGAAGAAAGTATGGGTGAGAGACAGTCTTGCTCTGTAGATATGGAGATTTACAGAGCTACAGTAATTAAGATAGTGTGATGTTGGTATAGGAATATAGAAATAGTTGGATTAAATGAAATAGAAAGTTAAGAAGTGGACCCAAACATGTACAGATCTTAGTATATGACAAAGGTGGCCCTGCAGGGCGGCTGGGGAAATGACAGCCTTTCAGAAGCAGTGTTGGTAAAATCAGATAGTCATATGAGCGGCAAAGGTTGCAATCTCTTATACATGTGTAATAGGGAGCTGTAAGCAGGTTACATATCTGAATATAAAAATTTTTAGAAGATAATACAGGGAGATATCTTCATGATCTGGAGGCAGAAGATATTGCAAACAAGACACAAAATCTATAGATCATAAAGCAAAAAATAAATACATTTATGACATTAAAATAATGAAAAAGTGGTTTGTTGAAGCATAGCGTAAAGTAAAATAAGCTACAGAATAAAAATATTTATAATACACATATTTGGCAGAAGGGTCATATTTAGAATATATAAAGAAGTATGATAAACCTATAAGTAAAATATGAAAGAAAAAAAGCAAACCCATCAAACATAGGGGAAGAGCTTGAACAGAGTCTTCATAAGAAAGCAAATCCAAGTTAGTCTGGCAAAATTATAAAAAAAAATCTGAGAACAACAAATGGTAAGAGTGTGGAGTAACCAGTAAACTCCTTCATTGCTAGGGGTAACCTAAAGCAGTAGGTACAGGATATCATGCAGAAAAAAAGGATACATCAGTCCTTCACCCAAAAAAAGATAAATCTTTTGACATAATTTTTATTGAGCAACAGGAGCCAGATCCCAATATATGCAGCATGTGATTCTATTTATATAAAGAATGAATGAAATTGTATTATTTAGGGTTAAATACAAAGGCAGTTATAGTGTTAAGCAGAAAATGATTACTATAAAAGTCAAGTAATGTTTTGGGGTCCCCTCCCCCAATACACATACACACACACACACGACTTGAGATTAGAAAGGGGATGGTAGAGTGAGAAGGGTTTAATTGCTTCTGGGAAGCTGACATTATCTCATTTCTGCATCTGAATGCTAGCTACTCATCTTTTACTTTATATTATTACATTAAATTATAAATTTATATTTTACTCAGTTTTCTATATTCATATGTTTTATGCTTTAAAAAAGATGAAAAAGAACTGATTTTAAAAGAGGGTGAATGTTGAGTGCTACTGACTGTAAAGTAGCTGTAAATGGGACTTTGCAGGTGCTGGTGCAGATTTGTTTGTGAAAATTCATCAAGCTGTACATTTAAGATTTATGCACTTTCCACATAGGTACTTGTATAATTTTTTAAAAAATTAAATTACAGAGAGCAAAAGGAAGCTAAGAAGGAAACAATCAGTGTAGACTGTTCTTTATGTAAGCTGAGATTGGAATGGAAGTAAAGCTTAAGGCAGTAACTAGTATAGCACAAATTTTATGGATTTTTATTTTATAGAGGAGACTGGCATATTTATAAATGGTGCAGAAAGCATCAGCAAAGAGAATGAAGGGAAAACAATAGAGAGAAGATAACCAATGGACATGTCTCAGTTTTATAGGGAATAGAGAAGGAGGTAGGTGTACAGATGGAAAGACAAGTCTTGACAAGGAGAGGGGTCCCTTTCTGTTGAAAACTGTGGGGGATAAATAAAAAAGTGAGGCCATGGCAGGAACAGAGGAAATGATGATTTAATAGGCATAGAAGCAATGAACTCAGATGTTTAAGCCTAGGACTTCAATAGAACATAGTAGCATTTACTGAGAGAAAAGATCTGGGAACTTAAAGAGGAGCATGAAGGATTCGAAACCTAACAATGAAGAAATGGCAAAGGAGAATGGCTAGAGAATGATGCAAGGACTGTCAAGTGGCGCAGAAGGTCCACAGCACTGGGGGTCTGTGCATTTAGAGGCGTATTTCCAGGGTTAAGCAGTTATCTTCCACAATCTAGGGACAGGGAATGAGGCGGGAAATGATTAGAATGAATCAAAATTGAGCAGAAGTTGGTGCAAAAGCAGGTAGAAGTGACTGGTTCTGTTGAGAGGATGGCTAATGTGCAGAGGGTCTGGGATGCTAGAGAAGAAAGCAACCTTGAGAAACAACGATCCAATGAGGAAACTGGAAAATGATGGACGTTAAGTCCGGGAAAGGTGGAAGAAAACGCAAGCAGGGAAAAAGCAAGTGAGAGGACTGCATCAATATTGTATCCCAAATCAACTAACCCTTGCAACAAGTTTGAGCAAGGATAAAAAATTTCAGTTTTACAATGGAATCTTCTAATTATTCTCTGTAATGGAAATTATGCAGCCAAAAAACATATGAAAAAAAGCTCATCATTGTTGGTCATCAGAGAAATGCAAATCAAAACCACAATGAGATACCATCTCACGCCAGGTAGGATGGCGATCGTTAAAAAGTCAGGAAACAACAGATGCTGGAGAGGATGTGAAGAAATAGAAACACTTTTACACTACTGGTGGGAGTGTAAATTAGTTCAACCATTGTGGAAGACAGTGTGGTGATTCCTCAAGGATCTAGAACCATAAATACCATTTGACCCAGCAATCGTATTACTGGGTATATACCCAAAGAATTATAAATCATTCTACTATAAAGACATATGCACACGTATGTTTGTTGCAGCACTATTCACAATAGCAAAGACTTGGAACCAACCCAAATGACCATAAATGATAATCTGGATAAAGAAAATGTGGCACATATATACCATAGAACACTATGCAGTCATTAAAAAAGATGAGTTCATGTTCTTTGGAGGGACATGGATGAAGCTAGAAACCATCATTCTCAGCAACTAATACAGGAACAGAAAACCAAAGACTGCATGTTCTCATTCATAAATGGGAGTTGAACAATGAGAACACATGAGCACAGGGAGGGGAACATCACACACCAGGCCTGTTGGGAAGTAGGAGCTAGAAGAGGGGTAACGTTAGGAGAAATATCTAACGTAGATGACAGGTTGATGGGAGCAGCAAACCACCATGACACATGTATAGCTATGTAATATACCTGCATGTTCTGCATATGTATTCCAGAACTTAAAGTATAATTTAAAAAAACCTCTAGAAATAAGTAGAAGACACATTTGTGATAAATTAAAGTAATAATTTTACACAGCTCCTTCTCTTAAGCATAGGACTTGAGCACAGTATTTATTGAGACTCCACCTTATAAACAGGAATACAAGATAAATGTCATGGAGGAAAAGGTAAATCTGCTAACAAAGAAAATGCGATCTTAGGTCCCAAAGCTCCAATATGTATTTACTTTTCAATCATTCCCTGTGTTGGCCTGTGTCATGGCTTGCCTTTGTACTAGAATGGCTGCTGCTTCCTGTGGGTTTAAGTATGGCTTGAAGATTAGAATTCTGCCAAAAGTTCTTCCTAAATTGCTCATGGTTCTGAAAATGAAAATAAAAACAAAAACAAAAAATACAGCTAAATGCTTCTGACTGAAGTTAAAGTTATTTCTGTCTGCTTTGTCTGTGATTCTCTTCTTAGGAATTACTGCTGCCTGAGGGCTCAGTTAAAAGCCTTTTCTTTCCTCCTTATGACCATTCCCAGCCCTGATTTCAGGACTTCAGTTGGTCTAGCTGCTGCTGTCATTTCCCAAACATCCACAGTGATGTTGCACTACTACCATGTTGAATAGAAAGGGTGCCCCCATAAGCAAAGTAAAAATAATAATCAACTAGGAAGTAATTATTGAGCAGCCCTTAAGTTTTATGCATAACGAAGGATATAGAAAATGCATAAACGAAGGTTCTTGTCTTTAAGAATCTTTTGTATTAGAGGAATAAAGCGAAACATGAACATTTAACACATCCAGACACTTAGGACAAGAGAAGACCAGATAGAGATTTCAAGGTAGATTGGTTTGATTAGCAAAGACTACATGCAGGAGAAGGGATGTGAACTGAGATGAAATTTTGCACAGAATTTCCAGAGGTGAATACACTGAAATAGCAAGAATCAGGCTTCTATTATCTCCTATTTCTCAAAAGAGCTTCAAAAAGGTAATGTTTTTATTTGAAAACAAATCTGCATTTAATCAACTCACAAATTACTTGTGCCAGGGGAAGGAATAACTCAAAAACAATTCACTTTGGAATTGGAAGATCATGTGTGAATTTCCATCAAGCCTATTTGTCCTCCTTGCTTTGGTTTGTTCAGGCCAAGTGTTCAAATAAGCTTGCATTCTCTGAACACACATAAGAGAGCACAGAGATATATGGGCTTAGCACTAGAGAGTGGGGGAAAGCCAGGCTAGGATAAAAAAATGAAAAATGTTTCTGAATCAATTTCATGTTGTCGTGGCTAAACACAAACAGCCTTAGAACATCTGTGATTTCCACATTTTAATTCCAAGTTATCATATTTTCACACATTCTTGCTTTTTGTTGCTTGGACTAAGAGATTTTTTTCTAATGTGATTTGTGTCCCCTTGCAAAATTGTTAGGAATTCCCATCAAATGTGGACCTTTGATTTTCCCACATTGTCTACTTCTTATAATGGGAAAGTCAGTGAGGAGGGAGAAAAGGCTACAAAAAAGTAAATGGAATTTCTGAATTAAAAAGTGACAACATCAACAACAAACTAAATTATTAAAGAAATTTCTAAAACCTTTCTTTAATTTTAAAGGGATAAGTAATTTGAAATTAAGGTCAATATCAGGATGACAGATTCCGGAACACCTTTAAATCAATCTAAATTTCCAACTCCCTGAACCTTTCACCCTTCTGTCTCTCTCTTCTCTGCATTAGTGTTTTTCCTTAAAGTGCAAAGCTTTATTTGAATGATGGTAAATATAATTAAGAGTAGCAGAATAAAATCTTTAATAATAACTTTTACTATTTCACAATGGTTATTATTAAGTAACATTTATGTATGAAGCCAGGATTCCTCATAAATAACTTATTTAGATATAGAAAAGACAGCTTTTAAAGGCAATTAAATAGTGTGATAGGCTGCCAAGATAGATGTGCCACATACAGATAAAAAAAGGTAATAGTTTCTTTCTGCATCCTGGACTGGTAAAAATATCTAGAAATTTTTTTTTTTTTTTTGAGACAAAGTTTTGCTCTTTGTTGCCCAGCCTGGAGGGCAGTGGCATGATCTCAGCTCATTGCAACCTCCGCCTTCTGGGTTCAAGCAATTCTCCTGCCTCAGCCTCCCAAATACTTGGGACTGCAGGAGCCTGCCATGACACCCAGCTAATTTTTGTATTTTTAGTGGAGACGGGGTTTTAGCATGTTGGCCAGGCTAGTCTCGAACTCCTGACCACAGGTGATCTGCCTGCCTTGGCCTCCCAAAGTGCTAGGCCACCATGCCCATCCTAGAATATTTTTTAAAAACATATTCTAAGTGGATCATTGGCAAACTGAAGCATATATTGGGTGAAATAACCAGGACGGTGAGATGTTCAGAAATTATTTTTAATAAGAAACAGTTAAATAAAACTTATTAATTAAAATATCTATCAATTACACTAGATTTGATTCTTTCACATTATTCTAGAGGGTCTAAAATGAATAAAAAGTTAAAATTACAATGAATCAGACTTAAGTATACTGTAAGAATTTGTTAGCAATGTGAACATCTCAAAAATATAATTAATTGCATTGTGAAGCAGTAAATACTTTGCCACTGCAGGTATACAAACTATATATTGTGGATATCCAAGGACAATGGGCATTTTTTATTTCTTTTTATACTTTAATATGTGTAATGTGTGTAAGTGTAGAAGATCTATAAAGCACTCAAGAGACTTTGGTTGGATAAATGAATAGAAAGACAGTGTTTGGAGCTCCATGAATATTTCCATGTTTCTGTATGGTCCAGGCTTTGTGAGCAAAGAACACTGGTGAACTTGGTTCCAGGATGACTGAATAGAAAACATGTCTTGGGAGGAAGAGATGGTGTATATTGTACAAGTTTTAAAAACATCTACCCTGGAGCCACTCGCTTACATTCCAAGTTAGTAAGAAACTTCCTCCTTCCACCCCACCCAGGAATATTTGTTTACAGTCCAGAGTGAAGGACTTTCTTTCTTTGGAAGGGAGGTTAGGCAGATATGTTAAGCAATTTGTATAAACTTTGAATTTCCTATTTTCAGAGCTTCTCTCCTATGGTCCAACCCTGATAAATGTTCAAGTGAACATTTTCTCTCAATTTGTTGCCTACAGGGGAGTAGAAAACCTATGCTAAGATGTTTTGTGAGTAGCAGTCTGTTCTCTGATTTGGAGATCTGTGTTTTCTGTCAGAATCTACCTGTTACCTATCTATGATCTGTCTACCTACCTCTCTCTATCTCTCATCTGTTATCTATCTATCTATCTGTCTATCTGTCTTTCTACCTGTAATCAACTGAATAAATGAATGGAAGAAAGAAAAATTGAATATTTACCTTTTAGAAATCCTCTATATTCCTACCTTGGGTACAAAACTTTACTAGATAATGATGGAGGCCTATTTAATTTACTTAGATACATGCTGTTCTACATACATATATTTCCAGATCACTCATAGTATTTTAGGTGATGTTTTCAGTCCTATGTCAACAAACAAAACAAACAAAATTCAATTTCTGAGAAAAAAAAATTAACAAGACTAAAGAGGTTGCACGATTTTTGTTTTCAGAGTATTTTCTGGAAAGTATATGGCTTTCTTAGCACAAAGAGTAATTAATCATTTACTTCTGATAAGGCATTAGTGAAAATTTGTCCTTGGAAAGGCAGGCAGGATAGTTTGAGGTCAATTTGTCACATAAAAAAGAACCCATTTTCTGAGATAAAACAACTGATTTAATAAAAATTGTCTCTTAAAATGATCAAAATAGAAAAAAGAAGCATTTGGCCTAAGTTTTTTTCAGAAGAGACTCAAAATATACTGGATTCTCATCTAAACCGAAGAAATAACAAAACTTGTTAAACCTAAGATTTCAAAAACTTTTGCTATTTTGCCAGCATTGTAGGTCTTGAGAAGAGACTGAGTTAAATGAGCAACTCTTCAATGTAATTATACGAATTTAAGGGTTTTTGTAAGTCCATTAGGATTTAGGGTATAAAATGATTCACAGAAAACTTCAAAAGAATTGATTAATGTTTACTTAGTTTCTGTAGTGAGAACATATGAAAGCTCTTTACTCCCCCCAAGTTTTATGGTGATTCACCTAAAGAAATCTTTCTCACTAGCAGAAGCACATGTTAGCTACATTTATACATTTTAAAAAAAAAAACCCATAGAGACCAAAATATTATGTTACTAAGTTAATGATATGCATATCTCATAGAATTTGCTGTAATTGATATCTGTGACCAAGTTGGCCACAGATCAAACAATCAAACAGTGCCCTAGATCAAATCCCTGGCTAGGCCCCCTCCTCTGAGTGCCTTACCAACTGACCATTACAGAATTCATTATATGGTTCACCTTCAGACAATAACTCCCTGTCAGTGTGTGGTTTTACTTCAGCTGCTGTATATGTATTTGAGGATTTCTATCTAAGTGCTCAATGTCAATAACATGTACTCATATATTAACAAAGCAGTATGTTCCATTTATTGCATACTTTCACTATATAGATATTCTTTTAATACTAAGTTTTCCAGTGACCTAGGCAAGAATTGTATACCCAAACTTTGAGATCTGAAGACGTTAAAAAAAAAAAAAAGGTCAAAATTTATGCTGAACATCATATTCCATATTTGTCTGTAATGCCATTGAACATTTTCAAAGCAGTTTGACTAGCATAATTTTAGCTGATCTTTACAACTACGGGGTGACGCAGCTTCTGATTTTCAGGGCTATCATGTGATTAGGGGATTAGGCTCATTCCAAATGACCCCAGAAGGAAGAACTAAACCAACAAATGAAATCTGTAGGGAGTCACATTTTAACCCAAAATAAAAGAAGACTCTTCTGCCGATTAGATATCTATGGGTGCATTAGTTTGCTTTGTAGTTAATTTGTTTCTTATCAACACAAATTTCTAACACAGTGGCAATAAGATGTGACATATCCGTTTAGTAGCTGGATGAGACGGTCTTTCAAATTTCTTAAAATGTTGAAATTCTGGGTACACACTCTAGGATTCCTTTGCTTAAGGATAAAGCAATAGTTTGCTGTCCTTCAAATTCTAATAGGGAATACATGTCTCCTCTCTTTCCTTTCTATATTCTTCAATGCTGCTGGACACATGCCCACTTAAGACGAAGAACAGTTCAGCCATGCACTGCAGCTGCTGCATGGCTAATGGAAAAGAAGCCCAGGAATGCACACTCTCCGTGTCTACTCAATGCCAACAGGCTTGCCTGATTTGAACAAAAATTCAGTCAAGCCACCTGTTTGGCACTGTACAAGTAATAGATCCAGGTTTCTCACAAGATTTCCAACTGAAATGAGGGGCTAATTTCGAATGGTGTAGGTCCAATATTAAATTCTTTCTTCCTCATTGGCTGTGGCATAAGTCAGTGAATATTGGTGTCATGAAATCCATGGTATTTTGGAGGAGCAGAGTATCTCAGAAAAGATCTTATCCAACATTTCTCAAAATGTGTTCCATGGAAACATGGACCTGTGAGCGGCTTAATGGGAACAATGGTCTGAGATCAAAGAAAGAAATATTGCATACGTAAGTCTTTCTAGAAGATTCATGATGCATATTATTATATTAAATGTTTTGAGAAGTCTCATTACAAAGAAACTTGAGTAAACACATATCTAACAAAGTTTTTCTTTTTTTCCCTTGCATGATGATCACTAACATTCCATGGAAAATACCATGGAAATTCATATTTCCGTATAAACCCTGCATTTTTACATATGAAGAGAATTAGGTCCAGAGAGATAAAGTGACTTGTCCTAGACTTAATATACTTATAAATTTTGAGTAGAATTCAGAGATTTGTGACTTGCTCCTAATTCAATGTTCTTTTCTCTGGAGAACTGATCACATTCTTGACTTTCGTACTTCACTTCATTATGCCCAGATCAGGTGTTTATCCATAGACTGACAGCTCTGGCCATAGACTAGAGTTTGGCAAAAGCTTTGGAGTAAGTACTTGCCTTTGGTTCAGTCTACCTGGTCTAGGTGTTTTGGATCATGTATAAATCCCAAAATATATCAGGCTGAAAAGAGAGGTTTTAAAAAATCTGGAATTAGCCATAGCCAAAAAGTTATCCACTATATATTCCATCCTATGGTTGCTCCTAACACATGCATTTCCTCTTTTTCATACAGAATTCCTAATGAGCTCTTGCTTAATGTGACTCACGTGTTCCATCTCATGCCCCCCAAACTACTGACTTAAAAGGTAACAACTCAATATTGCATCTTGTTTATATTCCAGCAGTATGATCATTCGAAGTTCAGTGACCCAGGATTCCTTTGCTAGATGGCTCAGTCAGATCCAGATATGACTTTTGAGGAGCTTAAAATATATGGATTAACTGCTATAATTTGAATATCCCCACAAAAACTCATGTTGAGATGGCTTTCAGCCAGATTTCCCTCTGTTCATCTTGTGTGTTCACTTCCACTGTCCATCCTTCTCCCATAGCATGACCCTCACCATATGCCAGTGCCCTGCTCTTGGACTTCCCAGTCTCCAGGACTGTGTGCTAAATAAACCTCTGCTGTTTATATATAAATTCCTCAATCTGTGATATTGTTATATCAACAGGAAAAAAATTACAGAAAATTGGTAGCCAGAAGTAGGGCCACTGCTATAACGAATAACTGAAAATGTGAAAGTGGCTTTGAAATTGGGTAATAGGTAGACGCTAAAGTATTTGGAAGAGAAGATTAGGAAAGGCCTGAATTGCCATGTGCAAATAATTAAGGACAATTCTGGTAACAGCCCAATAAAGAGGAGAGCTGTGGTAAAAGTCTGAATCTTCCTGGAGAGTAGGTAAGTGGTCATGAGCAGAATTTTGGTAGAAATATGGACAGTAAAGCCCATTCTTATGAGGTCTCAGATGAGAATGAGGAAAAAGATATTAGAAGCTGGAGTAAATGTAGTTCTTTTTATATAGTGGCAAAGACCTTGTATAAACTGTGTCCATGTCTGAGGGTTTTATGAAATGTGGAACTTAAGAATAATGAACTAGGATATCTGGTGGAAGAACTGCTTAAGCAGCAAAGCATTCATGTGGCTACATGGCTACTTTTAACCACATACAGTGAGATGCAAGAGCAAAGAGATGACTTAAAAATAAAACATAATTAAAGATTAAGCAGAGCTGAAAGATTTGGAAAATTCACAGGCTGGCCATGTAGAGTGAAAAAGAGAATACTAATGGTGTGGCCAAACAACTGATTGCTAAAGAGTTTACCATAGATAGAAGGAAACTAGGTACTATTCATCAAGACAATGGGAAAAAGACCCCAAAGGCATTTCAAAGATCTTCAAGGATGCCCCTCGCATCACAGTCCTAGAGCTCTAGGAGGGCAGAATAGTTTCAGGGAACAGGACTGTGGTGCCCTCCGTGGGCCTGCTGCCCAGAGGCACCTTGGATCTCTGCTCCCTACCTTCTGGTTCTGTACTTTTTGGACACCCCAGCCACAGCTGAAGTGGGCCCAGTTGTGGCTTGACCCAATTATCTGGAAGGCACAAGCAGTAGGCCTTGGTAACATCCTCACGATGCAAGTTTTGCAGGTATGCAGAATGCAAGAGCTGTGGGGGCATGACTACCTTCACCTAGATTTCAAAGGATGTTGTGGACTTCTGGAAACTCAGGAAGACATCTGCCACATGGATGGAACCACTGCAGATAAACCCGACTGCATTAATGCTTAGTGAAGCTATGGGAGTGGGGCAGACCCTGAGATCCCAGAACAGTAGGATCACTTGCATACGACTTCAACCCAAGAGGGTTGAAGCATGGACCAAGCCCAGCAGAGCCATAGGTGTGGCGCTACCCAACACTTTGAGGGTGTAAACCCCCAATATGTACAAGAGGTGACACATGGAATAAACAATTATTGCTGGATCTTAAAATTTAATGAGGTCTGACCTGTTGAATTTTGGACATACTTGGGGCCAGTTACTGCTTTCTTCTTGCTTATTTCTCTCTTTGGAAATGGGAATGTCTATTTTATGCCTATATCACCATTGTATTTTAAAAATAAATAATCTTGTTTTGATTTTACAGGCTCACAACTGGAGGAATTTGCTTTGGGAAGGATTGTGCTTTGAGTCTCACCAATATCTGTTTAAGATAATACTCAGGACTTTGGACTTTGAGTTGATGCTAGAATGAGTTAAGACTTTTGGAACTATTTTAATGGAATGAATGTATTTGGTATGTGAGAAGGACATACATTTTAGAGGTCCCGGGGTGGAATGCTATGGTTTGAATGTCCCCACCAAAACCTGTGTTGAAATTTACTTGCCATTGTAACAGTATTAAGAGGTGGGTACTTTAAGAGGTTATTTAGACCGTGAGGGTTTCACTCTCATGAATGAATTAATGCTGTTATAGCAGAGTGGGTTAATTATCATAAGAGTGTGTTTCTGATGAAAACGACGAGTTTGATTAGAGCTCCTCTCTCTGTTTCTTGAGCTCATTTCTGCCTTCCACTCTTCTGTCACAGGACGACTTTGCCATATGGCAGTGCCATGCTCTTGACTTTCCATCTCCAGAAATGTGAACCAAATGAGCAGGTATTATTTATAAATTACCCAGTTATTCTATGATATTCTGTTAAAGCAGCAGAAAATGGACTAAAATACTAACGAATACACTTGGCACTCTCTCTTCCCCTAATGCAGCCCAGTATATAATCGTTAAGAAAAAAAAAAATAGCATCAGTTAAATTACTCATTTTGAAAATTAGAAATGTGAATATACCAGACTTTGGGTACTTCTAGATGTTAATAGCAAGATGGGCATTGGATGGTGATTAACTTCTTGACAATTGACTAAGCTTCATAACTGGTGAAGAGGGGCTCCTGAAATCCTGCTCCTTGGAAACTTTCTCTTGTCTTTTTTAGGACTAGCCATGAAAGTGGCATTGTAGAACCCTCTTGGGTTGTTCTAACTTAGTTGTTCAATTCTCTTGATGCTGATTTTGGTAACTGTCAATTGCTTGAGAGGCTGAGAAACACGGTCAACTTTTCTAGTGCTAAAAATTTTTCATACAACTTCCATAAAAGCGCTAAATAGCTGCTGCTCAATGTCATTGTTGTAGATGCTCGTTACTAATTAGCAATATTGAAAATCCAGTGGTCAAATGAGGACTGAACTACAAACCCCAGATTGTTCCTTCTCCTAATATCTGCTTGAAGTCATCAGCCTTGACACATAGATAAAAAGCAATATGCTAGATTGAAACAGCTAGAAATATTTCCTCATATATGATATTGTACTAAATCATAGCTGTCCAATAACATTTTCTTCAGTGACAGAAATGATCTGATTCTGTGCTGTTCAGTATGATAGGGACTAAACACATATAGCACATGTAGCTACCGAGCTCTTGAAAGGTGGCTGGAACTGAATTTTAATCTTAATTAATTTGAATTTACATAGCCACATGTGGTTAATGATGACCATACTGGACAACACAGAACTAGAATAATCTTATGCCAAGATTAATTTCTAACCACAACTATATATGCTAGCTATCAGCAAGAAGTGCTTTGTGGGATAAGAGGAAAGTGCAATTTTAAATTGTAGTTCTCTGATTTACCTCTTTGTGTATCTCCATTTCAAATGACAATTTGTTATCTTCAGTATCAGAAGCAGGGTCTATTAGAAAACACTGCATTAATTTTGCAGCTCTAAGCACCAATGATTATTTGATTATTAGTTTTAGATTTTCCTTCAACCGAGTTGTGTACTTATCCTGTTATTTCTGGTTTTACTTTTAAACAAATAAATCTCGGACAAAAACTTCTTGCCCTTTGAAATATGTCAATGGAGGCCACTAGAAATATTCAGCAATTTCTGAAAATCTACCAACATACTACCAAATTGTTAAATTTTCAGACCCAAATAGCACAATTTTTAATGCCAAGAGAGAAACTAAGTGTTATCAAAATCATACAACCTTTCATTTTGCAATGAGCAAATACTCTCTGCTTCCAGTACTCAGGAGTCAGTTTTATATTTTTTCTGAGGTGTTTTGTTTCATCTTGTTTTGTTTTACAACAATTGCCAATTTGAGTACTAGCACTTTTTTGTTGCAAATGACAGAAATCATGTAAGAAAAAAGGATGGACAACTGTATGGATATAGAAAGCCCTCATAGAAGACAAACACAGAAATAATCAACAGTATTCATAAACAGAAGTTATGTTCCAGGTATTCACTGACAGCTGGTGAAATGCATGCTATCTTTTAAAGTGATATCACCAGCCTCAACTTGGGCATAAATTTATACATTGCTTTCCTCTGGTTAAACCTCAGGAATTCTCCAGGACTCTTTGAGTTGCTTTGTTTTTGCTAGAGACTATTTATATTTTAGTTTTTCTTTGTATCTTCCAATGAAGATTTTAAAATTAGTGGTTCTCCATATTTGTAGTTTTCGAAGACCTCTTGAGAACTGACTATCCTCTGTGACAATCTGTTCTCACTTTAGAGTCTCTCTATTGCATAGCGCTTTGAATTCTCTGCTTGGTTTCCTCCATCCAATTACTTCTAGCTTCGCTTCCTAGGAAAGATTTTTTTTTCCCGACCTGCATTTGTACTCCATCTACATTCCTATTTTGCTTCATTTGTTTTTCATTTCTATGAGTATGCCCTTCACATGCACAAAACCCAAAAGGACTGAAATAGCAAGCAACATGTCAACAGCAGCCCCAACATATTGAACAGTTTGCACCACTTGGAAAATGAGGGGAAGGAGCATGCACATGAAGTGTCAACAGTGCTGTAGTTGTTCTGCTACTGAGAACACTCTGACAGAGACCCGCAGCAGATGTACCAAAAATACTCAAGCGAAATTCCATAAAACCTAACAAAACTGTAGCAATTAGAACAACAACAACAACAACACAACCGAAAAGTTCAGCACCTGGAACACTGTTTGCCTGTAGATAAAATTGGTCAGAATTGTGGATGGGTTTGTAGAATGATTAATTGAAAATAATATGAAACTTTAGCCTAGTATCAGAAAATTACAGAATCTAAGGGTAAAAGGGGACCAAAAGTTATTTCATCCAATTTTCTGCAAAATGTTTCAGTTTCCTACCAACTGCTTGTCTATCCTATGCTTAAAATAACTCCAATGAGGGTGAGTCTTCTTTCCCCAGCAAAGCAGTTCTTTTAATAAAAAATATTTTAAGTTTTTATTAATATTAGCATGAATACAGAATTTTTCACAAATCATAAGTGTACAGCTTGACAAAAGATCAAAATTGTGAACTTCCTCTTGTAACTGCCAAGAAACAGGTGGTTAACAGCTTCTAGAAATTCCTCCCAGGCCCCCTCTCAGTCACTACATCCTTGAAAATAGCCACTCCTCTGAATTCTGTCATCATCAATTACTTTTTCCTGGATTCAAACTTTATATAAAATGAAATCATACAATATAATGTACTCATTTATGCCTAGATTCTTTTATTGTCACATACTCTTTGGGGAGTAATATTACTACAAACATTTTGGAAAATTATTTTTTATTACCTACTAAAGATGAATGCAAATTCATCCTAAGACGCAGACGTCTCACCCCCTCCTAGGCATATAACAAACCTAAATATGTATATAAGTCCACTAAAAGGCAATTTAAGAATGCTCATAGTACCACTATTCATAGTAGCCCTATATTGAAAATATCCAAATGTCCATCAACAGTAGAATGGATAAATAAATCGTGGTATGTTCACATAGTTGTATGAGAATGAATGAACTATTGTTTCTTACACAGTAAGGATGAATCTCACAGTCATTTATTATTCTGACAGCTATGATTCTTGAAAGATTGTCCACATTTGAGTGAATGCCTGACTCTAGCTCTTTAACCAAGTTTAATTAAAGAACAAATTTAATTTTGCTTCCACACTATGAATAAGATATCATGTACTATTTAGAGTTTGTTAGATTTATCTGGAACATGTTTAATATCAGAGTAACATTTTAAAAGATAAAAGAACATTTAGAATACATCCATTGACAAAGTCTAAATTTTTTAAATTGTATTTTAGGTTTTGGGGTACATGTGAAGAACATGCAAGATTGTTGCATAGGTACAAACATGGCAGTGTGATGTGCTGCCTTCCTCCCCATCACCTATATCTGGCATTTCTCCCCATGCTATCTCTCCCCAACTCCCCACCCCCTGCTGTCCCTCTCCTATTTCCCCCCAACAGACCCCAGTATTTGATGCTCCCCTCCCTGTGTCCATGTGTTCTCATTGTTCAACACCTGCCTATGAGTGAGAACATGCAGTGTTCGATTTTCTGTTCTTGTGTCAGTTTGCTGAGAATGATGGTTTCCAGGTTCATCTATGTCCCTACAAAGAACACGAACTCATCGTTTTTGATGGCTGCATAATATTCCATGGTGTATATGTGCCACATTTTCCCTGTCCAGTCTATCAGCGATGGGCATTTGGGTTGGTTCCAGGTCTTCGCTATTGTAAACTGTGCTGCAATGAACATCCGTGTGCATGTGTCCTTATAGTAGAACGATTTGTAATCCTTTGGATATATACCCAGTAATGGGATTGCTGGGTCAAATGGAATTTCTATTTATAAGTCCTTGAGGAATCGCCACACTGTCTTCCACAATGGTTGAACTAATTTACACTCCCACCAACAGTGTAAAAATGTTCCTATTTCTCCACATCCTCTCCAGCATCTGTTGTCTCCAGATTTTTTAATGATCGCCCTGCTAACTGGCATGAGATGGTATCTCAATGTAGCTTTGATTTGTATTTCTCTAATGACCAGGGGTTGGCAAAAGCCTATCCCTTTGACCAGGTTTAAATATGTTACTGATTGCCAGTATTTTTCAAATCTCCACTCAGTGGAGGGAGGTTACTTGGCCCATAGATTTCTCCTGATACTATGGAGATATCTGTATTTATATCTACGTCTATATCTGCATCTATCTACATCTACCTATATCTATCTCTTTTTATATCTACATATGCATACACATGTGTTTATACAGGTATGTATATAATCCATATGCATATAAAATGCATATGTGTTATATCTACCTGTTCATCACATATGTATTTTATATATATGTGTGTATTATTTATCTGTTCATCCATTCATGTTATAGAAATATGTATGCCTGGTACAATTAGTTGAGAGGTATTAACCCCTGAAATTACATCACTACTTCCCCATTTTTGATTTCATGTTAATCAAGCAGAGTTCTGATTTCAATTTGGTTTTCTATGTGGTTTGGCTGCAAAGACAAAATGTGCTATTATGTCATTGTGTAATATTACATAGTATGTATGGTCCTTTGGGCATGTGGTAGTCACATTGTTCATTGTGTTTAATAATTGATAATGTTTCATATATTATCCTCTTGTAAGTTTCACTAGCATGTGTCAATGCCCCTAATTCCACAAAACTGAAAAACTCTTGAGATCACGCTTCTGAAATTGAAAATTTGAAGACCAAGTCACTTGACAAAGAATTCACTACTAGTAATGCCACCTGAAGAAGCCACTCAGCAGTCAGCCGTCTGTTCTTCCGTGGCATACCATGAACGTGGCTTGCACTAATTCAAATTTCCACAGTAAGAGTCCAGCAGGTGTTTACTGTGTCTCTGCTCAATAAATGCATGATAATTCACAGTGACACAGATTTCATCTGACCCTGTATGCTGCCAGAACTGTAAGTAGCTTTCTGGGGTAGGAATAATAAAAGGGGACCCTACAGTGGTGGCAGCAAGAGAGTAGAAAAGAAGAGCAGCATGTCGTACATTCCCTCTCCTCCTACTACTACAATTTTTTTCACAATTAGATTCCTTCCCATATATCCTTTCAGTCAGCAGGACTGCCTTATGCACATGTGTGTCATGGCAACATGATGCAAGCACTGTTCTCACTGAATCCAGGAAGTAAACATAAAACTACTTAAAACATGTAAGGTACTCAGTGTTACATAGTGCTTGGTAGTCAAAAAATATATATTCATTTTTAAGAAAAAGTATTAAAATAAAATGGTCTATGGTAAAACAAAAACATTCAATTGCTCTGAACACCCAATTTTATGAAGCATGCAACACTAAACCAGGCAGATAGATATTTGGTGGAATCCAACCTTTAAAATTATGACTGACTTCCTAGTAAGACGTTGTTCCTTCCAGTCACCTTAATAACAAAATCAAGAAGCCAATAACACAGGAAGAGAGCTATGACTATTTGAGCTACAAACAGTGCCCAGTTTGGTACATACAACATAGAATCCCTCCCTTCCTCCCTACAACACAGAGTCCCTTCCGTCCTTCCATCCTTCCCTCCTTCCTTTCCTCCCTCTCTCCCTCTCTCCCTCTCTCCCTCCCTTCTTCCCTCCCTCCCTTCCTTCCTTCCTTCCACAACACAGGAAGAGATCTATGACTATTTGAGCTACAAACAGTGCCCAGTTTGGTGCATATGACACAGAATACCTTCCCTCCCTCCCTCTCTTCCTTCCTTCCCTCCTTCTTCATACTTTCTCCCCTCTTCTTGTCTTCCCATAAATATTTATTGGGAGATTTTCATTTGACAGGCATGTAAGCAAGTACTAGGGATGTAATAGAGACACTTCAACATGTTTCAGACAGTCTTGAAGTTTAGAATCTAAGACAGTGAGTCTCACTAAGACACAGATAAATTCTCATTAGGATAAAACTTGCAGACCAACATGCATAGCAAGATATACTCAAGTTTATTGGGATGGAAGGGACAGAGAATTCCTTTCTGTTTAATTCTAATTTATCATTTTAAACCACAGCTATCCCCACACAGCCATTTATTAAAAATCTACTGAAAACATATAACAACATACTGCAAATGTGTCTATGTGCCATGGAAATATTACACAACTTTGTGACATCTTGAATGTTAGGATCCTTAAGTGCGTTACAAATATATTTAAAGCATTATCCTATGTTAACAAATCTTACATGAATACACTTGTTCATATATTGCTAGGGGAAGGCATGATATTTTACCTCAAACTTTCCTCTTGGCCTCATTTAGCCCAATAATGTCCCAATATATGCTGAATATGCATATCAAATGGTACCCAATGATGTCAGCTAAGTTGAAAAAGAATTTAAAGTGAGACCACTTCTCTTCTACCGGAATGTTCCAGATGTATGAGAAATTTAAAGCTTAGGTATTTTCCCATTTCTAGGCACCAGAATTCAAAAGAATTCTTTCTGTAGTATTAGGGATATTATCCATTTTTACATAAATAAGAACACAATTTTTTATGTAGATGAGTGTAGAATATAAGAATTATGTATAAATGATAAATGAAAGACATAGATCAGCAGTATATACCTTTCAGGTACATATCTAATGAAATAGTGTGCCAATTATAATTCAAAAAGAGCAATTCTGAGGAATAGTTCATAAGGCTTTGTTCTTGTGACACACTGCCTGGTAGAAATATGTTATCTTAGACCTTGACCCTGCCCACATTAGCTCCTTAGCACCCCTATGTCTGGGAAAGTCCAGCCAGCTCTACTTGTGTGGCATGGGAGAGACAAACATTCTTCAGCAGAATGAATTATGCAACCAAACGTATCAGTGATAACTGTGGTTTCAACTACACTGAAGAGTAGCCAAAAATCGAACTGACCAAACTTCAGATCTTTCTTGGCCTTACTTGAACTCATTTAATACATCTGTGACTGTGAACTTTCTGCCTTATAGAATGAAAATTAAAATGTTCTAATAAGCAGGTAAGACTCAGTAAAAATAAAATGCTTTCCTAGAAAGAATTCAATACATTATTATTTATTGATAAAAAATAAGTTAATTCAATAAGTTATTTATTGATAAAAAATCTAATTTCCTAATTAGATTTTGATGCAAATGTATCGTTTAAGGTCTGTAAGGTACTTTAAGTTTTATAGAGGAAAAAATTTTTATAAACATTATATGTAATTATGGGCGTAAATATTCATATAATTACAGTGATTCACTGGAGCAACAGAGTATAAACACAAAATACATCTGGAAAAGAAGATAAAGAAGAAAACATGGGTGGTCAATTTCCCAACCTATACTCTTCCTAATAAATCAGACATAGCCTCTACACAAAAATAATATATCACATCTCACATCTTGAAAGCTGCTAGAATCATTTCACAGAAAAGTGCCCTAATGCCTAAACCATCTCCAATCAGACATACAGCTTCCTGAATAACTGAATGAATGCCACCTGTTTGTAAAGCATTTATTTTCTCCCTTGCACAATGCGGGCTACTTTTCATCCTCATACCCAGTTTGTTACAGCCTTCAGATAATCACAGTTCCCAATTGTGTTTGCAGAATATTCTGCCATCTCTCCCTTATTATTTCTTTTGAATCTGGCTTCTGCTTATATCCTTTGGATCTTTGATGAAAAATTCTCAGAAAAAATCCTCCTGGGAAGATGCTTGTTCTTTTCACTCTCTTAGTTGTACACTGGAGGTCAATACAAATAAGAGACTTGGAGCAAACACAGAACAAACCATCTTATCTTTGAGCTGTGTAACTGCAAACAAAATCTCTTTTGTGATACATAATCATGTAATATTTTACTTTACTTTGTCAAAAGATGGGACACTTAAAACATCTGTACTTTATAGCTTCATTTACTAGTGGTGATGACAGCAGGCTGGGGTGGGGTGGAAAAGGTCAGAAAGTTGATGTTTTTGTGTCTCCTACAAAAGTAATTGTTTTGAAAGCAGCAACTAAATTCATAGTCAAAATGTATAAATTTAGTGGGTGTTAAAAATAAGCTGAGTTTTCAGCAGAGAAATATAACTGATAATCGCCAATAAGAAATAACTCTCTCTGGATTTTCTTTAAACATATCCAGTCCCTCCTAGATATTTCCCACTTTGTGAATTGCATTTGCAGTATTGGGAAAATGCTGATGTAATAAATGCTTCAGAGTTTTCTCCTGAATTCCACACAATGCTAGAGAATACACATGATTATATGCACCTGTATTATTTGGTCATTTTGTCTCCTTTGGGAAGAATCAAATGGATGAATTAATCCAATTTGGATGGAGAATCCATGGGAAAAGCAGCTTTTACTATGAGAATACATTGCATTTATAAAACTGCACATATAAAAACAATATTGAACTTCTGGAATGCTCACTGGGTATGTGTTTGTGTGTATGTACACATAAAAGCCCCTGTATACATCTATGTGAATTAACTGGCCATTTCAGACATCAATGACTGCTGGATCTTTTATAAAGAGGATGTTGTATCTTCCATTTTGGACACACATGAAAAATGTTCTTAAATCACTTTCTGTTTTCATCATTAAATGTGGGAATATACCTAAAAACCAGAGCAAAAACTATTCTTCATGTGAGGTCTGAAACATTTGTCACTTTTTTTCTATAGAAGTAGGGAAATTCTGTATTTAGCCTTTTGTGGTAGAAGGTAATGAATAACTCTGAGATCAGACAACTACTAGAAGGTTTACTCAATTCTATAAATTTTATTAATAAACTAATAATTCTTACATTTATGGTTTGAATGACTAGGAACTTTTAATTAGCATTTGATCTTTATAAATTAAAAAAGAGTAGATAAACATCTTATTCTATATTTCACTTTTAATGACAATGTATTGAGGAGTTACAGAAGAGTTTTCTTTTTATTGACAAGAAAAATGGCACTCTTCCTCT
Source organism: Cebus imitator (assembly GCF_001604975.1). Lineage (NCBI taxonomy): Eukaryota > Metazoa > Chordata > Mammalia > Primates > Cebidae > Cebus > Cebus imitator. The sequence continues at coordinate 2,237,040 of NW_016107357.1, forward strand.
GAAAAAAGTTTTATTTCTAAAAAAAAAAAAAAAAGATGAAACACGGGAATAATGGAAGAAACTTAAAAAAGAAACCAAGATATTGCAATAGATATCTAGTGGATATTCCATTCACACAAACTGCCACACTGAAACTTAGTGAAAATGTTGTGGTTCCTTCTAATCCAGCTCCATTACTAATTCTTAGCCACCACCCTCTGCATTCACCAACAAATACCCAGTATTTCAGTCATACAAATCAAAGAAGCCCTTTTATCCAACAAGAGAGGCTCCTCTTGTCAGTATGTCTGAAGGGATTAAGATTGCTTTACACTCTTCAATTGGAATATCAGCACTGTAAAGCTTTTTAACCTGCTGTACTTTCTTCCTTGCTCACATATTGCCTACTGGTTAACTTTTTCTAAAGTAGACCTATCATCTCCTTTGGAAATCACTGAGGCAGATGATTTCCTCTTTGATTTCCCCAAAGGTTTTATAAAACTCCTCAAGTTCATTCTGTACCTTGCACAGCTGTGGCTTGTGGTCTCAAGAGGCATCTGAAACATGTAGCAACTCTAAAGCATCGGATGTTAGACAGCCGACCAGCATGCATGCTCCTTGTCCAGCCACCAGTCCCCATGAGCCGATTTCTGACAATTCTCAAACTCAAACCTTTTCTTTCACTTAATATTAGATTTCTGACTTTGATGCTAGTCTCCTCACCAGACACAAAAAACCTGACTTTTGGCTGGGTGTGGTGGCTCAGGCCTGTAATCCCAGCACTTTGGGAGGCCAAGGTGGGCTGATCACCTGAGATCAGGAGTTCAAGGCCAGCCTGGCCAACATAGTGAAACGCTGTCTCTACCCAAAATACAAAAATTAGCTGGGCTTGGTGACAGGCACCTGTAATCCCAGCTACTCAGGAGGCTGAGGCAGGAGAATCGCTTGAACCTGGGAGGTGGAAGTTACAGTGAGCTGAGATCATGCCACTGCACTCCAGCCTGGGCAACAGAGTGAGACTCTGTCTCAAAAACAAAACAAAACAAAACCTGACTTTCAGCCACAGTTTTTGTGTTTCCTTTCACAGATTAATTGGCTGATCCCATAGACCTAACTCTACTTCCAGGTTATTCTTTGTTTTCAGGTAATATATAAGTTATTGTTTATTGCTCAGAATTATTCCTCCTGTCAAATGATTCTTTCCATATTCCACATCTATTCTCAATTTTCTCATCACTTTGTGTTTCTTTAACCAATTTCTTTTGAATTGACAAATTTAAAAAGTATATATTTTTCAGGAACAATATGATGTTTTGAAATATCTATAAATTGTGGAAGGGCTAAATCAACCTCATTAACACATGCATTACTTCCCATATTTAACATTGTTTTTTACAGTGAGAATATTTAAAATCCACCCTCACTGATTTTCAAGAATAGAATACATTCTCATTAACTATAGTCACCATGTTGTGCAATAGATCTCTTGAAGCTAACTGAAATTTTGCCTCCTTTGACCATCATATTTCTAGTTCCCCACGTCTCCCCACCAGCATTTCTCCACTCTCACTTCAGCTTCTGGTAACCACATTCTACTCTCTGCTTCTATGCGTTTGACTGTTTCAGATTCCACATATAATTGAGATCATGTAATATTTGTCTTCTGTCTTTTGTGCCTGGTTTATTTCATTTAACATAATGCGTTCCAGGTTTACCCTTTCACAAATAACAGGATTTACTTCCTTTATTAAGGCTAATAAAGTATTCCATCGTGTGTATATATACCACATTTTCTTTATCCATTTATCCGCTGATGAACACTTAGGTTGATTCCATATCTTGGGTATTATGAATAATGCTACAATGGACATGAGAAGTACTTATCTTTTAGATGTCCTGGTTTCATTTTATTTGAATAAATACCCAGTAGTGGGATTGCTAAATCATATGGTAGTTCTATTTTTAATTTTTTGAAGAACCTCCATAGTGTTTTCCATAATAGCTATATTAATTTGCATTTTCTCCAACAGGGTGCAAAGGTTTCCTTTTCTCCACATCCTCACCAACATTTATTATCTTTCATTGTGTGATAGCCATTCTAACAAGTGTGAGGTGATATCTTATTGTAGTTTATAGTTTTAATTTGCATTTCTCTGATGATTAGCAATATTGAGCATTTTTTCATGAACCTCTTGGCTATCTATGTGTCTTCCTTGGAATAATGTCTATTTAGATCTTTTCCCTAGTTGTAAATCAGGTGATTTATTTTCTTACTATTGAGATGTAAGAGTTCCTTATATATTTGGGATATTAACCCCTCATCACATCTAGGAATTGCAGATATTTTCTCCCATTCTGTAGATTGTATCTTCACTCTGTTGATTTTTTACTGTACAGAAGCCTTTCAGTTTAAGGCAGTTGTATTTGTCTTATTTCACTTTTGTTTCTTGTGCATTTGGGGTCATATCCAAAACATATTTGCTCAGATCAATGTCATCAAGCTTTTCTCCTATGTTTCCTTTCACTAGTTCTATAGTTTTGGATCTTATATTTTTGATCAATTTTGAGTTGATTTTTGCATATGGTGTGAGATAAGGATCCAATTTCATTCTTTTGAATATGGCTCTCCAGTACCATTTATTGAAGAGACTGCCCTTTCCCCATTGTGTATTCTTGGCACCTTTGTCAAAAATTAACTGACTGCAAATTCATAAATTTACTTCTTGGCTCTCTTTTTTTCTTTCATTTGTCTATGTGCCTATTTTTATGCCAGTTCAATGCTGTGTTGATTACAATAGCCTTGCAATATATTTTGAAGTGAGGTTGTGTAATGCCTCCAGCTTTGTTCTTTCTGCTCAATATTACTTTGGCTATTCAGGTATTTTTGTGGTTCCATTAGAATTTTAGTATTTTTAAAATATTTCTGTAATAAATATTGAAATTTTGATAAGAATTACATTAATTCTGTAGATTGTTTTGGATAGTATGGGCATTTTAACAATATTAATTCTGCCAATTCATGAATGTAGAATATTTTGCTATTTGTATTTTCTTTAATTCTTATTCTTTATTTATTTGATTTTATAGTTTTCAGTATACAGGTCCTTCACCTCTTGGTTAAATTTATTACTACGTATTTTATTATTTTTTGTAACTTTTGTTAATGGGACTGTTTTCTTGATTTTTTTTGGATAGTTCATTGTTATGTATGGGAATATTACTAATTTTTATATGTCAATTTTGTATTCTAAAACTTTATTAATTTTACAGTTTTCTGATGGCATCTTTAGGATTTTCTATTTATAAGATCATGCCATCTGTAAACACAGACAATTTAGGTTTTTTTCATTTCAATTCGTATGTCTTTTATTTCTTTCTTTTGCCTAATTGCTCTGGCTAGGACTTCCAATAGTATGTTAAATAGAAGTGGTGAGTGGGTATCCTTATCTTGTTCCTGATGTTGAAAAAAACCTTTCAACTTTTCCCCATTGAGTATGAGGTTAGCTGTGAGTTTGTTACATATAGCCATTATTGCATTGCGGTACATTCCTTCTATATCTAATTCCTTGAGAGCTTTTATCATGAGACAATATTGAATTTTGTCAAATGCATTTTCTGTGTCTGTTGAGATGCTCATCAAGTGTTTGTCTTTCCTTCTGTTAATGTGGTCTATCACTTTACTAATTTGTGTATGTTGATCCATCCTTGCATCCCTAGGGAAAATATCACTTGATCATGATGGGTGATCCTTTTAATGTGCTACTGAATTCAGTCTGCCAGTATTTTCGTGAAGATTTCTACATGTGTGTTCATGAGAGATATTGTCCTGTAATTTTCTTTTCTAGTGGTGTCTGGCTTTAGTATCGGGGTAATGCTAGACTTATAAAATGAGTTTGAAAGTATACCCTCCTCTACATTACTTCCTGAGGTTTTCTTTAAAGTAAACCACATCTAACTTAATTTCTTTTGTAACTATTTACTTTTTACGAGCATTTGAAATATGTTTCCTATATACTAAACCAAGAGGGATAAAACAAAGATTGGGTTTTCAAACAATGCCATATACTTAGCCTCTTCATTTTTTCATCCTTTTCCATACTGTTTATCAAAAGAGGATGTGTGTCTTCTCACACTCTTACCTCCTTTAGAAACAGTTAATGATCTTGTTTATATAAGAGCATTCACTGGCCAAAATAATCGGCATCTAAGAGCTGCTTTCCACCCAGCTTTTAACCATGCATTGTTCTTAATCATGACATTAAATTACCCAGTCAATCTCTGCATCTAACACCGAGGTATGGAAGCTTCATGTTGAGAATCACAGGTTGACCACATAAAAAGAGCCTAGTGTCTTGACACTTTAAAACTGCCTTTATCAGCTGTGGACTGCTTATCCTCTGACAGTTAAAGGAGAAAGAAATACACTTTTAAATAGAAGATGCAGTACATTTAACAAAGATATTTTAGCTACTGTTTATTTGTTGTTATATCTGGAACCTATGTCCTAATCAATAAACAAATAGAATGAGGTCTTGAAATAATAGGAAAAGGAAGTTTCATCCTTTTATGTGAAATAGGACTACAATTTTGCACTTCTGAATGTGTGACCTGAAGTTTATATTTGCTGCATAAAAGTATAATTTAAAATTCTGGTAATTGCTAATATGGACAAGATCAAGATACTGCAATAAATGATAAGAGATGGTAGATACTTTTCTTAGATATAGTGATCAGAGAGAACTTCTCTGAAGAAGGGATGTCTAAACAGTGATATTAACGGCAGCAAGAAGCTGACCAAGTAAAGAGAAAGAACAACCTTCAAAACGGGGCAATCTGCCTGAGCGAAGGTCCTGGAGGAGATAAAACCTTAGATTGTGAGAGAAGCTGAAAGAATTTTGGGGGCATAGACTTGGAACGCTTTTGGAGCCTGAAATAAAGAGGTGAGCTAGGCTGGGGTCAGAATGTGCAGGATCTTGCAGGCCAAGTTTAGGGGTATGGATTTTGTTCTTGATGCAATAATAAGCATCAACAAAGGTGTAGCAGTTTTCCATCATATTCAATGGGGATATAAAATAGTGTCCCAAATAAATTTGAAAAAAAAAAAAAAAGAAAGAAAGAAGAAACACATGTTAAAAAAAAAAAGAAGAAACAAATGTTCACTTCCAATATTCTAACCTTAGCATCTCAAGGATTATAAAGATGATCACTCCTTCTTTGTTACCTCCAAAAGGTTGTGCAATTTAACTGTAAAAAGAAGATACTGTGTAGCTATTTGAAAAGCTACTAAAGAAAACAATGGGATATGTCAAAGAGAAATAAGTGATTATCAAATATATAGACAGCCATCACACATTCAAGGGAGGGAAATTCACCACAGTCTAGAGTGAGTTATAGAAGCTTCCTGAGTAAAAGTTTTATGTGGGTTATGAAAAATATGTCAGAGTTGTCCAAGAAACAAAGATGAAAGAGTTTTTGTTTTTAGGCAGAGAGAAATCCATTATTAAAAATGAAATTTTCTCTATTTAAAATAACTGCCTTTTTGTCATAATCAGCATTCTTTTAGAAACAACAGATTTAAATAGGCTGAATAATTATTTAGTAATTAGCTATTAAATAACTACAATCAAAATGATGTTTATGTGGCTTAATATAAATTTTCTCTTTCCAATTATGCTTGTGCATACAGGCGCAGCCTCGACTGCTAAACAAAGAGTTAGCTTAGTCACACTTCGAGCTCAAATCTATGACTCACTTTCTTTGGTCTCAGTTTCCTGCTTTACACAATAAAGGAGTAAGATGTCAGGGCTGTCCAGGGGATCCAGGTAATTGTCAGTTGGCTAGGAGAGTTTCTACATGTTTTATATACACAGATATGATTATATAAGAATCAGGAGAAAGGTTGAGCAACTAGCAACAGAGTCAAGAAGTGGGAATGGAAGATGATTTGTCTTTTTACATGCACAGAAATAACTTACTTCAATTGCTATGCCTGTCATTGGGTTCAGATCCTCAGATCTAGCAATCAAGCTTGGAAGATGAAGCCAGGCTTGTAAAGAACCATCATGATTCACTTCTTGCAGACAGCCTTTGGCTATATATGAAATAGATTGATAATGATTATGATGTTACTACTAATAATAATGTACACTTTCTTAGTAGCTTTCATGCTATATTTTCAAAGATGTTATAAACATTAACTAATGAAGCCCTACAGCAATTCATAACATAGATATTACCTGTATTGTGCAAATAAATAACCATGGCCAGCAAAGGTTAAATAGGCAGCCCGAAATCATATAGTAATTCAAAGCCAAAGAAACAGAGATTGACTCCTAGCCACAATGTTGGCTCCTTGATGTCTAGACCACTGTCCTTTCCCAAGGGAAGGAAGCTAACAGTTTGCAGAACAGAAAATGGGTTATGAGGGAAAGAGCAGAAGTCTGAGGATTAGGAATATGCACCGGAGCTGGGTTAAAATTTCTCAGTCAGTAACCCAATATGGACACGAAACACTGTTCCTGCCAGAGCTAGCTTCCTATGCAGGTGCTCTGCTGCTGCCCTCACAGAGTCTCACGGCAGTGATCTGGTGACACACTTGGCTTCTTTACCACAATACAGGCAACTTATGGGTAGAAATAAGGCTATTTCCTTGAGTTCCTTAACATTTAGCACAGTTTCTGGCATATCAGAGACATAATAAATAGATATGATGTAATAAATATGTTTTGAATAAATGAATATGTAAAACATTTTTGTAAACAGTCTGAAGTATACAAAAAAATCAGTATAAGGTGAAATAATTTTAAAAACCAGTGAAATTACTGACTGAATTGAAAGAAAAGGAAACTTCATGTAGAAACCTGAAACATTAATATTTACATCGGAGGAAATACTGAGCTTGAAAGACAGGCCAGTATTTATTTTTTTCTGACAACTGGCTACTCGACTATCTTCAGCTTACTCATTTGTAAAAGGTAAACATAATAACAATACCAGCTTCAGAGAATTGTTACAGGAGTCAAATGAGATAGTATGTGCAGGTCATCTATCATTAGATCATGCCAAGCCCCAAATACATATTTATGTTCTTTGCTCCTTTGAAAAGAAATTGTATCTCTAAAACTTCATAATTATAAATGTTTAAAGGTAATCTTCTTGCCTCTATGTAGGAAAAGCTATTTTCATATGGTCAATGCTTTCTCAGCAAGGCAAAAGGAGGGAAATATTGAAACAGTTTTATCCCTAATGCTATGTGAGAAAGAAAAGACTAAAACACAACTAACATTCCACGTAAGCTGCACAGTCTCAGGAAACACCACATAAATAAGGAAGTTGGAGGTTAGCTAATTTACCTGATACAAATAGTCCCAAATTAATTTGAGGACCTCCACATATCTAATATAGTTAGGAGCTATGTGTATTAACTCATAAAAGCACATGATTTCAAAGGCAATTTCACCCAATTCTGTAGATTCAGTGTTTTAGGATTTAAAAACATGATTGAAAGAAATTAGCTGGAGAAAGAAGACAGGCAGGGATGAGAAGAAAAGGAACGAGTTCAGGTGCAGTGGGAGGGGTATGAACAGGTGCAGAATGGGTAGGGGTCAGAAAGGCAAGAAAAAGGAGAGATTATGCAAACCACATACATGCAAACAAACACGCACTCCACTCCTTAATCATGTGTTTACTTTACAGATACATGCTATGAAGGTTAAGTCTACAGAAGGTGAGAAATGGACATTAATTACATCTTACATTAACCCTTCTCAATGTAAATAACCATATAAAAGTTAATTTGGCTATTTGCAACAGTCTTGAAGATAAATCTATTCAGAGCTGAAATGACAGCGGATTTTTTTAGCAGCCTCTAGAAAATTCCATTTAGATAATAGTTTATACCTTTAATTTATGTTGTTGAGTGCATTCGGCATCCTTAGCTATCACGTCCCTAAATAAACTAGGGGCTCCTGAGAGAGTAATGAAGGGTGAACAGGGAGGGGATCGGGGGAGATGCGGAGAAAGCTCCCTGGAAAGCTTAGTTCAGTAATCTAGGAGACAAATTTATAAGCTTCCTGATAGCGCTAGCTCTGCAAATATTAGGAAAACAGAGTATAATTGGGGTTATACCTTAGATTGCTACACAGTAAATTAGTTATCATCTTTATTAGTTGATTAACACTGAAATATATTTCTGGGTTTAACACAAATAGAATGTGATATCACTCGTAAGCTGAACCAAGCATCATGTATTAGTGTGTTTGGCTCTATTAAAAGCTTTGCAAAGAAGAAATAAAAACTTAGTTTTAGATGGTGAACAGACATAATTTTATCATCTGTCATTGCCATTAAGATACACCAATGTGGAATTGAGGGAAGTGAATGTTACAACAGAGCAATTATGTTTTTGATACATCCTCAATGCATCAAATGTTTGTATCACACTATTGATTTCTCTTGCTTGATGTAACAATATTCCATTTGTAAGCCTGTTACTCTGTCAGATAAAATATAAACTTGTTAATGGTTGTTAACTATAAAGGAAACAGGCAGTTTAAATCAGAGCATCAAGCAAATATAGTCTTTTTCTTGAAGCCAAATTGGTTCACATACCCATGCCTTTCATTAATTCTGTTGGTTAGCGTGATTCAAATTCTGTTTTAGAAATTTATAATTGCAACTTAATTGATACTTGCAACTATTATTGTTTCTCATTATATATATTCAGCCTCAGCGTGGATTTGAAGTTAACATTAATAAATTTAAAATGCCTGCATTTACTCTTCTCATTCTTTCCTCTCTCTTATCTTCCTAGTGATTATATTTATCACCACGGATCAGGCGCAAGAGTTAATCTTTTACAAATATACTTTGATCTCACAAAATCAAAATTTTACACAAAATCACAAGATACATAAAATTTGTTTTAAAAAATCAATATAAAAGCAAGTAAATTTAAGAAAATACACAGGAAACAGAATCAGCTTGATAATTAAATTACATACTTCTTCTCGAAAAAATTATTAAAAGTATTTCTAAAAACTAACCTACCAAATTCTTCTGTAGTGTTTTTAATGCCGTCCCTGTTCACCAGCATAGACATCTGCATAACAATTCTCATTCAAATACAGTGCATCTATTTGCAAATAATCTAATGGTTTGGAGATGTATTAAGAGTACTAAAGCAATTCAACACTAACTATACTTTAGCCATGCTTTCAACATTTGAGAACAAGTTTGTTAGAATGAAGACTAAGTAATCAGAATAAGTTAAATAATAATCATGATAGATGGAAGTATTAGTTTTTGAGAACTTTGCTTTAATGACTTTTGAGAAATGTTGACATAAACATCTTAAATATTATTATTGGTCCTAAATGATTTCTGTGTCCATCAAATCATTTGTGTAAGGTCGATAGCCTTGCTGGGACCCAGATGGACAACACCCACCCCTCTCCATGCCTGATAACAGTTTATCTGGACACCTTACTCAGCATCTGGCTTCTCCATACGGGCTCCCCTCACCCACTTCAGCATTCTGCTCCCAGGTCTATATTCAGCACTAAACTATGCACTCTCAGCACTAAACTATACATTTGAACCCGCGAAAATTTAAGAAATCCCGCCAAGCCTTACCCAATGGCAGCCCTCCCCATACATCCTTGGCCAGCCCACCCCTCAATAAGTCTCACCTCCTTACCTATAGCGGCTCGCCCCGTCCGGGCCTTGTCTCCCTACAACCAATGAAATTGCCTATGCTTTGCTTCCCCAATATCCAATCAATCGCCTCTGACCCCCATAAAACCCCCTGCCCTGAGAAGTTAAACTCGACTTCTCTGGCCCCGTCCCGGACCACAGAACCTCGCCCAGGAGCTGAATAAATTGCTGAATAAATTGGATTTTTCATTTTTATATACTGGCCTCAGTTTCCTCATTTCAACTCGGCAATATCTCTCACAAGGCAATATACCTTACAAGTAGTGCCGAAAAAACCCGGGAGGAGTTGTAAGAGCCGTGCCCCCCACCCCAGGGGAAACTGACTCCTCCACCTAAAACCAGACCAGGGGGACCGCTCTGCCCCAAGGTAAGACTGCTGTTGCCCATAGCCTCTTCTGCTGCCTATTCTGCGGACTCCCTGTCGGTAACTGCGGCCGCGTCAGGGACTCCTTGCCACCGTGGGCCTGGGGCCCCGGTTCCGTTCCGAGGACCTGAGCGTAGAGGAGACGTCCCTACTCTCTTGTTCTCTCCCGCTAAGGGGTTTTGCTGGGGGTCAGGAACCTAAGGGAGACGTCCCCATCTTCCTGAACCCCCTCCGCTGTTCGGCCAGGCAGTCCAAGACGCCTTCCGATCATTTCCGCAGCAGCGAGTGAGGTTTTGGGTAATAAGAAGCCCCGTTTATAACTCCAGGCCCTGCTCAGGAGCTGGAGCAGACCCCAGCTCTTAGTCCCAAAACTAGCCCTTTGGCAAGCTAGCTCCCGCCTGAGTACTCTTAGTTCCTCTTTCTGTTCCCAAGCGAGTGGGTGAGTGAGCAGTGGGGGTCTTAACCAAACCCCTAGGACCCAGGTATCATCCAGTAGCCTACTTATCAAAACAGCTTGACCCTACTGTCAGAGGGTGGCAACCTTGCCTGCGGGCCCTGGGAGCGGCTACAGAGCTGACCAAGCAATCTCTAAAGCTTACCTTAGGGCAGCCTATTTCAGTGTTTTCTCCTCATCCGCTAACTGACCTTCTCTCTCACAAATCACTCACACATCTAGGACCTTCCCGGTTACAGGAGTTTCACCCACTCTTCATTGAAAATCCTTCAGTTAGCCTCCATCCTGCTTCTCCACTCAACCCAGCTACTTTGCTTCCTCTTCCGTCTCACTCTCCCTCCCCAGCCCACTCCTGCCCTGAACTCATAAATACACTTACCAAACCCGGAGAAGGCCTAACCGACCTTCCTCTATCTGACCCAGACCTCACTCTATATGTAGATGGGAGGTCTATAATAACAGCTGAGGGACAGCGAAAAGCAGCCTATGCCATGGTCACAGATTCAGTCACCCTCGAGGCCCGCTGCCTTCCTGATGGAACCACATCACAAAAGGCAGAACTCATTGCCTTAACCCGGGCTCTCACGCTAGCGCAGGGAAAGCGAGTGAATATCTATACTGATTCGAAGTATGCTTTCCTTATTACCCACTGTCATTCTGCCCTCTGGAAAGAGCGGGGATTCCTTACAACCAAAGGATCCCCCATAATCAATGCCACTCAAATCTCTAATCTCCTAAAAGCCCTGTCACTACCCAGGGAAGTTGCTGTCATTCACTGTCAGGGGCACCAGGCCCAACATGACACTGTTCCCCGGGGCAATGCACGGGCAGATTCGGCAGCTAGAGCCTTAACTAACACCGGACCGACCCCCACCCCAGTCCTTTTTCTCACCATGGCCATGCCGCCAGTTTACTCACTGTCAGAAAAACAGGCTCTCATATTAAAAGGGGGAACTGAGTCTGATCAGGGCTGGATCTTCCTAAACAGCAGGATTGCCCTTCCATGAGAGCAGGCTTCTAAAATAATTTCTGACATACACCAGTCCTTACATATAGGGCCCAAGGCATTATACCATTTTGTACAGCCCCTCTTTTTCTCACCGGGTTTACAACACACCATAGAGCAAGAGCACAAAGGCTGTGTCACCTGCTCTAAGGTCTGGCCTCAGGGTAGCTGAGGCCACAGTACCCTACCCACCAGATGCATGGCAGCTTTCTGGCCCAGGACTGGCAAATTGATTTTACCCATATGCCTCCTCATAAAAAACCTCGGTACCTTCTAACTTTTGTAGATACCTTTTCTGGATGGATTGAGGCCTTCCCTACCTCCAAGGAAACCGCGGACATGGTAGCCTCCCTCTTAATTCAGTAAATCATTCCTTGCTTCGGCCTACCTGGGACCATCCAGTCAGACAATGGCCCGGCATTCACTGCTCCAGTAGTCCAGCTGGTTGCTGAGTCCCTTAATATCTCTTGGAAGCTACACATCCCATACCATCCTCAGTCGTCGGGTAAGGTCGAACGGGCTCATGGCATCCTTAAGAACCACCTGGCCAAACTCATCATAGAGGTAAAACTCTCTTGGCTTATACTCCTACCTCTTACTCTGGCCCAGGTCCGAGCTGCCCCATGGGAACCGACAAGTCTCAGCCCCTTTGAGTTGCTGTACGGTAGGCCCTTCCTGGTTTCTCATAGCCTCCCGGTACAACCACCTCCCCTGGCCTCCTACCTTCCCTACCTCTCTTCTCTGCCATTTACTCAGAGAACATGCTGACCGCATTCCCCCTGTGGTCCCAAGTCTGGGGGACTCCCATCAGTGCCTCTCCAGCTAGGTGACAGCGTTCTCCTCAGGGAACTTAAGCCAGAGTCTGCAGCCCAGGTGGTCAGGGCCCCACACTGTTATTCTAACCACCCCCACTGCTGCTAAACCCCTGGGTCATGCCCCGTGGTATCATGTGTCCCGCCTCAAACTGGCCCCCCAGAATGACCAGTGGAGGTCCGAGCCCCTTGGCCCCATTCGCCTTCGCCTCATGCGTGGCCCCTGCCCGTCATTCTCTGACCCTCTGAGCCCTTCTAATCACAATAGCTCTAGCCCTTCCTCTTAATGCGAGCCCTTACTACGTCTGGAGGTTCTACCTTCAAGAATCCTGGAGAGATGGCCCCGCCACTAAAACTCATTACCTTGCCCAGGCAGACTGCCAACCCGCAGGGTGCCAGTCAGCCATAACATTCGAATTTCCGCGATCCAAGTCCAAAACTATTGGGAATTCTGGAGGTACCCCTGCCCTCTGTTTTCTATATCAACAAACCCAGGACCGTTGTCTAAAATGGAATCAGACCTACGGTGGATGCCCATACACTAGCTGTGTCACGCATATTCCCTTCAATACTGAAGTCATCCCAGCGAACTATTGCCGTAGTGACATACTCCACCTCAACCACCAAGGTAAAGTGTCTCTTGTGATCCGCAACCCCTGGGACAGGCGCTGGGAGAAGGGAGCTACAGGCAAAATTTACTACTTTCAAAGCAGCCACCAAGCGGCACATGGCTAATATATCGATCCTGTACCGGCGCTCTGCCTGTAGACATAAACTGACTTAACTCCTTAAGTGATACTATCCAGCAAAAGGAAGCCTCCTTAACTAACCAAACCAAACCCTCAGGGAACACTCCCCAGCCTTTTGCATGGATAATGCTGGTGCGACAGGGTGCTAACATGCTGAGCCTAACTGAAGCAAAAAACTTTACAGACTGCTTTCTGTGTGCCTCCCTTAACCAACCCCCCTTAGCCACAGTTCCCCTTCGAACCGGTTTCAGCCTGTCACAATCACCCACGGGACCTGACACCACCTTAACGAGCATCCCCTTGTTCAAAATACATTCCCAAAGTCTCTCTCTCTGCTATGGAAAAACTAGAAGTCCCAGTCTCAGGTGCAACACCACGGTAGAAGTGAAAACCACCCTTTATGCACCTCTAGGGGTTACTTCTGGTGCAATGGAACCCTAACTAAAGTCATCAAAACATCCTACCCGATTCCCTGTGTACCTGTCACCCTAGTTCCACAGTTAGAAGTATACGGACAGGCTGAGTTTCTGTCTCTCATCGCACCGTCTCCTAATCACTGGGACAAGCGAGCAGTCTTCCTTCCAATAGTAATAGGCCTCTCTCTAGCATCTTCACTAGCAGCGGCTGGACTAGGGGGTGGTGCCATGAGCTACAGCGTCAGTTCAGCCGCCCAACTAGCAGACAAACTCCTTGTGGCCACTGAAGCATCAGCCGCCTCATTAGCCTCTCTCCAGCGACAAATCACTTCACTGGCGCAGGTAACACTCCAAAACCGACGGGCCCTGGGCCTGCTGACGGCAGAGAAAGGAGGTACCTGTTTATTTCTTCAGGAGCAGTGCTGCTATTACGTCAATGAAACAGGCCTAGTGGAGGAAAATGTCAACACCCTCTATCGCCTCCAAGAAGACCTCCTAAGAAAGCAAAACGCACCAGCTTCCTCTTTTAACTGGTGGCAGTCTCCCATACTCACCTGGCTAGCTCCCATTATCACCCCCATCATCGTTGTCTATTGCTAATGCTAGCCCCTTTCCTTCTCAGGTTTTTACAAGCCTGCATAAGGGAAATTTCCAGGGTAGCCATAAACCAGATGTTACTTCACCCATACATCCGGATCCCAACCGAGACACCGGCCAACTGACCCCCCCCTCACTCCGCCCCCGTTCAGCAGGAAGTAGTCAGAAAGAAGCGGCGCCCTATGTCATCAAAAAGGTCGGGATGTAAGGTTGATAGCCTTGCTGGGACCCAGATGGACAACACCCACCCCTCTCCATGCCTGATAACAGTTTATCAGGACACCTTACTCAGCATCTTCTCCATACGGGCTCCCCTCACCCACTTCTGCATTCTGCTCCCAGGTCTATATTCAGCACTAAACTATGCACTCTCAGCACTAAGCTATGCATTTGAACCCACGAAAATTTAAGAAATCCCGCCAAGCCTTACCCAATGGCAGCCCTCCCCATACATCCTTGGCCAGCCCACCCCTCAATAAGTCTCACCTCCTTACCTATAGCGGCGCACCCCGTCCGGGCCTTGTCTCCCTACAACCAATGAAATTGCCTATGCTTTGCTTCCCCAATATCCAATCAATCACCTCTGACCCCCATAAAACCCCCTGCCCCGAGAAGTTAAGAGCGACTTCTCTGGCCCCGTCCTGGACCATAGAACCTCGCCCGGGAGCTGAATAAATTGCTGAATAAATTGGATTTTTCATTTTTATATACTGGCCTCAGTTTCCTCATTTCAACTCGGCAATATATCTTACAAGGCAATATACCTTACAATTTGTAACTGCGACTATTTTCACAGCTATGCTGCTGTTCTGAGCATATCCTAAGCTGAATGGCACACATTATTTTCAACTTGACAATGGCTACATTCTAATATTTTTGTAGATGATCCTGTCTTGCTGTTTCTGTTACATATAGATTGCAGGTATCATTAAGAAACTCATTCAGAAAGGTAAATATGTCAAGTATATGCACTATAATGAGTATTAAAAAAGGTTTCTTCTCTGGCATTGGCATCAAATACTATTCATTGAAGTAGGTTACCTGGGAAAACGTTGGTTTTGTACAGACTAGGACACTTTTGCCTAAAGACAAGAGGATACACGAAACAAATTGTTCAGCTTTCTTCTGGCACTGTGGGTTTCCAAAACAATGACTTCTGTGGGTATCTTTTTTCCTTCCAATATGCAGATTTTTGGTAGCATTTCTTTTCCTGCGTTATTTAATTATTGGTGCTATTTGATATAGACTAGGAGTAAGTCTGCTTTGAAATGTTTTTAAACTTGCTCTGAATTCTATGAATTGTATTTACATGTGGTTTGCATGTGAAATGTATACATCTGTTCAAGAAAAAAAAAATCTTAGGTGAAAAATGATCAGGGAATAATAAGAAAGCCTTTCTAAAATCTGTCCTAAGCTTCACATGCCAAATCCAATTAGTTCATGTTTGATGGGTCAATATAAGAAATTTATGTTGTACAAACGATGAAATAGAGTTTGTTTTACAACAGCAAGTATGATTACATTAAATGTTTCTACTTGGAATAATATATAAGAATATTAATAGTTTTGTTGATTTGAAACCCAACAAATGGTAATTGGGTAATGTTCTTGACTTTCGGGGCCTCTGTTACCTCATATAAAAGGTTTTGCTATCACTATACAATCTCCAACCTCTCTTCTAGCTTGAAATACTGTGATTCCAAATGTACTCCTGGGAAAATTAAAAAATAAAGTCATGTGCTCCTTACTACTAAGCATTCAGAATTTTTAAAATATGAATGACAGAATTAGCCAAAATAGTTTTTCAAGGAAAAGGAACTACATAATCAATAATGAGAAAAAGGTCAGCATAATGTTAATACAAAATATTTATTTATTTATTTCTAATTTTTTTTTTTTTTTTTTTGAGACAGAATCTCACTCTGTTGCCCAGGCTGGAGTGCAGTGGTGAGAGTATGACTCACTGCAGCCTCAACCTCCTGGATTCAGGCAATCCTCCTGCCTCAGCCTCCCAAGTAGCTAAGACCACAGGCACACGCCACCATGTGCAGAAAATTTATTAATTTTCTGTAGAGATGGGGTTTTGCCATGTTGCCCAGGCTGGTCTTCAACTCCTGGGCTCAGGCAATTCTCCCACCTCAGCTTCCCAAAGTGCTGGGATTGCAGGCATGAACCACCATTGCACCAATCCAAAATGTTTAAACTGACATAAAAAATAGTCTAAAGGCTGTGTTGGAAGCTTGTGATTTTTGTGACAATGTTCACTTCTTTTTGGCATTTCTCAAATGATCAGTTTATAGTAATTTTCCCCTTCCTACCCACGGGTGGCAAATTGATAACAGCCACTCTTTTTCTCTTGCTAAAGTATTTTTTGGAGCAGGCAATCAGAAAAAAAAGAAATGGATCCTATGGCCTTTCCAGAAAGACCATGATCTGTTGTCACTGGTTTGTTCATCTTGTCATCTCTATCTTGAGCCTACAATCATTACTCAAGGGTCTGGGAGAGAAACTGCTGTAGTAATGTAGGGAGGTGGTCACAGCCCTTTCCTCTTAAACCTCTTGTCCTGCTGGTTTCCCTACCCCTAGACACGATAAAGTCCCTTCACTGAAAGAACAGTTAGATCTCAAAACCAGCACACTGAGGATGAACAGAGCTTGTATTTTTATACAGACTGCTATTTAGTACCATACAAGGAAATAAAGCCTTACACACTTAAGCCTTTAAAAAGACAGACTCAAAAGGGAAGATCCTGCGTTGCTTCCTAATTTCTGGATATTTTCTATCTATGATCCTTTATTTACCCAAAGACCCATGAAGGCCTCTAGTCTTGTGTACACCCTCTTTTACACCCAATTAGGAAACTCCTGAGGGCTTTTCTCCTCTTGTCCTTTGAATTTTGACAGCAACCTAGTACTTTGGCCTTTACATAAATGTTAATGAAAGCCCTCTTAGCCTGGACACTGCTAATTCTCCTTTTTTTTTTCCTTTTGGTTGATAATGACCAAAGATGCCCGCTTTATTTCCTATTAGGTGATTGCATTTCAGGCTGGTAACATCAAATAACAGTCTGATTACCAACTAAGTATCTCTGAACTACAAATCAATAATCCTGTTTGGCAAGAAACAAAAGTGTCAACAGCTTGTTGTGAGGAGCTGGGTTTTCCAAATAAATGGTTTGGGTTGTCAGAGTGCTGAGTGGAGCCAAAGGTAAAGTCCAGGATTGTTTAAAGACCCTGACACCCGCCTGAGTGAGGCTACAACCACATGAGTCCCTAGGCCAAAGCCCTCCACCCCAAACCCTAAGAGCATAGTTGTTGCTTCTTTTTTGGTGAACTATGGTCAAATAAGAGGCCGATCTGCCTGGGCCTAGCCAAGGGAATCCAGTGCCTACTCATAGCGACATGCCCTCTGCTCTCACTCCCACCCTAGGGCACAGCTCCTTCTGCAGAAAATGTGAGGCTTCTGATAATTCTTTGTCTTTTTAGTTCTGCTTTGAAAATAAAAGGGAATGACCATAGGGTAACCAAAGTGGGTGCAGGCAGCTTGGCAGAGGTGCAGTGGCCTCAGACAGAGCTGGGTGGAGTGAGAGGTCTGTGCTGGCTAGGAGGTGCTCCTCTAAGAACTCAGAGCTGAGTTTCTTGGGAATAGATATACAATGGGAAGAATCTGTTAAAATTTCTAGATCATGGGAGCTGGTCATATAAGCATGCAGAAACTCGGGGAAGGTCAAGCTCGAGGAAGAGATGAAAGAATGAGAAGCTCTCATCATGAGGCGGGAGCTCAGTAACAGTAAAGCCATAACTGTATGAACTATTACCTTTGTTAAATGGTTTTTCTCACCCTAAAAAAAACCCACACGCTTCCTTTTACATTTGAAAAACTCTTCTCTAAGAACACATTGATAAGCTGCTGTTTTTCCCTCAGACTAAGAAAAGCTGTCACTTATGAAAGGATTTTCTCACCAATAGGTCTAAGCTGACGCCTATCAAGGCCAAGACTCTTTCTCTGCTCCACCTCCATGTAGGTGTCACCAGGCAGTTCCTCTGGCTGTGTATGTGCTGATGCCAGAGTCAGGGCAAGAGCCCTGATCCACTGGCCCTTCACACTTACTCTGTAGAAGAAAATCCTGGCAGATCCTTCACCAAAAGCTAGTGACTTTGTCAAAGTGATGCTGTCTCTGTTCTGAGTAGACTGTGCCATCTCGTGATCCCAAGCAGAGTCTCCAACCATGGTGGATTCTGCTGCTGCTGAGAGGACATGTACCCCAGGGTGCTAACCTGGGGAGTGAATGCAGAAGCAAGGCACCACAGGAGGTTGGACACTTGGGTTGTATAATTCAGGACACACAGGATAAGTTTAAGGGTAGAGGGGAGGAAGGGGAGGAGGAGAAGACTAAATTGTAAATAGCATATCAGAAGGCCAGGCCCCATCAGGTGGGCTCTGGATTGAGTTTTTCTGCCAGGAAGTTATTCACAAAGTCCTCTACAATGGTAGGGGTAATCTCTTCCACGTCCATCATGAACTTGGCCAGTGCTGACATGTCCAGCATAATGAGTAAAGGGGCAGCCTCTGGAGGGTTGATGTAATCTCACAGGAAGTCAGTCATGTCATCCTCCCCAGGTACAAAAAAATGGAAGTGGTGTCTCCTCCTTTTTGGCTTTGCATTTGGCAATGATTTTCTCAGCGATTGGCTGAATCAGCTGCTTGGCTCCCTGGGACTCCCTGCCATCCTCAGAGTCTACAAAAAAAAAAATAAATAAGGAGGCAGGGTCCAATTGGGCTGCACAGTGAGTCAGAGATCTTCAGCATGGGCTTGGAGTGCCATGAAACTCCCAGCAGTCCTCATCATTAAGGAACTCTACTTGCATCCCCAAGCCCCGGCATGATCATCCTGCCCTGTGGGTCCTGCACAATGAGCATAGGGAATGTCTTGGATTCCGTACAGCCAGCTGGAGTGTGACCTCCAGGCCTCCTCAGTGGAGGGGATAATGAGCCAGAACATATCACTGAAGTACTGTTTGAAGGACTCTTCTCACCTGTCTTCACTAGGATAATCTCAAAGTTCTGGCCTGCCTCCTTGATCTTCTAATAGGATTCCACCAGGACCTGTGTGAGGCTTTGGCAGGATGAACACCCACGTGCACAGAAATGGCATCCTATGTGAGACCCTTCCAGGCTGCTGCTCTCCAGGAACTGTGAGTCATTTTTAAGGAAGGGCTCTGAAATGACTTCTCTGAAGAGTTTAGGTTCCCAAGGATCCATACCTTCTGGGTCATCTCAGATCACCAGCAGCCCATTCTTGCATACAACCTTTCCAGGGGTGGCATCAATGAATGTTAGCAATGGAATGTCAGAAATTTGGTATTTGTTCCAAAGTTTAAGCTTCTGTGCTTCTCGGTGTAGGGCAGCTCCAGCTAAAGCATGTCCTGCATGAAGTCCTACCACTGCCACTGGTCATCCCTGCTGCTGCTTATCACCAGCTTCTAACCAAGCTGTTCCTCCAAGAAGCTCACCATCCTGGCCCACCACAACCCTAGCATGCAGGCCTGTGGGTAGGTAGGCAGCAGCAACTCCACTTCCTCTGTCCACGTAGCCTGGATGCTGCTAATTTTTAATGGTAACAAGGGTGCTGGTGGGCATTCTGATGCCAGGTTTAACTCTCTGTCATGGAGCTGATTTTTTTCTAATTACCTCAGAAGCAGCATGAACATCTCTCCAAAGTGAGTATCACTTATTTGTCTTGGTAGTATATTAGTCCATTTTCACGTTGCTATAGAGATACTACCTGAGACTGGGGAATTTATAACAAAACAGGTTTAGTTGACTCACAGTTCTGGATGGCTGGGGAGGCCTCAGCAAACTTAAAATCATGGTGGAAGGCCAAGGGGAAGCAAGCATCTTTTTCACAAGGTGGCCGGAGACAGAGTATGCAAGGGAAACCACTATTTTAAAAACCATCATATTTCATGGGAACCACCTCACTATCATGAGAACAGCATGGGGGAAATTGACCCCATGATCCAATCATCTCCTACCAGGCCCCTCCCTTGACATGTGGGAATTAAAATTTTACATGAGATTTGAGTAGGGGCACAGAGCCAAAACGTATCATTCAGTCCCTGTCCCCTCCCAAAACTCATGTTGTTTTCACATTTCAAAACACACTGCTATATAGATAATACCTGAGACCAGGAAATTTATAAACAAACAAAAAAAGGTTTAATTGAATCAGTTTCATAGGGCCTGGGGTGGTCTCAGCAAACTTACAATTATGATGGAAGGAGAAGGGGAAGCAGGCACATTCTTTACAAGGCAGCAGGAGAGAGAAAACACGCAGGGGTAACTGCCACTTTTAAAACCATCAGGTCTTGTGAGAATTCCCTCACTATCATGAGAACAGCGTAAGGGAAACTGCCCCCATGATCCAATCACCTCCTAACAGATCCCTTTCTTGACATGCAGGCTTTAAAATTCCACATGAAATTTGGGTGGGGACACAAGTCCAAACCATGCCAGGTAGTAAGTATTCTATGTTCATTTAAAGAAAGGATAGCTTAACATGGTTTTAATCCTGTACCTTGCAAAAGAAAACCCTTGAGATTTGTACTTCTATGCCAGGGTTTCTTGACTGTGGCATTATTGTCATTTTGGGCCTGATAATTTCTTGTTGTGAAGGATTGTCCTGTGTGTTAGGTTCCCAAGGGAATTCCATACCTTCTGGGTCATCTCAAATCACCAGCAGCCCATTCTTGCATACAACCTTTCCAGTGGTAGCATCTATGAATATTAGCAATGGAATGTTGAAAGTTTGGTAGGTGTTTCAAAGTTTAAGCTTCTGTGCTTCTCCTTGTAGGGCAGCTCCAGCCAAGGCATGTCCCGCAAGAAGTCCTGCCACTGCCACTGGCCAACCTTGCTGCTGCTGATCGCTAGCTTGTAGCCAAGCTGTTCCTCCAAGAAGCCCATCATCCTGGCCCACAACGCCAGCACACAGGCAGGTGGATAGGCAGACAGCAGCAACCCTACTTTCTCTGTCCACGTGGCCATTAATTTTTAATGGCAACACGGGTGCTGGTGGGCACCCTGTATCCAAAACATTTACTCAAAAGACACAGTTGTAGCTACACACTGGGACAACCAAAAATGTCTCCAGACATTACCAAGTGTTCCATATGGGTAAAATTGCCCTTTTTGAGAACCACTCTCCTAGATATATCTTATAAGAACTTCTACAATAGCTACAAATAGCTTTCTGTTATCCTCCCAGATGTCACCATTAATTAGACTTTTTGACTGTTTCCAAATTGCTCCACACCCTGAAAAATCTGTGTATCAGTAAAGACATTATTCTTATAATTAAATACCAAGAACTTATATTAAATTGGTTTAGTAAAGACTGTAAGAGTGCTCTGCTGTTACAATCTCTTTTTCGTAAAGGTTTCCAAAATTCTGGTTTATCTTAGCCTGACAATAAGTGAGCATTTAACTGCTCAGCTGTTGGGCCTTCTCTTTAATAGCCAGGGTTCTCTAGAGAATTGAGTTGTTCACAGAAAATACCAATGGGACATCTGTAGTCCTTTCTGCTCTGCCTCTGCCTTGATCCAAATTCTCTGCACCCCTCAGTTTCATGGTACAGTAATTGGAGGCCCAAAGAAAGCTAGTTCCTCCTGGTGATATAAAAATAGTTCCTAACTTACATGTACAGTGTTGTATGAATGGTTTTATACATATTGTTTTAAAAACATGTACAGAACTTTATAAACGAAAGCCAGGCAGAAGACAAACTGGATTTTCTTTGTCCTTCCTTCCCCTCTGCATTCCAGTATTAGTTTAAATGTGATCCACTTTCATCTTTTCTTGGAAAGTATGAATTTTAAAAATACAGCTTTCCAATTTTCAATATATGCCATGTAGTTAAATGCTCTTCAGGCTTCTAACAGCAGAAAATATCTGTTTTGTTTTGTTTGCGACAATCAGGGTGGAAAATATAATGTTTTGGCTCATCTGAGGAAGAAAGGGCTTCTGGAAAAATGCTAGCAAGTGTTTAAATAATTATAATCACACATATAAAATTAAGTATTCTTAGAAATGCACTATGGTACTTTTTTTTTTACTGGGTAGGATAAATAAGGAACAGATTTTTATTTTTATTTTTTTTAGTTTTATTGGGGACATTTTATAAATCACAATGCAGTGAACCTCACCACATGAGTCGAGCTGGCCCACTGCCACTACTCAGCTCCGTAAAAGCACCAGCTCTCCTTTGAATTCCGAGAACAGCTCTCGGCCTGTGAGAACATCTGGGGCTCAAAGTTTTGGAAAGAAACAGTTCAGGTCCCTTTAGAAGGGCTCTCCCTATGGTGGGAACTGGAGTGTACACACACTTAAAAAGGATTTTGCAGTACCATTGGCCAGAGGCATTGGCTTAGAGCTCTAGCACCAGGGAAGATCAATGTGAGACCAAAACAAATCCCCAAGAAGCTTTATGAAATCATTCAGTGGGATTCAGGGGCTCAGGGTATGTTTTGTATCTCTTCTCTAGTCTTTTTCTATGTGTTTTCTCAGGGGAAACGAGTGTCTTGTGGTTGATGGGTCCTTGCATTCTCGTAAAATAGTGATGAAGAAAGAGGTACAATCCGAAAAAGGCTGGGATTTAAGGATATATTCAGAGGAACCCAAGCAAATCCGATTCCACGTATAAAGTGCTGCCTGGTAAATTCTGACAGTGATTTTCAAAGCACAGAATGAAGACGCTAACAGGTGAATAGTTTTGTCTAACAGTTACATAGAGGAAAGTCAATCATGAACATAAAACTGGTGGTTGTCTAATCTACCACACAGA
Source organism: Cebus imitator (assembly GCF_001604975.1). Classification (NCBI taxonomy): domain Eukaryota; kingdom Metazoa; phylum Chordata; class Mammalia; order Primates; family Cebidae; genus Cebus; species Cebus imitator. The sequence continues at coordinate 2,259,971 of NW_016107357.1, forward strand.
AGCTCCCTTAACTTCCCCCCTGTCTATTCACTTTGGGGGCTCTGCCTCATCAGCTGCCAATAATGACATCTCCTGTTCCTTGGGGAGGAGGGAGAAACAGGAAACAGTGGGTGGAAAGAAGTGTACACACTCACAGGCATGTGTGTAGTTATCTTCAGCAAGAATATTTTCTTTCTAACTCATTCAGGATGCTTTAAGATGAAGAGAGATAATATTCATTAAACATAATTACCTGAATGATTTTAATTACAAATCATTAAGGAGAGATATAGCCTTGTATTTTCTGAGAAAATGGAACACTTAAGAAATCATGTTGCCCCTTTCTCTGATCTTTTGGCTTTACAGATGCATGTTATGAGTGTGATTTGGATAAAGCTGTGGGAGCTCTGAGGTATATAAAATTAAATTACACTGCCAACAAAATAAGATTTCTTTGGCTCACCCTCATCCTCTCTTTTGAGACTCAAAGACCCTGCCAAGTGCCACAAGACGATTATTTCTCAGATCCCCCACGTGGCATAGGTTACTAAACTTTCCTTCTGAATCCGCTATTGTTCACCATCTTTGGTGCCATCTTGCTTTATGGGTCCAAAGCCACCTTGCTGTGACAGTGCCTTGGTGCACTGTTTTCAATGACATGGCTGTTGTGGATCTGAGTTGGTGAATACTGAGTACTACTGCAGTCTCTAGAACTCAGGAAATGTCAAAACTGAGCTGTTATAAGCCCTAAAATGTGGTGCATCTCTGTTTCCCTTTTCATACTGTAAAAGAGGGCTGTGTTGCACTGCCAATAATTCACAAAGAGTTCTTTTCATTTCACTTAACGTTCATTTTTGACCTACAACTTTATGGGGCTTTTTTGGGTGACAAAGAAAATAACAGACATTGTACTCATTGTTTGCTGTAGACTCAGTCTCCCTTTGAGCTACTTTTGAGGCACCTTTTCTCTGGGTAAGTCTTCCTCAGGGAACTCTTAGGTTCCTTGTGCAAATGAACTTATGGTAGGCTACTTTCCAGGGATCCAGACAGGTGAAGGTGACAGAGTGGGTTTCAGCCCAGCCCCAACTCCTATATATTAGTTGTAATTTGAAGATATTTTAATACATTCTATCTGAAAATGAAATCAAGGGAAAAAGTGGGACAGTAATCTGTATATGCAAAATCTATATATTCTACATAAGAGGACAAGACAAGCTAAGATGAGCAATCATCTAACATTCCAATTTTGTTTGGTTTGGTTTTTGGTTTGCTTTCAGTCAGTCTTAATTAAGGTATATATTCTTTCCTAATGAATATTTATTGGAAATGTAATGTTCTGTTTTCAGCAAAATAACAGACTAATTATTAAGTAGATATGTTTTAAATTTCTAGCTAAATAAACTTATCTACATTTCTTCCTTTCAAATTAGCTTTATGTGAGTCATTACAGAACAAGTGGTTCCAGAAGGTCACTAGCATTCTGGAATATTATTGTCTTCACTATATAGCTGGATATATACATTTCAAGATCTATGGAAAATACTGGCTGGCTTATCTAACATTTCTTCATATAGAGATCAACCATTTCTATTTATCTATGGAGGACAAGATAAGTTGAGTTTAAAACGGAGGCACTTCATCCTTCATTGACTTCTGATTCTTTAGTAACTTCCGATTCAGTAACTTCAAATCTTTTAGCAACTTTTGAATCACCATGAGTAAGTCAGGTTTAGCTGAGTTTTAGTGTATTTTATTGCAGTCTGGTGAAATTGGCACTCCATATCCATTACACACAGTAACTACGCATTAAGTGACATAGTTGAATAACACAGTCACTACCCATAAAATATGATAGAAACTTTTCTGAGGCCTCCTTGTCCTATCTCAAGCATTCTTGTGGACTGTAGTAGGGATATGTTATCCTTCTTGGTCACTGAGCCACATAGCGAATGACAGATCTATTCACCTGGCTCTCACTAGCTGCTTATGAGTCCATTTATGAAATTTAGGCTGTCACTAACACCAACCAGAAGTCGCTGGACAAATTGATAAGGAAATGCCTACCTGCAACTTAAGATTGACTTGTTTGGAGCTGTCAATGACATTTCTACTGGGCTCTTCATTTTCTGGAAAGAACAATAGAAGGAAGTGTATGCTATTACCTCCCAGTCACCTCCAACCTTCACAAAAATATCAAAAGCCTTCCCAGTCTTGGGGAAATCTGACAAGAGACAGAATTATGAGAATCATCTACTCTGTGTTTAAAACATTTGAGTTATAAGTCAAAACCTAAGAGTATTTTTATGTCTGTAGTGCAATTCACAGGAGGCAGGGAGGGAGCACCAAATCCCGACCCTGTGCTGATTGGTGTGAGCCCTGGATACAGGACAACGGGAGCGACCTGAGACCTTCCCATATCATACTAAGTCAAAATGCTGTAAAAATCCTCAGGAATTCAATGCTTTTAAGGAGAAAAAGCCAATGACACTCTCATGGTGTCATTCAAAAGGAAATTAATATGAATAAAGAAAACTAACAAAGAATGGTAGGGAAATCTGTGAGCTACGTCACAACCCCTGGCAACAAGCATGCACCGACTCCACTTCCTGGCTGTCATTCAAGCCTGATGTTCTTGGGAATATGTGTTTTGTCCCTCGATGCTTGACAAAACAGCTCTCTATAGGATTATTCCATATGACCAGATCTAAGGTTTTTCCAATCTAAGCAATAAGCTCCCACACCCCCATGGGCAGGGGCTTCTGTTTCTTTTATTCATGGATGTGTCTCCAGTACTCATTAGAGTGTCTGGCATACATCAGTGCTCAACAGATATTTATAAATGAATACACAAATGAATTCTGTGGTATATTTTATTTCTATACAGCATTTGACAGCTCTGAAGAAGACTTGAATTTGCTCCCTCAGCATCCAGGCCACTGCAATTTTCTGGTTTTCTCCCTACCTCTCTGACTACATTTTCATTTTGTTTTATTTTGTTGTTTGTTTTAAATTTCTCAGCTCTTCTTCCTCCCTTCTCCTTTATTTACTTTCATTCTTAAAAATCATACTTATGTTCAATTTTTAAAAATCATGCCACAATAAGAATCAATTTCACTTGGACCTCCATTACAGGAGCTTTGCTTTCAGGTTAAACTAGTATAAACATAAATACAGGAGAGGATTAGAAAGCACTTACTGGCTACTTAAACTGAAAACTACAGGAGAGTTAGTCCAAAGCACAGCCAGATTCAGAGGTTTTGGAGTTGGCTGTTCCCTGAAATATTGTGGTGGCCCCTCAGAACTTCTAAACTCCATCATCATTATTCCCAGTTCAATCAGAGAGAAGCTACTTCCTTGTTCTTTCTGACACACACAGCAGTCTGAAATGAGAGTGTATTGATTGCTTTGGTATATATTTCATAATCTACCAAGGAGCCCTGTATATGGAGTCATTCTCAATTGAAATGCATGGGCCGAGAGCTGGGAGGGGTTATACACCCAAAGGGAAATTCTGGGTTACCTGGATTCTTGGCTAGCATCTTAAAAGATGCATGTTATATGTAAACTGTGTAGTTAAGGCCACTATAATGCTGAACTTTGTTGTGGGAGGATACTTGGTAATGCCAGGAAAAATATATTAGGGTTTTCTGAGTTGCTAGTACCATATTTGTTGATTTAGATGCTGGTTACAGGATAAAAAATCTTCCAAATCATACTATAGTTGGAGCCTACCTTCTACATGGATTGTATACCTCAATAAAAAGTTTACTTTGAAATTTAAAAAAGAGGCCAGGCATGGTGGCTCACACTTGTAATCCCAGAACTTTGGTAGACCAAGGTTCATGGATCACTTCAGCTCAGGAATTCAAGACCAGCCTGGGCAACATGGCAAAACCTCCTCTCTGCAAAAAATGCAAAAATATATGGTGGCACATGCCTGAAGTCCCAGCTACTTGGGAGGCTGAGGTAGGAGAATTGCTTGAGTCAAGTAGGCAGATGTTACAGTGAGCCACGATTGTGCCACTGGACTCCCTCCTGGGTGACAGAGCAAGACACATCAAAAAAAAAAAAAAACAACCCCAAACAATTAAAAAAAAGAAAGAAAATGATGTTAAAATGTGTTTGCAGGTAAATACCCCCTCATATCTGAGAGTTTATTATCTATGGATATTTATCAGGCATTATATTTCTGACCTCTCTTTACCTTTTTGTTAGCCTGTTTCTAGAATGGGAAATGACTTATCCGGTGGATGAGTTTGGAAGACAGCTATTACACCAAAAGTTATTTGAGGGTAGAAAGTATGTTTTATATACCTAGATAGTCTCCACAGCCATATAATAGTGCTTTACTAAACAAATACTAAGAAATTTATGAGTTAATATATCATCTATAAAAGTCCAAGGAAAGAAAAAAAGTTATAATAGGATAGTTGGCCCCAAAGCCATAGGACATTGTATTCCATCGACCCCATGTTAGCTAATTATGGCCCATGGGGTAAATACAGCTCAACACCTGTTTTGTGAATAAAGTTTTATTGGAACACAGGAACACAGCCATGCTTATTCACTTGTATACTGTCTATGACTGCTTTCACTACAATGGCAGAGTCAAGTAGTTACAACAGAGACCATATGGCCTGCAAAGCAGAAAATATTTATTATTTGGCCCTTTGCACAAAATGTTGGCTGATTCCTGCCATAAACCATCAGCTTGAACTTAACTACTTATTTATTAAACCACTATTAATTGATTCATTCACTAGATCTTTGTTGAACGTATAATATTATGATAGACACTGTGCTAAGTACTGAGGACTAGTGAATGAACAACAAAGATGAGGTTTCCACCATTGTGAAGTTTACAGAGTGGTGGGTTACACTAACTAGGACAATATTTGAAAATGTTTAGTGTTTCATCTTTTCTTCAATTCCTATTTCTAGGGCTTCAAATAATCATGGCTTCAAATACATAATCTAAACCCCAAACCAAAGGTTTGCTTTATAACTTTTCAACAAATTTTGCACTTGGAAACAATACCTGTGATAAAGTACCAACACAGTGTGCTCCTGTCATTTACTTTTCAACACTGAAAGAGAGAGTGGGTTATTGATGCTGTTTTATAATCAGAAAATGCTTAGGGGGTAAAGATCTGCAAACTGTTGGTCAGCATAGCATTTTGGAAATTAAGCAGTTAATCTCATTTTATTCCCTTCATTGTTAGTGGAACAAGTTAGGACTTAATAAACTTGCTTTTCAAATGTAACTCTTTTTAATGAAACATGAGGTTACAAAGTTCTCATTCTTCAAATCAAACCAAGCTGAAAAAAAGTTTTCAGGTCAGTTAACACATGCTTCCTATCCACACCATGACATTCTGTGGGGGGAAAAGGAGGAGTTGTGCAAAGAAGGGATTTAGCCATTATTACTGCTCAAATGTCCTAAAATTTGCAATACAGCCAGCTGACAGACTATTTTGCTTTTACCTATGCCCCTGTTACAGGTATAAAAAGAAAGAATTTTGAAACATCTATACTTGTTCTCTCATTCTAGTAACATTAAATGATCCCAACACGGATGTGTCGGGAAATACACTGCAGATTCCACATTTTCCTGCTCTGTAGACCTGCAGTGTTTTTCAGTGGTTCAGAGCACATGTGATAAGGTCAGGTTGTCCTCAACACTTGCTCCCTACATTGAACTTTTGCTCAGAAGCTGCTTTTACCATTCTTAGCAAGTATTGGTGTTGCCACCATTTCGGTAGGATTATCCTGGAAAAATCTGGACTCTGATTTTGAAAGGCTCAATTCCCATTCATGTGTGTGGAAGCAGGTGAGCAATGCCATAAAGAGGAATGATTTCAAATGCAAAAGGGATTCTTTCCTTTTCAGCAGAAAACATGAAAAGATTTTTTTCTCTCTCTAACACTTGCACCTATGCTACTTCAAATGAAATTAGACTTAAATTTTGTCTGCCTCCTAATCATGTAGCCAGAGATCCATCATGGTAAGTGAAGCCGTCAGAGACTGTGATGAAAGGAGAGCACAGAAATGTTGCTATAGTAACTGAAATACTCTTCCACACTAATAAAAAAAATTCCAGAATATCTCAAAATGCCCTGAGGCCTGACAAATAATTTTAGAAGGAATTGGAGATTCTTACACATTGGTCAGAAAAGGGACTGGCTCTGCAAAGGTTCTTAACCCATTTGCCTTTTTTAATTAATGGAAGATGTTGGGTATATATTATTTATATGTTACTGCATAAGTCTAAGTTTACATCACACAAACAAATCAGGACCTGGAGCATCCTGGTACCTAGGGTTGCTTCATAGGAACTGGCAGTTCTAAGCCAGAATTGTTTTTCACTTTGAAGGTGATTCTGCTCAGGGCTGAAGCCACTGCATAAACAAACTGACGGTTTGAAAAGAAACACCCCAGTTTTAATTCCCTTTGGAACTAAGTTTAGATCATAATTCATCTTGTAACAGAATTACATTTTTATAAAGATGTTTGTAATTTTAGCCATTAGTGTTTCTGTACATAACAGAGACAGCCAAGACTGTCAAATTCAAGTACTTTCTTCTGTAGCAAAGAGAGTAAGTGAGAGCTATCAGTTACTCCATACGGGCTACAAAGACGAGGACAATTGAAGACTTTCAGGAGGAGCCACTAATGACGGTCTCCTTTCTTACTGTCTTTTCTATCAAAATTAAATACAGAGGCCATGGGACTCTGGGGGGTTATCTCTAACTTCTGTCCTTGCAAATAGCTCCCAATAAGAAGAGGACTTCCACACATTCCTGCCAACACATCTCAGAGGGTTCAGAATGGAACAAATATTTCATACATACAGTGCTTCTCAAACTCTAAAGCACATCTGGACCACCTGGGGATCTTGTTTTATAAAGATTCTGATTCAGTAGATCAGGAGAGGTACTCAGATTCTATGTTTTCAACATGCTCTTCGGCAATGCATCTGGTCCTCCAACCATACCCTGAGATCTGAGCATAAAGAGCAACAACTTTGGGGTAGCCACCTGGAGTTCTACGTGGAAAAGAATATTCTGACGCTAAATTCTCACTTTTTGGGAAAGAATGATGTCATCTGTGAGTGAACTTTTCCTAGGTTACGGTAGCAGTAGCAATAATGTCAGGTTTTTTGTTTGTTTGTTTTTGTTTTTTAACCACTCCTAGACAATCATGACAGAATCTCTCCACCCTGCTTTAGGAGATAGGAGTTTATGGTATTCTCCTATTTCCAGAAGAACTTAGAATTCCTGCATACTGATGAGATAATAAGACGGTATAATTATGAAAAATCTTTTGCAGATGGAGGAAGTTTCAACAAAAAGCTTAAGTACAGTAGATAAGGTCACATAGAAAATCAAGAATACCCTTTAGTTTTCCTGTCTCCTAAAATATTTCTATGATTACATTAGCCTGCAACTAATTTTTTTTGGTATCAAGTGTATGTGAAATCCAAGCGGAAAATAGATATGAATTGACCTATTCTCAAAAATCCTATGCTTGAAAATTCATTGAGGGAAAATTATTTAGATTTATAAAGATATCTTTATAGTAAATTCAGCAAATATATTTTAAAATAAAATTAGCTTTGTCAAATTCTCCACATATTTTTAGTGAAATGTACTTATAGATCCATTGGGGTATAAATGATAATGTTGTTGAAAATTGGATGGATATATTGTTGAATGGAAAGAGCATTGGAATGAAAGAAAAACTGGATTTGAATTTCTGCACTGCCATTTTTTAAATTGTGTGAACTTGGACAAGATGCAGATGCTTCTAGATTATAGTGAAGTTATGTCTTTATAAACCCATGGTAAGTTGAAGACATCAGAAGTTGAAAATGCATTTAATACACCAAACTTACCCAATATTATAGCTAAGCGTAGCCTATATGAAACATGTTTAGAACACTCACAGTAGCCTATAATTGGGCAAAATCATTTAACATACGGCCTATTTTATAATACAAAGTGGAATACTGTACACAGATGAGCATTTTGTAGACATAATGGGATGTGAAAACAGAAAACACGATATCCAAAAAACACTGGCAATGCAGTATACCATAAAGTCTAGGTGGTTTACCCTTGTGATCACATGGCTAACTGGGAACTGTGGTTCACTGCCACTACCCAGGTTTGCAAGCGGTGTTATACCACATATAGCTAGCCCGGGAAAAGATCGCAATTCAAAAATTAAAGTGTAGTGTTTATTGCATATGTATCACTTTCATACCATCATAAAGTTGAACCGTCCTAAGTTAAACCTGAAACATTGGGGACCATCCGTTCTGTGTGTCCATGTGTACATGTGTGTGTGTATTCATGCGTGCTCATGCACATGCTTGTGCATATGAAGAATAATTTGCCCTGTGCATACACTGAGGTATCGTGAGGGTCAAATAAGGTGATATGAAAGGCTCTATAAGTGGAAAATAGCTAAATTATTATTTTTGTAACAAAAACCTTAATGTTAACCCATACGTGATAGCATGAAGCATATAATAATATTTGTGTCTTGTGTTAGTTGATATGGGGAATGCATAATGTCATTAACATAGTTGCACTCCAGGGTCTGTTAAAATAAGGATTTTTGGCAATTTTGTCACAAATTTCATAATTTATGTGTGTTTATGTGTGTGTGTCTGTGTATGTGAAAGAGGACAGAGAGAAGGTTTTGTAGCTGAGAGAGAGGGAGGAGAGAGAAGGTTTTGTAGTATACTTTTGACAAAAGTGGGTACGTATGCTGCCTGATGCTTACAAATCAGTAGACATCTAAGAAGTAACACGAGAAAATAAAGCCATTTAGAACCAGGGTTGATATTATTCAAGTTGAAAACCAAATTAAAAATCCCCAGTGTTACAATTCAGAATTTAATTTTGAGAATGAGTCCAAATGCAGCTAAAATGAATACCGCCAAACTGTATGTTTGGGAAGTATTTTTATTGTTTATTTTAATTTTTCAATTAAAAAATTGTAATTAGAAAACTTAACATGAGATCTTCCTTCTTAACGAGTGTTTAGATGCACTAGACAGTACTGTTAACTCTAGGTCCAATGTTATAAATGACACACAAATGCTTTTAGAAAGTGGGGGGAAAATATTTGATCTACAAATTTTTAAGCAATGGTTGCTAGCTATTGCCATAACTATACTAAGGACACTGAGGACAGAAAAGCAAGTTTTTATACAATGTTTATGAATCCCTAAGTCATCTTTCCTCAATCATAGGACAGAAAAGTAGCTTTCTACACAATGTTTATGAATCTCTAAGTCATCTTTTCTTAATCACTGACTTACATAGATTCAGAATGACACTTGGTTAACTGTTTCCAGATAATTTATTACTGCAACCCAAACCAACCAATCCTCTGTAAAGTTGCAAAGGTGGTTAAGATTATTGTTGGTTGCCTCAGCTTCTCCACTTTATGTCCCTTCTTATCTTTATACCCATCCTAAGTGCAAAATCTACTTATTTTCCCCTTGTCTTTGAAAACATAAATGGAAACTCTATCCAAGAATCAAAAAGCACACATAAGCTTGTGTAGTCACTTTCTTTTAGGGGTATTTCTTTATTTAAATAAGAATCAATGCCTAAGCACCCTGCAAATACAGCTTCCAGAGGACCCCATGTTTGTTTTTTTTTGGCACAGGGCAGGGAGTGCATAGTGCTGGTAGACAAGGGCTGATCCAAACTCAGCAATGAAGCATAGATGTTTAAGAATGACTCAGTCCCTTGCCTCTGGGTTCATTCCCTATAAAGGTCCAAAATTATTTTTATCACTGGACCTGAAATTCTATCAAGTACAAATATATCTATCTTATACTCATTTCAAAGGCATATCTCATTTACTTAGTATGTGTTGTTGTAACTCGATGTTCCCTCTTTGCACTGACTACTACTAAAATTATGGTTGAGACCAGGAGCTTAGGGGTCTAGAGATCTAGGGAGGCTGAAATGCTGAATTTGAGGGGTACATGATCATGGCACGTCTCAGAAAGCAGTAAGCATGATGGATGCCGACGTCTGGACCTGGCAGGTGGGCCCTCCAGTGTGAATGTGTATCCACGAAGCTGAAGTCAAAGCAGTGTTAAGTGTCAGAAACAGGTGAGGCAGATATAGGTAAGATAAACAGGAATAACAAGTGGGAAATTTAAATTTTGTATGTGTTAGGATTAATATATCATGAAGGACAAGGTCAACTTTGAAGATCAAAGCAGAATATTCTGGAAGTTTGCACATTACAATATTATAGAGATCAGGCAAAAGAGAATTGGAACTCGGCAGAAGGTCATACAAGTAAAGCACAGAATCAAGATGACTCTTTATCCAAGCCAATTTTCTCCTTAATCAGTATCTTCCTTTAGTTTTTGGATGCTTATTCTTAACACAGGAACTATGTACCAAGAATGGCTGGCTTAGAATCTGCAGGTAGAATGAGTGAATATGAGGTAGGGAAAAGGAATTTTCCATCCTGTTGATCTAGATCTTTATTTACTCCTATTTAATGACAAATTGGTCCCTGAGTCCATGGTTGTGCTGCAAAGACAGAATAGGATGAGCATACAATGTACTGAACAGGCAGCCTCCCAAATCGATAGACAGCATACCTGCCTAGATGAGCAATAGAAAATTCATTACCTTGGCAAAGTAATTATTAGTAGTAAACATCTAGTACAGGAGACAGAAGAAGGAGAGGAAAGTGGATGCAATCGACCCTGCTTGGGAACTCCTGAAGGCACAGCACTCACGTGGGCACTGACTTGCGCCAGACATAAAACTGCCTGCATGTGAGTTGATCCTAGGAGATCAAACCCAGAAAACATGGCCCTGAAACATCTTACAGGATTAGCAATGCATCACACTTGAGCACCAGAAGAGAAAGGGAGAAATTCTACCGTGGTATTATTTAGACTTATGATCTACTAGTATAATAAAAATGCTAAGTGAATTTTTTACTGACTGCATTAGTACAAAATAAAGTTCAGGCTTGGATAGTGTTTGTTTTCCATCATCAAAGAGTTGCAGCTTTTCTACAGATAATTCATAGGCTTACTAAAGCCTGTTTGAGACACCTTCTGCAAAACAGTTCAGCAGTAACCAGGAAAAAAACTGGCAAATGAACCATTATTAAAGAGAAAATGACACATAAATGCTTACCTCTTGTCCATTTAAAATAATTAACCTGGTGGGCACGGTGGCTTATGCCTACAATCCCAGCACTTTGAGAGGCCGAGGCAGGCAGATCACTTGTGGTCAGTTCAAAACCAGCCTGGCCAACATGGTGAAACCCTGTCTCTACTAGCCTGGCCAACATGCCAAAACCCTGCCTCTACTGAAAATATAAAAATTAGCTGGGCATGGTGTCACATGCCTGCAGTCCCAGCTATTCAGGAGGCTGAGGCAAGAGAATCACTTGAACCTGGAGTAGAGGCTGCAGTGAGCCTTGCACCACTGCATTCCAGCCTGGGCAACAGAGTAAGATTCCACCTCAAAAAATAAATTTTAAAAAATGAGATAAAATAAAATAATTAACCCTTACTTGGAAACAGTTTTAATGCCAAGTGGTTTATTAGGTTGATGCAAAAGTAATTAGAGCTATCCTTTTGATATTACACATTGAAGTTCTCCAAAGAAGAAAAAACACACTTTGTTTATTAAAGCAACTCGGGACATTGTTTTCTGTAGATGTATATCTTTCAAAAGTAACCTTTGCTTTTCTATATTATGTGCAGAAAAATACTGAGAATAATAAATCCCCAGTGTGTAATGGCAGTTGGTAAGAAGACACAGATAGTCACTTGCTCTAGCCATATACAGAACTCCTTATTTCCTTCAATAAATTTAAGGAATGGTGGCAAATGTAACTCACGTCCACATAGAAGCTTCCCCGCCCCCACACTGCCCAGAGATGTCTCTGGGCTAGAATCCTGTGCCTAAGACCTTTTCTAGTTAAACTTGGTCATGGTTCCAATTCACTGAGTCTCAAGGCAGTGAGAATAGTGACACATTCTGATATACATAGGTCAGTCCCTTGTGGAAACATTTAAATTTCTGCCAGAGATAATACCAATCAACAAAATTGGGGGAAATATTGTCATTTGCATTTTGAGTTATTCTTAGAGGAAAAAGAATCAGCATTGATTTGACCATGTTTGAGCTTTCCTTAACAGCTTTGGTAATGAGAATGGCAATTCTCCTTCTGACTGCCTCTACTACTGGCAAACATCAACGCCAATAATTTGAAGTACTCCCCAAGTTAATCAGTGTATATGAATTAGGTTTCAGTTTTGAACCTTCCTCTTCCTTTTTATGCAAAACCCAAGGGAAAATAGTGTTTGAAACATTCCAATTCTTCTTTGATATTCTACATGATCTTGGGTAAGTTATTGAACCTTTATAAATTCAGAGCTTCCTTTTGAGATAAACGATCATTAAGCTCTCTACTCATGTATATTACAGTGGTTTGTGGAAAGCCATGTCAGTTGTTTTAGTTGTTAAAATATGGTACTAATGAGTGAAATCCCTCATATTTAAGCTCTGGGTGGGCTGTTTAACTTTGTTCTGTTAAGTGATCATACACTTTATCATAACCAGGGACTTGAACCAAATAAAATATCGATTTGGTTCAAATTTATTTCAGAAAATATTCTAATGCTCTAGTTTCATTCTGGTTCAGTGGTTTTCAAAAATGCAGGTTTGGTGTCTGTTCAAAAGTTCTCATTGGGTTTAAAAAAAAAATGATTGTGTTACTTGGTAAATGATGCTCGGCTCAACTTTCATTAGATCAAAAGTTCATTCCAACTTTGTATAAATTGAGTTTATAGTTGGAAATAGTTCAATTTTCAGCTACTAACTTGAGTCAGATATCTCAAAAATAGACATTGCTAGTCACAAAAGAAACAAGGAAGGAGTGAGTGGCAAGATCTGGTGCGTTTCTTTAACCTACACTATCAAAATAAATTCTACTGCAAGTGGAAAAATTACATCACGCTATATAAGCAAGACTCATGGGGACTCAATCATAAAAGTTGGTTTTCTTCTCTTTTCCACAATATTGTTAAACCTGCTTAGTGGGGATATTCCTTCCCTTCCCATAGGATAAAAACTTAGCCTCATAATTTCCTGGTTATTCTTAGAAAATAAGGGAAAGATAAAACTGCAAGCTCAATTCAGTAATTCATTGTGTCTAGTAATAGTCCCTTATAATAGTCAAAACTTCAAAGATTCTTAAAATTTAAATTTTCTCCACTCCCCCAGCTGGTTCTGCTGTAGGGAACACACTGCATAGAGAAAGTATGCTCCTTCCTCTCTCTCCCTGGTCCTCCTGCTCCCTGCTGGCCCACAACTGGACCATCCAACAAAGGAGTGAAGAAGCTGTGCGTGCATGAGCAGGAGACATCTCACAAGCAGGGACTATATGAGACAGCTGTGCACTCCCAGCACCTGGCAGATTTGTCAAATGACTTTTTCTTTAATGGAAACATTTATGAACATCAGAAAGTAGAGACCTTCTTTTCTACTTTGGTGAAACTCTCCCAATGTTTCATATGTAATATTAAGTTGGGAAAGAAGAAGAAGAAAATAAAGAAAATAAAACAAGACAATACAAGCTTTGTTATGAAAGCACTTGCCATATACTGAGGACATTAGCATTAAAAGCAGAAAAATCCCACATAATACTACAAATAATATAGCAATAAAAAGACATAACTGAATACATCCATGTACATAAGAGTGGAGAGGGTAAGCGTATAAAAGGAAGGATATGGCGAATATTTTGGAGATAATAAAACTGAGCAGAATTCAGTTGGTAGAGGATGAGAGAAGGCATTTCAGGCAGTGAGAACAGCATGTAAAATGTCTGAGGGGGCTAGTGTGGTGGCTAATGCCTATAATCCCAGCACTTTGGGAGGCCAAGGTGGGAGAATCACTTGAGGCCAGGAATTTGAGACCAGCCTGGCCAACATGGTGAAATCCTGTCTCTACAAAAACTACAAAAATTAGCTGGGCATGGTGCATGTGCCTGTAATCCCAGCTACTTGGGTAGCTGAGGTGGGAGAATCAATTGAATCCAGAGGGCAGAGATTACACTGAGCTGAGATTGTGCCACTGCACTCCAGTCTGGGTGACAGAGCAAGATCTTGTTAAAAAAAAAAAAAAGTCTGAGAATTAGAAAGATATATGACAATTAAGGGAGGACATTTGAGTGACTTTCTCAGTGTTGGTAAATCAATCTCTAGCAAGAAATCAAAACTACTTGGGAGGTAAGAGGGCACCATTCATTATGAATGATCAGAAAATTTTAACTTGATAAACAGAGAACTGGAAACTCTCTTGGGGACTCAAGAAAGAAAATTTGATGATTAAAATATTGAGAACAATGACCTTGAGAATGTGTGTGGGGGAGACCAAAGTAGAGGGTTATGTCTCTAAAAAATCTGAAGAACCAGGTCTGGTAAAAATAGAATACTCTTGTGAAATTCAAATGGTCTCATATTTTCCAATTCAAAGAGATAAACAACTTTTCTCTATGTTTTAAAAATCATTTAAAATTTCTTCTCATTCTGCCATAATCCTATCAACAGATCCTTTTCTGGTGAGTGGTGAAAAAAAAGGTCCTCTATGTAGCAATGTGGCACATAGAGGTACCAGTGGTATGACTGCCGCCATATGGTCATACCATTCTTTCATATAGTGCCTGTGAGGCAGGTGAAAAAAAATGTAGCTTTATGGCCTTTGAATAATACACTTTTTTAAATCCCAGGAAGAAGTGTTTATTGGTGTTTTATGGGAATGAAGAGAGCTTTTCTCCTCACCTTGGACAATGGAACCTCTTCCTATCTGACGCAAGGTGTTATGAACAGAGCATCTGGATATTTGGTGAAGTGTTTTAAAGCACCAGAGCCTCTACTCTCCAATTATGATGTAGATTATTATTTCTTCAGCCCTGTGAGGGATGATTTCCATTGTCCAAATAAAAAAATTGGAGTTCGGAAGGAATATGTGAGTTATTCAAGTCACACGACACAAACAGGAAATGCAAGGACCCAAATCCAGATCCTATGATTCTGAGTTCCAGGCTATTTTTCTCAACACCAAGCAATTGGCATGAACAGCTGTCCATGTGCTAGTCATTGAACTTATTCTGTCTGCTTCATTTTATGAAATCATTACCCTACGTCCTAGGAACAATGTGTTACTATATCATTAGCAAATTTGTTAGTATGAACATGCCATGTTAAGTCACAAAGAGACTACCTCAATTATTCTTCCTTTGATTGATTTTTGGTAAGGATACAGAGGACTTTTAGTTGTGGTTTAGCCTTACGACACGTTATAAACATCGACATACACTGTATTAACTGTCTAAAAGGAGCTTACTGTTTTAAATGCTTATTAAAGATAATTTTGAGCCATATTAATAATTTAATTTCAAGAACCACTTTTATGAAAACCACTAAACAATTCCTTTAAGACTTGATTATGAAAGAAGGAGGCAATAAAACAAGGAAGTAGGTAGGAGGTAGTGGCATTCAAATTAGGAAATTTTCTATATGTGAAAAAGCTTCTCAAATGTTTCTGGGTTGTATACATTATGATGGATTTTTGTAGCCTTTATAGAATTTTAGAAAATAAAGAAAAATTAAAGGATAAGAAAATCACCCATATTTTTAAGATGGCAATGATTTTCAAAGAACGTTTATTAATTCTCAAAACTAACTAGTGTCTTGATAGTATGGCCTGAAACAAATACGGTTCCATCTGTGGAACTTACTTCATCCAGGGGTTGAACTCTGATTGTGAGAGATTTACAAAATAAAGCCAAACCAAATAATTACAAATACAAACAAAGTTACATTCCCTCAAAGTAAATACAGTGGTGATGATGATGATACTTATTATTATTATTACACATTTTTGGTTAAGGATTTGGTAAAAAGTATAACTTCTTACTCTCACAACACTTTCTTAACAGATGAAAGTGCCTTAATTGTCAGACAGGTTTGAGGCTGCATTTAGAGATTTGCATCTACATTTGGTGAGTTTTATATACCAGGTGCTGCCACCTAAAGATTATGAAGAAATGTGGTTAAGTACCAATCATGAGCATGTATTAGCACACCAGGGCCTTGGAAGGAATAACTCATGCATGGTTGGCTATGTTTTAACCTCTAAGTCAATCTAAGAAATCTAAGGGTAAAGGCAAAAAACAAATGCTTGATTCAATCAAATTGTTCCAAAAGTCAAAATAGTTCAATAGTTCAACACACACACAAACTTCTCTTTACAGAATAAGTTGCTAAGGATTAATTATTGCAGAGATTAGATCCATCATTCTGAATATTTGAGAAAAAAAGTGAACTCACAGAAAATTAATCATTACTTGTCTTTTATAAATGATAATATAAAATGTTTAAATTATCTGATTCTTAGTATGTTATATATAACCAGAATTTCTATCCTTATTAGAAAATGTTTAAAAATTTAATTTTTATTATTTAAAAATATTGATCATATAAATCCAAAATATTTCTCTGAACAACATCTAGCTAGGCATTTCATAATTTAATCTGTCATACTGTCTTTGTTACTAAATTATTTTGAAATTTGTAAAGCATTTTGGAAATTTGGATGGCATATCTTAGCACATTTTTTAAAAGAATGTGGATGTTGTTATGACTTAGGTGACCAGAAAAGTTAGTTCAATTCCTAAAATGAAGAATCTAAGCCTTTCCCGTTACAGCTCCTAAATTTGAACTCAGTCTTTGATCTTTTGAGCCTGCTGGCCAGTGCCTACAGACTATTACATTTTCTAGCATATTCTCTACCTTGCTGCCAGAATTATCTTTCTGAAACCAAATTCTCACGCTTTGACATCAAAATATCAGTGGATTCCCTTTACCTATAAGATAAAATTTTAACATTTTAAAAGGCTTTTAACATTTATCAATTTGCAGCCCCAATTCTTGACACTGCAAGATATACATAAAACATGCCAGTCCCATTGTATTAATCTCTTCTCATGTTGCTAATAAAGACAAACTTGAGCCTGGGTAATTTATAAAGGAAAGAAGTTTAACTGACTCACAGTTCCACATGGCTGGGGAGGCCTCACAATCGTGGTGGAAGGCAAAGGAGGAGCAAAGTCACATCTTGCATAGCAGCAGACAAAAGAGCTCGTGCAGAGGAACTCTCAGTTATAAAACCGTGAGATCTCGTGAGACTTACTCACTCTACGAGAAAAACTGCCAAATAATTCAATTATCGCCACCTGGCCCCACCCTTGACACGTGGGGATTATTACAATTCAAGGTGAGATTTGGATGGGAACACAGCCAAACCATATTACTAATCAGCAATTTTCTGGTCTTCGGAGATACCGTGTTTTTCGGTAGTAATACTTCTTTGCCTGTGGTATTGCATCTGTTATGCTAATAATGATGATGATACTACTAATAATGATAGTGACAACCATTAATCAAGGATTTGCTATGTAGTACAAACTGCTAAGCACGTCATACAGATCATTGTCTTTTGATTTAGTATTTTCTATGAACATCCCTGCTTTGCAGATGTAAAAACAGATGCTTATGGGAAATAAGTTGAATAAATGGTTAAGGGTGTTTCCTGCATAAAAAACTAAAACAGTCATTTTGGAGAGTATGCTTATAATCCGAATGCAAGGAATAGTATTTTAACAGATTATTAATGCATATATTCTTTGGTCTTGAGAGAATTACTTTCCTTTTGTGAGCCTCAGCTTCTGTCATTTTCCATCTTTGAAATGAAAGAATTTGTAGATCCTTTGACTTGGACTCCCTGCTACCCACATACTAAGTAAAACTGGCAGACTAATGAGGCAAAGAGTTTACAGCAGATTTCAAATATCAAGTGTAATGTAAATACATGCAAAATAACACATCTGTTTATTTACCTTTACAAATCCAACCATTGCATTTTAAAGTGAGTAAGGATAAAGAGAGGGCTGGAGTATTGTCTTAGTAGCTATTTCACCACATGGAAGGAGTGAGCAAAACTATTTCTCCTAACCTCTCTGTTCCTGTGATTCAGATAGTGTTTCTTATCCAACATTTGTGAGTGGAAATCTAGCTATAAATAAAAGAGGCTGCAGAGAAGAAACATGCTTTTATCAATCAGATGGAATTGGGAAGAATTTTCTCCATGGCTTCTTGAGAAATTCTATGAGAATATATTAGAAATTTCTTTTTGAGATGGTAACCTGTATGGCAATCTGAAGCCTTGGTATGATGATATTCAGTGTGAGAAAGAGATACTGCTGTTTGTTCTCTGAGTTACAGACACTGTGCTAGAATTATGTAAGAAAAATGGTAATAATATTACTGTTGAATAAATGAATGGTAGCTAAATTTGAGCACTTACTATGTGTCAGGCTCTATTCTAAGCACTTAGTAAGCATTGGTTTATTTAATCCTCATTATATATAAATCACCTGTGAGAGAGAGAGAGGATTCAGGATTGAATGAGGAAAAAGTGAGACACAGTTGCAGCAGGGACCTTGGCTAAGCTTGAAGGACTCTCTGGAGCTGGGTTAGTCCTACAGAGACAGCATCCCAAACTGATGCAAATGGTCCAGGCCTTTGTATTCTTGCCTTGACAAGAAAGTGAATTCAGGCTGTCCCCAACCAGGGAGGGTAATCCTGGTTGAGACCGCATTCTATGTATGACTGAAGGATTCCCAAAAGGAATTCATCTGAGATATAACAGGAGCCAGAACTCCAAGCAGCTGGGAGAATGAATGCTCAGGCTTAAGGGATGTGGGAGCACAGAGTTGGCAGCTACCAAAGCATCCATTATACCAAAATATAGGGTAAAGGCAGAAGGTGGCAAGAGAGGAGGATGAAGAGAAAGGGAGGATCAAAGTCCTGGCTAATTTTGGATGACATTCCAGGTATTTTGAACTTAAGTGTGTAAGCCAGTGGCTCTCAAACATTTCTATCTCAAAATCTCTTTACAAACTTAAAAAGTAATAGGACCCTAAAGAGCTATTGTTTATATGAGTCACAGCTATTTATTTCATCATATTATAATTAAAACTAAGAAATATGCATTTTAAAAAAACATTTATTAACTTATTTTTAACATATAACAAGCCCATTATGTACAAATTAAGATAAAATACCTTTATGAAAATAACTTTATGTCTTCCAAAACAAAGAAAGTTTAGGAAGGAGTGTCATTATTTTACATTTTTGCAAATGTCTCTAAATATCTGCTTACTAGAAGACACCTGGATTTTTATATCTGCTTTAACTATGATATCTCACTTTATGAAGCTTTGAATAAACTCCACTGAGAATGACTGCTATAGGCAATAGTGAGTCACTGAAGGATTTTAAGAAGCATGCACTAAAATCTGAATTACTACTATGATTGTAGTATAGAGAACATATCTGGAGGCACAAAGTCTATTCAGAGATGAGAGATTATGGAGGTTTGAACTAAGAGCACAGTCATAGGTATGGAGATGTGTGGATATCTTTGAAGTACATTTTTGAAGTGAAATGAACAGGATTTGGTAACTGGATACGAGTTGTGAAAATCCAGAATGACTCATGTTTTCCCACTTGAATATTTGAATGAATAAAGATTTTCCATTATCTGAAAATGAGAACATGGAGAGTAAAGGCTCATCGAATTCAACTGATACTTTGGGATTGGATTCAACTGTTGTCTTGGGTAGAGCTCCCTGGAAGCAAAGCCTAAGACAGACATTCTTTCTATGTGATTTATTAGGGGATGATCTCAAGAGAAGGAGGATAAGGAGAAATGAAATGAAGAGGGAGAAAAGCCAAACACCTAGTGTCAGGTGGAGACTTGCTTCACCCCCTATGAGCTCTGGAGCACAAGTTATACCACAGAGCTGGTTATATTTTGAGTTAAAAGGGCCAGACTTTTGCAGCCCTGTGTCAGCCAAAGATTGGCCAAAGTCTGGGGAAGGTATCCTCCTGGGCCAAGCACATTCCCTTTAGTTGAGGACATTGGAAGTCTGTTGGTTAGTGTACCACCTTCATCTTAGTCAAATTGTCTGGATAATTTGCTGCAGCTTCTATGTCAGCACTTGCTGTTTTTATGTTACAGAGATGCTGTTTTGCTTAAACCTCAAGAACCAATCTCTGCTTGCTTCCAACTTTTCTTCTGAAGCTTCCTCACCTCTCTCAGTCCTCATAGAATTGAGCAGCGTGAGGGCCTTGCTCTGGATTAGGTTTTGGCTTAAGGGAATGTCATGGCTGGTTGATATTGTATCTGGACCACCAAAACTTTCTTCAATACCAGCAATCAGGCTATTTTTGCTTTCTTATTGTTCCTGCATACACTGGAGTAGCACTTTCAATTTCCTTCAAGGGCTTTTACTTTGTATTTACAACTTAGCTAACTGTTTGGTGCAAGAGGCCTAGCTTTTAAATTATGTTGGCTTTCAACATGCTTTCCTTGCTAAGCATAAATATTTCTAGCTTTTGATTTAAAGTGAGAGATGTTCAACTATTTCTTTCATAATAAACAGGGTTATTAGTTGTCCTAATTTCAATGCTGTTGTGTCTCAGGGAATAGGGAGGCCCAAGGAGAGGGAGAGAGACAGGGAACAGCCGGTCAGTGGAGCTGTCAGAACACACACGGCATTTATTGATTAAGTTTGTTTAATCTGTACCCAATCTGATGTGGGCACAGTTCATGGTGCCCCCAAACAACTACAATAGCAATATCAAAAATCACTTATCAGAGATTACCATAATAGACACAATAATAAAAATTTGAGATATTGTAAGAATTACCAAAATGTGACACAGAGACAAAAAGTGAGCACACACCTTTGGAAAAATGACACTGATAGATTTGCTCAACTCATGTTGCTACAAACCTTCAATCTGTAAAAAACAACATATAAAAAACAGAATAAAGTGAAGTGCAATAAAATGAGGTATACCTTTATCTCATTTTCCATAAAATGAAATTTTATGGAAATTTTCCATAAAAAATTAAAATTGTATCCAGTGACTTCCTTTCAGGGGGTTAATGCATCACAGTTCTAGAACCATTTAATTAGGAGCTGTACTTAAAAATGGAGCAGACAACATATCTACCCAATCTTTAAACTGTAAAGGAAATCCGGGGTGCCCACCAAAATATTCAACACTATCTACTACATAGGCTCACCAATCCAGGGAAATATTCAGAATCAGCTTATAAGTGAACAAGCATTCCGAAGAGAAGAATGGCCAGTGAGGAATACTAGAGTTAATTCTACCAGTTATTCTTACAACTTTAGTCTTTTTTCTTTCTTAACCAGGTGAGCACATAAGTGGGAGTAATTGTGTATCCTATTTTGATTTATGGCTCCTAGAATTGACACTCTACATTTTTCTTTCTAGAATAGTGAAAACTAGCTGAGTGCATAGAAGGACCCAAACCTCTTAAACTAGATTGATTTTCATTGCCTTAATTCACTTTTCCTTTTCTGCTTTGATGTCTTACTGACTGTTGAGCTAGAATGCTAAATCACAGGTATGCACATACTCACATGAGGGACTTATAGACAGGAGGCTTTAATGACCACCGTGTGCCCAGATAATTTGGACCCATGATTAAAATCAGACATTTTAAAAGTTATTTTCAACCTGAGGCCATGTGCTTACCTTTCACCCCTCCTCATCAATGCAGAGCCACAGTTTGCAAAAGATCCTGTTTCTTTGATTTTATTTTGTGGTTTCAAAGGTAGGAAAGAATTCCACCTAGTTTGGAATTATAGCTAACTACAGGTAAAGAATGTTACTATGTGTGCCTTGGTCCACTAGAGCCAAGGATAATATAGGGAACTAGCCCAAGACATTAAAATGTCTGCACCAATTGTGGTCATTGTGTCGGGGTTCAGGACTCATTAGGAGCAATCTTTGTTGATGGATCTTGGTGTGTGGGCTTGTGTCCCAAGTGAGGACCATCAAGCCAGTGAATGAGTTGGCACTGCCAGAAGGTTTGCAGGCAGGCTTTGAATCTGAGATCATATTCTAAAACTGAGTTATAAACTTATTAGAGCAACCACCTCCACTTATTGTCAGTTCATGAAACTTCAGAAAGGAGAAAGACTTGGGTGGTGGAGGCAGGTAGGGAACAAAAGTAAAACTTTCCCTGTGTCTGTGAATCCATGAATCTGAAGATCTTGGTGTGATGTCCCTGGTTCTTAGAAGCCTGTGGTTTATAAAAAGCAGTTTGTGATCCATTAGTTGATCAGGAAATCAACTGAGGAAGCTGCAATCACCTTTTGCAAAAAATCTCAAAATAAACAGGAAAAAAAATCAAAGTATAACACAAGTAGTCAGAATAGAAATGTTCTATAAAATACATATTTCAACTATATTTATATTCAAAATTGTATGTGTGTTTGATTGTGATGCAAAATTTAGTTTTAATTATGGTCAAAAAGTTTGAAAGCCGAAGTTTAACCCTGCGGCCCAATGAGAAGAGCAATGCCTTTTCTCTGCATCTTATGGTCCTTTCTGGTGTAAATAGGAGATTAAAGTCACTCATTCCACAGTGATGTTGGTTCTCTTAAAGGAAGTCACTACTAAATTAAATAAATTCAAATGAACATGTATATCTCTGTTTTCCCTCATTTCCCTGAAAGTACTGTTGCCTAAAATCCCGTCTTCACACCAGAAGCGCAGTCTGCCTGCTCCAACAATTCCCTTCCTCCCTCCCTCTTTCCTTTCCTCCTTCCTTCCTTGCTTCCTTTCAATGTTGGAAGATTGGAATGAGTATTTTCAGAGTCAGGAAGGTTTAGTAGCCAAGGCAAACTGTGGTTGGAAGCCGAAATTGTAGCAAATAAGCAATTAAGGTGGATACAATGTCCCCATACACCTTCCACAAATATTCCCATCCTGGGGCAGGCCCTCATCACTTCACACCTTGGTTATTGCCATGGCTCCCAGCTCACTCCCTAACTCTAGTCCTTCCTCACGCGACTCCATCCTGCCCACACATGCCAAATTAATACTTCCAATATATTGTTTTCATTATGTAATTTTTCTGCTCAAAATAACTTAAGGCCGCTATCCCCTACAGGTCAAATCTGAACTCCACCCCATGTCATTCTGGACTCTCAGTAATCTTGCTTCTTCTATCTAACCACACTTAACTCTGGGTGCTTCTTAACTTGAAGCCAACTCATGCCCCCTCAACCTCCTGATATTATTCTCAGTACTCTTCATCTATTCTTTATATCTCAACTTATGCAGATTCCTCCTCAAGTTGAACACACGTAAAATTATCTGCATCATTTTTTTGAAATTTTTCTACAGATCCTCATCATTGTTATTTTACTGTTTCATATTAATGTATCTGGTCTCCTCAAGTTACTCAAAGGCAAGTTAATCAAGGGCAAGTTCTCCTGCATGACCCTTGATATGGTTTGGCTCTGTGGTCCCACCCAAATCTCACCTCGAATTGTAATAATCTCCACATATCATGGGATGAAGGCAGTGAGAAGCAATTGAATCAGCAGGGTGGGTTTTCCTGTACTGTTCTCCTGTTAGTGAATAAGTCTCATGAGAGCCGATGGTTTTATAAAAGGGAGTTTTATAAAGGGGAGCTCTCTGGCCTGCCACCATGTAAGACATGTCTTTGCTCTTCCTTTGCCTTCCGTCATGATTGTGAAGCCTCCCCAGCCATGTGGAACTGTGAGTCCATTAAACCTCTTTTCTTTATAATACCCAGTCTTGGGTATGTTTTTATTAGCAGCATGAGAGTGGACTAATACACCCCTCCTGCCTCTCAGGGTGCTATTTAATATTTGCCTATTAAAACAATAGTTAATATTTGCTGAGCATTACCAAAAGCTGTGTTAAAAGTGCATTGTTTAATTTTATTTTAAAACATGTATTATTTTATACGTTCTGTGCAGATGACGGAATGGAGGAAAGAGAAGTAAAGAAGAGCCATCAAATCAGACAAAAGCTATCTGTCTCTGAAGAGACAACCTCTGGGCTCACCCACTGCATTACATTCTTAGAGCTTATAAAAAGTGGTTCTTAAATATTTTCAAGGCTTACAGGCTCTTTCAAGAATTGATAAAAGCATAAAACTCCTTTCCACAAAAATGCATGTATTGCACACTAAATGTCTGCATGCAGTTCCTGGGGGCATGACCTCTGAGGCCTATCTGTGAGTCTTCAGTGTCTATAAGCCCATGTCAGGAATTCCTGTAACAAACATTATGTGATTATAAAATACTCAAAGAAGAGGTTTCTAAAGGGTCCTCCAGAATCAAATTCCAGTAAGCAAGCAAATTTGTATATTACCCTAGAAATTGGAGAGTTGGTGTAATGCGAATGGGAGATATAAGCATCTGTGTGTTGTGTGTGTGTGCTTGTGTGTGCCTTCATGTCTTATCTATAAACACATGCTAAGAAGTCATCTTTATCACATCTTATCTATAAACACATTCTAAGAAGTCATCTTCAGTTTCAGCCTTATTCCGGTAATAAAAATGTCAAGTCTTAAGAGGTGGATATATTCATAGGAGGATTATTATAACCCCCATTCAATCAAAGAAGAAGCTAAAGTCAGAGAAGGTATTTGATCTACCTAAGATTACACAGCTGACTCAGTTTTCTGCCTCTTCACTAGACCTTATTGAAAATCAATGCTCTCTGCAGAGGAACCAGTACTATTAAAGGCAGATTATTGAATGAGGGCTAAGTTGAAAGCAAAGAAATTGGAAATTCATGTTAAAACCATTAACAATAAGTAGTAACAATAGTGCCTTAACAATGATTCCAGATGCCTGGCCTTCATACTTTCACCTGCAGGTGATATTGGTCAATATTTGCAACCCATACGGGATAGCAAAAGTGCTTTTTGAGAAGGTGTAAAGGCTGTTATGATACCTCTACGTGCTAAGTCAGTCCATAAATGTCAATGTGTCTCTTAACATAAACTAGGCTTTCAAGTAAAAAATCACCTGGTTTGTTCTATGTTTGCATTCTGGTGAAATATGTATATTTAAAAATTAGAAAAAAATGAATATTAGCAGCAGTTTATTTATAGCTCATTTCTGGACTTTCAAAGTCTCTGTTTCCAGAATCCCTTATATTTTCTGCCCCATGAATTCCTAATGAGTTCCAGTTGAAAGTGTTACAGTTCCACATTCAGGCTATTAAAGAGAAAAAAGAAAGAGAGAGAAATAAAAAAGAAAAGAAACCTACAAAGTATGTTTCCCTCAACTACTAGGACTTCTAACTGATGTAACTTACCCCCTCCTCTTTCCTCTTAGCAAATGTTGGCAAATATGTTTGCAGTTGGACAGGCCTGCTATGTTTTTAAATCCTTTTAATCCTCTTTATAGTAACAGAAACATTTGAGGCTGATCTTTGAAGACTCTGTGGAGTACAGAACACCTGCAGCTCAGTGCTTTGTGTTAACAAACACCCAGTGTGAGCTTAACACGATTGGGCAGGCACAGAGCTGGCCCCAGAATCTTTCTGGAGTAATGAGGATCTCTCTTCCCCTCTGACCTTGCTTTCCCCAAGTTAAACCTGCTCTGGTAAATGGCACTCTTGCTCTCTGACCCTCACCAAATGACTCAATGAATCATATAAGGGCTCATAAAAATGATTTGCCATACGTCAGAAAGTAGAAAAAACTGAGTTGATTCCAGATTGAGAATCACTCAAATCATTAACAAACCCTCAGTCACTCAAATCACTAACTCAAATCACTAGCAAAGCCTCCTTGCCTCCCTATTCAATGGCTAGAAAAGTTGATTACCAAAGATTAAAACCAATGTTGATGACAGTCTCCCAACCAAGTAGAAAAAAAACAGGTCTTTATCCTCTCTCCTCTTTGTTTTTTTCCTCAACTAATGAGATGAAACTAACATTGTTCACAACCTCTTTGATAACAACTCTTTGAGATCTGTTTACAAGTTAGTAGACGTTTATCTCCCTTAGAGTAGAAATCATATTTGTTCTTTACCATTTATATTTCTGTTCCCTTATGTTACTTGCTCCACTAGTAATCTTCAAGTGGGTTAAATATAATCCCACTGTATTGAAGCTGAATAACTTTTCAAACCAACTCTACACTGAAAAATTTTTATCTAAAGCATACATATATGAATTACTCTTGGTTATCAAAGGATTCACTATAATATTTTTAGATAGAAAAACACTCTCTTGTGTTAAATTTATTTGACGAGTAAATATATGCAGAGCTTTTGGAAAAATACCCAGTGGAAATGTGAGAAACAACTTTGAGTGTTGTCAGGCTATTCCACTCATTAGTTGAAAACAAAAAGACATACGTGTTACTGAGATCAATGGGGGAATCCAAGCATACACTGTGTCTCAGGTCACTTGGACAAAGGGAAAAAAAACAATATTCTTCTTGTATTTTTTTTCTCAGCCTTATTATGGTGCTTGGATTGCCACTAGTCCAATCAGGTCTCTGGGGCTCAGCTCAAGCCTGGGCATCAACACTAAATGTCTGTCCTTTCGAAGTCAATATAAACGGTACATCTTTCCAAATTTTATTCTTCATTCCTTCAACTAAAAAATCAAAGTCCCTCTTTTTTTTTAATTACTTCCATGTCCTCTACAAACCTTTACAAGTCACCACTGAGTGCATCTGCTACAGCTCACTGATGCTGGGTTTAGGTTGCAGAGCATTTCCAAAGTGAATTGTTGAATATTTTTAAAACATGCATTTTGACAAGCTTGAGCAAGCAGGTTTCCCCATGCATTCAGACCTGTTGTTTCTCTGATGGTTGGTTAACTTGCCAATTCAACAAAAAGGAACTAAGAGAAACGGAGAATATGACAAACACATTCATGCTCATACCTAGTGCTTCTGGAACCATAACATTGCTACTCTGATGCTGCTTGTGCATTTAAAATGCGAATGTTTTAATTCTAAGATATATTGCAATTTTCAATTTATTCCTTAACCTAACAAAGGGTAAGTTTTGCATGAATACTGAAAATCATTTGGCAATTCCTGAATTCACTTAAAATATTTATGTTCTTATAGTTCCAGGTTTTAGTATCTTTATAACCAGGAAGATAAAATAATTGATTTTCTTTTTCTTCTCATGACTACTTGCTTACTCAGGTGATGGGTGCCATGAGCAATATGGTAAATTAACAATATTTGACAGGGAATTAGCATTTTAAGTGTAGACCACTTAATATACCTAACTGTGAACTTGAATAAGTTATATAAATTTTTATTCTAAGTTTCTGCATCTATACAAGTATTATGGGATTGAATGAGATTTTATCTGAAGTATTTTTAAGGTCTAGAATCCTATTATCTTATAATATTAAATTTGATTGAAACAAGATGAAAATAACATATTACCACAAATACGAATCTGAATACAATAGAGATCACAGATGTAAAACTTATTTGGTTATCCATGCATATATATATCAATATACATATACATATATATATATATATACACACACACACACACACATATATATATACGTATATTGATACCTACATTTACAAAATTGAAGTTTTTTACTTTAACTAATGTGATCTCACAAGATAAGTAATTTTTTAAAATAGAAGAGAGATAATCTAGAAATAGTAAGAGCCAAAGAAAGCATACTTAGATTCACCAAATAAAAAAAAAGTCTCAGGACCAAATGGGAGGCTTCTGATTTTAGTTATTAAAGGCAAAAATAAAAGAATAAATACTGGACTCAGAGCTAGCATAGGACAGGAGAAAGGCCTTCCCTAAGTTAATTTAGATAAATGTGCTAGACAGATGAAGGAGTTAACACTGCTTCAATGCTTGGAAAACCTTGTACTCAAGAATATAAGCTTTTGTGGGAGGCAGGAGTATTTCATATGAAGGCAGAGTATTTGCTACAGGAACACAGAGTTATTTTTATCAATGTAGTCTATAAGCTCTATTTCTACTTGCACATTCTTACATTCTTAATACAGAGCACATGGAAGTACAAATAGAGAACTATAATACAAACAACCACACAAATTCCTACTGCTTTATCCTGATAAACACCTGAAATTTCTTAGATACTTGCCCTGATGGCCATTTCGCCTACTGCATGATGATAAAGTAGTCTTTCTAATAAGAGTCAAAATGCCCTTTAAATTTATATTTAGAGCCAAAAAAATCATAAAGAAGACAATACTTGGAGCATATACTATAATATTAAGCATTAACAATAAAAAGTCACAATTTATTCCATTTTTGTTCAATTCTCTAATAAAGAAAATAATCTTCCAATTGACAAGATATCTATATCATTGTGGCTAAAAGAATGTGGATGAGAAAATAACTTTCTCTACCAGATGTTCTTCTGATAGAGAACATTAGTATAAACTGATAAAATAAACAGGTCAAGCTATAAAAAAAAAGATTATACTAAGTGCAATATATATATAAATTACACTAAGTGCAAAAATATATATAAGTATATATATTATGTGTATGTGTGCATGTATATAAGTACATTCATACATATATTTTGCACTTAGTAAAACCTATTTCTTTTAGAGCTTGATCTATTTATACATAGTATATGTAATACTGTAATGTATATTTTATATATAATATATACTACACTATAACATATATATACTATATAATATAATATATATAATGCTATATATAATATATACTATTATGTTACATAATAGAATATATTCTATATTATATATTTATAAATATATTAAATTTACAAATATATAATTTATGTATTTTCTAAATTGTATTATAATACAATATAATATAAATTATATATTTATAAAAATTTTTAAATTTATGTTATATAAGATATTTTAAATAATATAATTTTATAATATATTATGTATTTATATATAATAATAGATATTATTACATGTAAGAATATATAATACATGTTCACACACACATGCCTATATTTATATATAGGAGCTGTTACACACAATAGAATTAGGTGATAGATATTGATTTCATATGTAATTTATAAGCACACATACACACACATGCACAAACATTCACACTGGGAGGCCATACCCTTGGGTATGTTACTGGAAAAGATTCATAGAGGCTACACGGACTGAATCCTGCAGGAGAGATCTGATTATAGTACACGTTGCACCTCAGAATTACCAGTTAAGAGAGCTGCAGTGTTTCTACACTAGTGTACCCAACAGTCACTGGTTAAGACCTGCCCTCAGGAAGCCATTTATTCTCATAACGGCTCCGCATGAGCATAGGCTATGTAGCTCTAACCACCTGAGGCAGCCCTACAGAAAAAAAAAAATGGTTGCTGGATGAGAATGGGAGAGCAACCTTGTGGTCAGTGTGCAGGAAAATGGAAATGGATTTGAGGGAATGCAAGCCAAGCACTGACAGCTGCTGCTACATTCCCTCAGAGGAGATTTGCACTCAACGTGTGTCTGGGCTCTCTTTCTTCAGATTCTCACCAACTATTGGAAAACTATTCAGACAGCAGATATCAACTCTAGGGATGACTCAAAGGAGGGAGGAATAGCTAAGTTAGATCAAGACTGGAAACCGTTTTTGAATCACAGACTCAAATTAACAGAATAAAATTTGATGGGGATACAATAAAGCCCTCCCACTTAGCCTCCAAAAATCATCTGGATAGGTGTGAGATGAGGAAGAGGTGGAGTAACAACAATTTATGTGGAAAAGACAAGGCCTTGCAGTTAACACAAGTTCAATGTGAGTCAATTACGCCATAATGCAATAGTACGCCGGACCTCACACAGAGAGACAGTTAAAGAACTAAATAAAGCTGCCTAACACAGACCAGGAAAGAATTAGGATAAAAAGACTGACTGTGAAAGGGGGTTATATTTATTTCATATTCTCTAAAGGGGAAAACTAAATAAAAAGAGTAGAAAATACAGTAAGGCAGATTCTGACTCAGGATAAGAAAGAACTTTTTAATCATTAGTGCCAGACACATGCTTTTTTAAATAAGTGCTTGGAGTTGTCTAACCTGAGGCTGGATGAAATTCTCCAGATATGCTGTGGAGAGGATTTTTGTTTAGAATACGGAAGAGAGGAGTTTGGAGTGAGGACTCTGCATCCCCATTCAACCTAATCCTTCCATGATTCTGTAAATTTGTTTGGCAATTTTGAATGAAATGGCTCTCATATAAGCAGGAAACAACCAGAAGCACAAAGAGAAATACACAGGAGCCTGGAGAATCCACCAATAGATCTCTAAGTCACGGGATTATTGAAATTGGCAGTACATATTGAGCATCATTCAAAATTTGTGCTCTACTATCAGTATTTGGAAGGTAATGGGAAAGATTTGCTAACCCTGGTTACCTTTGCTTATGTGATGTAAGGAAAGCCAGGTGGAAAAAAAATCTTGGAAAATTTTCTTATGGAGAAAAAGGGGAAACTTGGACAAGTAAGGGGAAAGAAAACACAATGATGGGAAAAGAGAAACACTGTGCATCTACTCACCTTTGCTCACCCCTATTTCCTACTCATTGTTGTTTTGGATGTATTTACTTTCTTCTCCTCTGGGTCCGATCAACGGCTGACCACATCTGTTCAATTGGAAGTATACGTCATCTTGGTTTTGGAATATAGGCAAATATGCACTTAGTTTTTCTCCAAGCCAGAAGGTTGCTCAATGTTTAAGGCTTGTGCCAGTGGAAAGCCAGGAAACAGGGAACAATGGTATCAGGATAGAGAGCCATGCAGTAGAGAAGATTAGATTGTTGTCATTCTACATGCCTGTGGGCCACTGCTGTGACCTTTTCAAAAAAGGATCATCCTACCCATAAAATAGAACACCACACAAATTATGATGATATCTTTATCTAAAAAACCTCTATCTTCTAAGATCTCAAAGTATTTTGACTACTTAACAAATTAATCTTTACAAATTTCCTAAGGAGATTGCAACAATTATTATCTTCATTTTACATATGAAAAAAACCCCAAGATTAGTGAAGGAGTATAAAGAATAAATGGAAGGATCTGAAGAGGAGAATGGAAGTCTCTTGGAACCCAGTTCAAAAGCTATGTAATAATCATCCAGGTTTCCCTGAACATAATTTTTATTAGAACTGATGATCCCTAAACAAATATGTTAGAGGCCTTAGGAAATAAGGTCACCTGGAGAGGTTTTGAAATAACAGAATAATTATGTTACATCCATCTGATTTGGCAAGGAAACTTTTAAAACTTGCTGCAATATAAGCTTTAAACACTGCAACCTCTTAAACAAAGGACATACAGAACTGTACTGATTATTCTCACTTTTGGGGCTAAATTTCCTACCCTAGTTAGGTATGTATTTAGGTCCAAGGTGTTTACAAACATTACTGTTTGAGGTACTATGGCTGTTTTTTATTATCCATATTTAAACACACACATACATACACATATACACACACAGCAAAAGAAGAAAGTAATGCATAGGCTATATCTTAATAATAATAGGAGATATAATCTCAAAATTCTCTGGATTGCTTTTGGAAGAATACCATAAAGATGTAATGTTCAGTTCCTGGGCATGGTAGCTCACATATGCAATGGCAGGAAGGCCAAGTTGGACAGATCACTTGAGCTCAGGAGTTCGAGACCAACCGAGGCAACATGGCAAAATCCCATCTCAAAAAAAAAAGAAAGAAACATACACACACAGAGGAATTCGTTGTTGGAATTAAAGGATCAACTGATTTTTATTTTATTTTATTTCATTTTATTTTTGAAACAGGATCTGGCTCTTGTCACTGAGGCTGCAATGCAGTGGCATGATCAAAGCTCACTGCAACCTCTGCCTCCTCGGCACAAGCCATTCTACCACCTCAGGCTTCCAAGTAGTTAGGATTATAGGTGCATGCCACTGTGCTTGTCTGATTTTTGCATTTTCTGTAGAGATGGGATTTTACCACGTTGCCTAGACTGTTACTAAACTCCTCAGCTCAAGAGATCCTCCCATCTCAGTGTTCCTGGGATTAAAGGTATGAGCTACCCAGCAACTAATCATTTGATCTTTATGGATTTTTTCCAAAAGCAATCTGGAGAATTTCGAGACTATATCTTTTATCATTATTAAGATATAGCCTATGCTTAGTTTCTTCTTTTACTTCACATTCAGTTCCAAATTACACAAGCAAATGATTTACACTAAATGCATTTAGAATATTCTTGCAGCAGAAAAGTGGACAGGTATTGTGAAGATGATATCAAAGGCTGACGCAAATACACATGTGCAAAGGTTTGATTCCTGGCTCTGCAGCTCTTGATGGATATAGTACTTTGGTGGCAAAGGAGAGCAAATAATAGATTGAATAACTTTTTCAAGCTAGATGAGCACAATAAAAATGTACTGGATCAAAAATTTCCTGCCTACAAGGATAAGGAAATCAAAACAGCTGAATATTTAAGAAACTTAAAAACTATTTTATTCAGTAAGGATGAACACATATGCTTGGAATCCAATGTTCATTTGCCTTTTTGCTCTCCTCCATATAGAAACAGACTGAGGAAAATCCCATATGTAAAAATTGAAACCAGGCAACAACCTTTCTGATTATAAACTGGAATAAAATCTGGAGCCAAACTAAGAAAATAAAACAAAATCTGCAATAAAAAGAATACAATATAGAAACTCCTGAGTTTACTATTTGTCTCTTTAGAGGTGTTAAAAAATAGCCACAGCACCTCCAACAGTGAAGTTTGTAAATACCTTGGGCCTAATAGATTGTAGAGGTCATTTGCACTTAATAAGCTGCAAGTTCCTTTTACAACTACAATAAAGCTCTCTCATGTTTACTTGTTGTGAATAAAATGGACGTAGAGATAGTAGAGACTGCAAAGCAAAGTGAAGAACTCTTGAATACAAGACTGAGAAATCCTAGATATATACTACTGGACACTAAGAGAAGCAATTAATTCTCATCCAAAGTTCGATGAAAAATATGTAAACATTTGTAATCAGGTCCTAATTAGCAGGCATTTATTGAATGTGGACTATGCTTTGAGTGCTGTGTGTAACTGTAGCTCTTAAACTTTATAGCTAATTGGAAACCACCTGGAAAGTTTGTCAAAAATTCAAATTTCCAATTCTCATCTTTGGACATTCTGATTAGTAGGTCTGGGGTGGAACCAGTATATCTGCATGTTAATCAAACACTCTAGGTTGTGCAGATGTTCTCTTGATCAAATTCTTTTTTTTTTCCACATGTATTTTAGATTCCAGGAGTGTATTTGCAGGTTTGTTAGCTGGGTATATTGTGTGATGGTGAGGTTTGGGGCATGAATAATCTCATCATCCAGTACTGAGCATATTACTCAATAGCTTTTCAACATTTTACCCCCACCCTCCCTCTAGTAGTTCCCAGTTTCTGTTCTACTCTTTATGTCCATGAATACCCAGTGTTTAACTCCCACTTACAAGTGAGAATATGTGGCATTTGGTTTTCCGTTCCTGTATTAATTCACTTAGGATAATGGCCTTCAGCTGCATCCATGTTGCAGCAAAGGACATGGTTCCAATCATTTTTATGGTTGTGTAGTATTTCATAGTTTATATGTACCACATTTTCTTTATTCAATTGACCATTGATAGGCACCTAGATTGATTCCATGGTTTTGCTATTGTGAATAGGGCTGTGATGAACATGTAAGTGCATGTGTCTTTTTGTCACATGTAGAAAGATTTTTAGTAGGAGAGACTTGTTTTCTTTTGAATATATACCTAGTACTGGAATTACTAGGTCAGATGATAGTTCTAAGTTCTTTGAGAAATCTCCAAATTGCTTTCCGTGGTGGCTGAAATATTTTACATTCCCACCAACAGTGTACAAGCATTCCCTTTTCTCCCCAGCTTCCTCACCAGCATCTTTTTTTTTTGGGGGGGGGAGCTTTTAGTAATTGCCATTCTGACTGGTGTGAGATGGATCTTATTGTGGTTTTCATTTGCATTTCTCTGATAATTAGTGATACTGAGTATTTTTTCATGTGTTCATTGGCTGCTTATACGTCTTCTTTTAAGATGTGTCTGTTCATGTCTTTTGCCCATTTTTTAATGAGGTTATATGTTTTTGGCTTGTTCGATTTTTAAATTCCTTATAGATTCTTGATATTAGATCTTTGTTGAAGGCATAGTTTGAGAAGATTTTCTCCCATTCTGTAGGTTGTCTGTTTATTCTGTTGATTGTTTTGATGTGTAGAAGCTCTTTTGTTTAATTGGGTCCCACTTATCTATTTCTGTCTTTATTGCAATTGCTTTTGAGGACATAATCATAAATTATTTCCCAAGGCTGATATGCAGAATGGAGTTTTCTAGGTTTTCTTCTAGGAGTCTTACAGTCTGAGGTATTCCATTAAAATCTTTAATCCATCTCGAGTTAAATTTTGTTTATGTAAATGGTAGGGGTCCAGTTTCATTCTTCTGCATAAGGTTAGTCAGTTTATTCCAGCACTGCTTATTGAATAGAGAGTCCATTCCACCAGCTTATTTTTGTCTACTTTGTCAAAGATCAGATGGCTGTAGGTATGCATCTTTATTTCTGGGCTCTCTATTTTGTTCCATTTGTCTATGTGCCCATTTTTGTACCAGTACTATGTTGTTTTAGTTACTGTAGCTTTACAGCATAGTTTGAAGTTGAGTAATGAGATGCGTCTGTTTTTGTTCTTTTTGTTTAAAATTGCTTTGACTATTTGGACTATTTTTTTGATTCCATATGAATTTTTGAATAGTTTTTCTAATGCTGTGAAAAATGACTTTGGTAATTTGATAGAAATAGTGTTGAATTTGTAGATTGCTTTAGGCAGTATGGTCATTTTAACAATATTGCTTCTTCCAATTCATGAGCGTGGAATGTTTGTCTATTTGTGTTTTGAACAAATTCTACTAATAAGAATTTCTGGGTAAATGAGAAGCACAATTTTTGAGGGCTTTTAGTCATAGAGTAGGTTTACCTCTTCTATTCATCTTAGACATAAGCTTGATTTCCTTATCTTCAAAGTAGATGATAAAATCACAGTTAGAATTGTCATATCATACATGTAGGGACTAGATACACAGTAGGTGTCCAACAAATGTTCTCTTTCTTATCAGTTCTATTGCTCTAATAAGAAGTAAATGAGGCAATATGTATGTGTCCTGTCTACGTGGTACTCCAGATATGTTTAGAGGAGCACACTATATATCCCAAAGATATGAGAATGCTATTTTAATAATTTCAGTGAGACTGCATCAATTTAAAATGAATTACTGGATCATATTTTACATATGCATTAATTTCTCTTGGAAATAAAATTAGTGAGTCATATGATACTTACATGTTTAATATTACAAGAAACTCCCTGTTTTTCAAAGGTTTAACCAATTTATAACTCCCTTTAGCCGTGTACAAGGGTTCCAGTTGCTCCACAGCATAGCTAGTCTTTCAAATTTTAGCCATTCTAATGAATATGCAGTATCTCAATGTGTTTTTAATCCATGTTTTCCTAACAACTGTTGACTTAACAATGTTGAGTCATTGTTGGATGTTGAGCATATTTTCATGTGCTTATTAGCTGCATTATTGGGTGTATTATTGTGAAGCATTCACTCAAATATTTTGCGCATACTTTAAATAGAGATGGTTGCCTTCTTATTCTTGAGTCTTTATTACACACTGGGTAGAAGTCTATTAACAGATATACAGAGAGTAAATATTTTCTCACAGTCTGGGATTTGCTTTTATATTTTCTTAACTCTCTTTCGAAAAGCAAAATTTTAATTATGATAAAGTCAAATTATATATTTATATATGTAAATATATATATGTATATGCATACATATATACACATGTATAACTGGCTTACATAGTTATGGAGGCCAAGAAGTTTCAAGATGTGCAACTGGAAAGCTGGACACCAGGATAGCCAATGGTGTAACTTCCATCTGAATCTGAGGACCAGAGAACAAGAAGAGCCAATGGTGTAATTCTCAGTCCGAGTCTGTCCGAAGGCAGGAGAATACCAGTTTCCCTGTCAGAGAGAGTAAATTCTCCATTACTTAGCATTTTGTTCTATTTAGGCCTTTACAGATTGGATGAGGCCCACTCATACTGGGGAGGGCAATCTATTCAGTCTGCTGATTCCAATATTAATCTCATCCAAAACATACTCACAGGCACACTCAGAATAATGCTTAATCATATATCTGGACACCAAATGGCTCAGCCAAGTAGACACAATATTATTACATTATTTTGTTCTTGTATTATTAAGTAGAAATATACAGGTATTGATCGACTTACCACCTATGCAACTTACGACCATTCGACTTTACGACCACAATCGCTAGCCATGGCTGCTCCGCGTCTGGCAGCACAAACGTTGCCCAGCTGGGCGTACGACAGTGCGGACCAGCTTCCAGCAGCACTACTATCTCTGCGTGTGCCATTTCAACTGTACATATAGCCTACTCAACTTATGACCAAATCGTGTTACGACCGGTCCACGGTCCCGACCGTGGTCGTAAGTCGAGCACTAGCTGTAGACTCATTTTTTTCTAGGTACGTGATGAGTAACATTTGTTGAATTATTTTGGTGCCCTAGTCTATTATAAATTGATCTTTTATCTTTGGATCATTTTTATGCTTTTAATTTTGTTTCTTTGATCTTTAATCTCTTTTCAATGCACCATTGTTTTGATTGCCACTTTTATACAATGTGTGGGAAACAAGCTTATTTCCTTTTTTCAAAATTGTTTTGGCTGTTGTAGAATTTTTTCCATTTCAACATAAATTTTTGAATCAGCTTGTCAAGTTCTATGCAAAAAACATGTCAGTCTTGTACATATTTTATTAAATATATTCTAAAGTTTTTCTGTGTTTTTGTGATACCTTTGTAAATAATATTTTAAATATTATTCCTATATTGTTACATATAGTGATACTCATGAATAGTAATATAATTGATTTTTGAATATTAAACTTGTATCTTACAACCTTCCTAACTTCACTAATTCTAGTAGGTTTTTAAAAAATTTTTGTTTTTGTAGATTCCTTGTAATTTACTATGTATGTTATAAATGCTGTCATTTTGCAAATACAGTTTTAATTCTTTCTTTCTAATTTATGTGTCTCTTATTTATTTTCTTGCCTTATTGTACTAGTTAGAATTGCCAGCATAATTTTTAATGTAAATGATGAAAGTGAACATCTTTGCCTTGCTTACTATTTCAAGGGGACAGTATTCAATTTATTGTAATCTTAATTATAGGGTTTTTTGTAAATAACAATTATTAAATTAAAGCTTATTTTGTCTGATATAAGAATAGCTACTCCTGCTTGCTTTTGGTGTCCATTTGCATGGAATATCTTTTTCTACCCCTTTACCTTAAGTTTATGTGAGGCCTTATGTGTTAGGTGACTCTCTTGAAGACATCAGATAGTTGGTTGGTGAATTCTTATCCATTCTGCTATTTTGTATCTTTTAAGTGGAGAATTTAGGCCATTTACATTCAATGTTAGCATTGAGATTTAAGTACTGATCTATTCATCACGCTATTTGTTGCCTGAATTCCTTATTTGTATATTTGTTTTTTCATTGTGTTATTGTTTTATGGGTCCTGCGAGATTTATGCCTTAAGGAGGTTCTATTTTGGTGTATTTTGAGAATTTGTTCAAGATTTAAAGCTCCTTTTAGTACATCTTGTAGTGCTTGCTTCACAGTGGCGAATTCTCTCAGCATTAGTTTGTCTGAAGAAGACTGTATCTTTCCTTCACTTACGAAGCTTAGTTTTGCTGGATACAAAAATCTTGGTTGATAATTGTTGTTTTTAAGGAGGCCAAAGACAGACCCCCAATCTCTTCTAGCTTGTAGGTTTCCTGCTGAGAAATCTGCTGTTAATCTGACAGGTTTTTCTTTATTGGTTACCTGATGCTTTTGCCTCACAGCTCTTAAGTTTCTTTCCTTTGTCTTGAATTTAGATAACCTGATGACTATGTGCCCAGGTGATGATCTTTCTGCAATGAATTTCCCAGGTGTTCTTTGAGCTTCTTGTATTTGGATGTCCAGATCTCTAGTAAGTCTGGAGAAGTATTCCCCTATTATTCCCTCAAATATATTTTCTATATTTTTAGATTTATTTTTTCTCAAAAACACTAATTATTCTTAGGCTTGGTTGTTTAACATAATCCCAAAATTGGAGCCATTGTTCATTTTTAAATTCTTTTTTCTTTGTCTTTGGTGGATTGGGTTAATTCAAAAGCCTTGTCTTCATGTTCTGAAGTTCTTTCTTTTATTTGTTCTCATCTATTGTTGAAACTTTCCACTGCATTTTGTATTTCTTTAAGTGTCTTCTTCATTTCTGAAGTTGTGATTGTTTTTATTTATGCTACATGTTTCATTGGATTTTTAAAATTCATATCCTGTATCATTTATAATTTTTTTAAGTTGGACTTCACCTTTCTCTAGGGCCTCTTTAATTGGCTTAATAACCAACTTTCTGAATTTTTTGGTGAAAATTCAGAGATTTCCTCTTGCTTTGGATCCATTGCTGGTAAGCAAATGTGATCTTTTGGGAGTATTAAAGAACTTTGTTTTGTAATATTACCATAATTGTATTTCTGATTGCTTCTCATTTGGGTAGACTATGTCAGAGGAAAGATCTGGGACTCAAGGGTTGCTGTTCAGATTCTTTTATCTAATGAGTTGTTGCCTTAATTTGGTGCTCTCCCCCATCTCCTATGGACAGGGTTTCCTGGGAGCCAAACTGTGGTGATGGCTATTTCCTTTCTAGATCTAGCCACCCAGTGAAGCTACCAGGCTCTGGGCTGGTACTGGGGAGTGTCTACAAAGAGTCCTGTGATGTGACCCATCTTCAGGTCTCTTGTCCTTGAATACCAGCACCTGCTTCAGTGGAGGTAGCAGGGGAGTGAAGTGAACTCTGTGAGGGTCCTTGGTTGTATTTTTGTTAAAAGCCCTGGTTTTGTGTCGGTTGGCCTCCAGCCAGGAAGTGGCACTTTCAAGAGCACATCAGTTGCAGTAGTATAGGGTGATACAAGCTTGTCCTAGGGTCAGGTGGTGGGCAGGGCCAGAAAGCTCCCAAGAGATTATGCTCTTTGGCTACCAGGGCAGGCAGAGAAAGACCATCAGGTAGTGCAGGGTTAGGTGTGTCTCTTTGGGCAGGGTTTGCTGCAAATGCTGTGGGGAATGGTGCTGTGGTTCCCAGGGAGAATATGGGTGCCTCTGCTGCCTCACATGGTTGCCAGGGAAGTGGGGAAAAGCTGGCAGCCACATGCCTTATCCAGCTCCCATTCAGCCTGCAGCCTGAAAGTCCAGTCTCACTCCCACTGTGCTCCTCCCAACAGCATCAAGTTTATTTCCAGGCAGCCAATGAGCAGGGCTGAGAACTTGCCTCAGGCTAAAAGCCTCCCAGCTGAGAGAGCAAAGAGACTCACAGTTTCATGGCTGTCCCATAGAGCCTGCAGCAGCAATCCACCTCCTTCATAGGGTCTGTGGATTCTCTCAGCTTTCCTGATATGTTCCTGTGATAGTTCTTGGAGCCAAAGTTCACAACCTAAGTCTCCACACGTGGCTCTATCCATCCAAGTGGGAACTACAAGTTAGGCCTGCTTCCTTTCTGCCACTTTTCCCTGCAGTCTTTCTTTTTTCTGTATATCTGAGTATCCGACTAGTGTCATTTCCCTTCAACCTGAAAAACTCCCTTTAACATTTTTTTTATAGTTCAGTTCTTATGGCGATGAATTCTCTTTAATTCTATTCTTAATTTGAAGATTATTCTTACTAGTCAAGAATTATTGGTTGTTAGGATTTTTAAAATCACTTTGAAGATATTATAGCCTATTATAAGACATATAATTAAAAATTATGTTATATATAATATATATTGTATATTACTATATGGTGTTATATATTTTAATATAGTATAGTATACATCATTCATTGTTCCTGAGGAGAGGGAATGTATCATTTTTGTAGTTGTTCCAATTACTTTTTCTTCTCTGGCCTCTTTGAGAAATTTCTCTTTCTTTGGTTCTAGCACTTTTCTATGATGTACACAGCTTAGCTGTTGGCCAAGAAGACATGGTGAATCCCTATTTAAACTGCTTTTGCCCTCCCTCTCTCCATTATCACCTCTGTCAACAGCTTTCTTTCCATAGTTTTCTGCTCTGGAAATGCCAGAACTTATGTCATCAAAAATTTTTATCTCTGCTTCTTCAGTTCAGCATGACATCAAATATTTGCTTGAGTTTTACTTGTGTGTACTTAGGCAATTAGCAGGGTTAAGAGTAGGGTTTGCCTCATCTATTTACTTTCTCCAAAGATCACAGTCTCCAGGCTAGTTTTTAATGTGTAAAACAAGTTTCTTATATATTTTGTCCAGTTTTATAGTTGTTTATGGTGCAAGGGCATGTCTGATTCCTGTTAACACAGTCAAAGATGGGAGTTCAATTGCCAGATTTGGACTGAATCGCCTTGATTATATTGAGATACTGGAGAAATATTCATAGGTGTCTGTATGTGCATAATTTTGTGTGTATCTGCATAATTACATAATTTTACTAGTTTTGTGCTTGTAGGGCTTACAAGCAATCACACAATATTTGCAGTGAGTACACTGAGCACTCACATTTTGGCTTCTAAATACTAATGAAAAAGCTTCTAAAATAATAAGGCAGAATATAAATGAATTAGCATAAGCTGTATGCCTTCTATACAAAAACTATAATCAGTTACAAAATATAATTGAATATGGTTCCCCCATTTACAGTAATAGCATAAAAGTTAAATACTTTGTAATAAACATTGTCAAAAATGTTATAAAAACTTTAAAAGCATGTGAAAAAAACACAAAAAATATACTTGAGTTAATGAACAGCCACACCAGGATCTTAAAGAGGAAGATTCGTCATCAAAAAGATGTAATTTTCACTGAGTTAATTTTTTAAATGTTACAAGACCTTGATTATAATACTAATTTTGTTTGCAGTTAGATAATATATTTCTAAAATCCATAAAGAGGTAATAATGAAAGAAGAATAGTCAAAGTCAATAATAGCATTCTTGTGCATTTTCCCCCCAAGAACAGTATGAATCATTCCTTACACTAAAACCTAGTTGTTAAAACATGCGCTCTGAATAAAGAGACCCCCAAATAGGCTTTGTGTGAGCAACATGGCTGTTTATTCACCTGGGTGCAGGGAGGCTGAGTCCAAAAAGAGAGTCAGTGGGGTGGAGGGATAGGAGTTAGTTTTATAGGTTTGGGGTAGGCAGTGGAAAGTTACAGAAGTAACAGTTTAGGGCAATTTTTGCAAGCTGGGAGGGGGTCATAGGGTCAGGAGTCAGGAAGTTGACCAAGGTTGGTTATAAAGTCCAATGGCCTTATCAATTAGGGCTAGAATAAGAAACAATAGAAGAATGTTTCAAGTCAGTTAGGCACCACAGGGTTTGATGTTCTTCCACTTTTCAGTTACTTCAGGTTTTCTAATTCTGGAAGGCCCTCCAGAGGTGCATGTGCAGGTCACAGGGGTCACCATGGCTCAACTTAGGGTATGGCCTATGGTACAGCCAGTTAGCCTAAAAGACCTTACACTAGTCACCTTCTCCACCTGACTATAAACCGTTAGCATGGGCTTTACTTTGTAAAAATCCACAGCAGGACTCAAAGGAAAAAAAATAAAATATTTTAAAAGAGTTTTAAAAAAAGAAGAAATCATATAATACAGTTTGGCTGTATCCCCACTCAAATCTCATATTAAATTGTAACTCTTACAACTCCTATGTGTCATGGGAGGAACCTGGTAGGAGGTGATTGAATTATGGGGTTGGATTTTTCCTGCACTGTGCTTGTGAAATAGTCTTATGAGATCTGATAGTTTTCAAATGGGGGGTTTCCCTACTCAAGTTCTCTTTATGTCTGCTGTCATCCATCTACGATATGACTTCTTCCCCCTTGCCTTCTGCCATGATTGTGAGGCTTCCCCAGCCATGTGGAAATATAAGTCCATGTTAAACCTTTTTTCTTTTGTAAATTGCCCAGTTTCAGGTATGTCTTTATCAGCAGTATGAAAATGGACTAATACAGTAAATTGGTACCAACAGAGTGGGATGTTACTGAAAAGATATCCCAAAATGTGGAAACGATTTTGGAACTGAGTAATAGGCAGAGGCTGGAACAGTTTGGAAAGCTCAGAATAAGACAAGAAAATGTGAGGAAGTTTGGAACTCCCTAGAGACTTGTTGAATGGCTTTGACCAAAATGCTGACAGTGATATGGACAATGAGTCCAGGCTGAGGTGGTCTCAGATGGAGATGAGGAACTTCTTGGGAACTGGAGCAAAGGTGACTGTTGTTATGTTTCAGCAAAGAAACTCGTGGCATTTTGCCCGTTCTCTAGAGATTTGTGGAATTTTAAACTTAAAAGAGATGATTTAGGGTATCTGGTGGAAGAAATTTCTAAGTAGCAAAGCAATTCAAGAGGTGAGTTGAGTGCTGATAAAGGCATTCCATTTTAAAAGGGAAACAGAGCATAAAAGTTTAGAAAATTTGCAGCCTAACAATGTGAAAGAAAAGAAAATCCCATTTTTCTGAGGAGAAATTCAAGTTGGCTGCAAACATTTACATAAGTAATGAGGAGCTCAATGTAATCCCCAAGACAAAGGGAAAGATGTCTCAGGGTATGTCATAGGTCTTCACAATAGCCCCTCCCATCACAGGCCCAGAGCCTAGGAGGAAAAACGTTTTTGTGGACCAGGCCCAGGGTCCACATGCTGTGTGCAGCCTAAGGACTTGGTGCCCTGCATTCCAGCTGCTCCAACCATGGCTGACAGTGGCCAATGTAGAGTTTGGGGCATAGCTTCAGAGGGTGCCAGCCTCAAGTGTTGGCAATTTCCATGTGATGTTGGGTCTGCCAGTGCACAGAAGTCAGGGGTCTAGGAACCTCCACCTAAATTTCAGAGGATGTATGGAAATGCCTGAAAGGCCAGGAAGAAGTTTGCTGCAGGGATGGGACTCTCAGGGAGAACCTCTGCTAGGGCAGTGTGGGAGGGAAATATGGGGTCAGAGCCCCCATACGGAGTCCCTACTGTGGCACTGCCTAGTGGAGCTGTGAGAAGTGGACTGC
This sequence comes from Cebus imitator, assembly GCF_001604975.1. Taxonomy (NCBI): domain Eukaryota; kingdom Metazoa; phylum Chordata; class Mammalia; order Primates; family Cebidae; genus Cebus; species Cebus imitator. Next base: position 2,303,124 of record NW_016107357.1, read on the forward strand.
CATCCTCCAGACCTCTTAATGGTAGATCCACTGACAGCTTACACCCTGCACCTGGAAAGGCCCCAGACACTCAACACTAGCCTGTGAAAGCAGCTGGGAGGGAAGCTGTACCCTGCCAAGCCACGGAGCTGCCCAAGACTATGGGAACTCCCCACTTGCATCACCATGACCTGGATGTGAGAAATGGAGTCAAAGGAGATCATTTTGGAGCTTTAAGATTTGACTGCTCTGCTGGATTTTGACTTGCATGGAACCTGTAGCCTTTTTCTTTTGGCCAATTTCTAACATTTAGAATGGCTGTCTTTACACAGTGCCTGTGCACCCATTGTATCCAAGAAGTAACCAACTTGCTTTTGATTTTATAGGCTCATGGGAGGAAGGGACTTGTCTTGTCTGAGGTAACATGTTAGACTGTGGACTTTTGAGTTAATGCTGAAATAAACTGAGACTTTAGGGGACTGTTGGGAAGGCATGATTGGTTTCAAAATGTGAAGACATGAGATTTGGGAGGGGACGGGGTAGAATGATGTGGTTTGGCTCTGGGTCCCCGCCCAAATCTCATTTTGAATAGTAACTCCCACAATTTCCACAACTTGTGAGAGGAGCCTTGTGAGAGGTGATTGAATTATGGGGACTGGTCTTTTCTGCACTATTCTCTTGACAATGAATGAATCTCATGAGTTCTGATGGTTTTAAAAAGGGAGAGTTTCCCTACACAAACTCTCTTTGCCTGCTGTCATCCATGTAAGATGCGACTTATTTCTCCTTGCCTTCTGCCATGATTGTGAGGCTTACCTGGCCACGTGGAACTGTAAGGCCATTATAAGCCTCTTTGTAATGCCCAGTCTCCGGTATGTCTTTATCAGCAGCATGAAAATGGACTAATACATCAACTATGTTCTAATATTGATTTGCTATTTGCCTGTGAGCCATTGGTAATATGCTTTGAAGAGGGTATAAACTGAATTTAATTAAATAACTTAGCTGTTTAAGTGAGGCAGAAACTGAAGGCAAAGGGAAAGGAGATCCATAAATTTAATTTGATTGATTGTGCATTGTCTACAGAAGGCAGTTTGGAGACTGAATATTTCTATGTGACACTTTGAGCCACCAAAGGAAGCATGATCATGGCTCTAGGATGCTGTGCTGGAAGCAGAGGTTTCCATATGGTCCAAAAAGGGAATGTGTGCCCTAAGGTGGTCCATTTCTCTTCTGTGCCCTAAGGTTGTCCATTTCCCTATTTTACCACTCTCCTCTCCCAGCATCTTCTCATTTTAAAATCATGGTTCTTTATGCAGGAGCTGGATGTGGGGTGGTGAAAACAGAGAAATTATTAGTGAGAGAATAATCAAGTCATATTATTAACAATCCAGTTCATTTTAAATAGTAAAGAATGTGCTACAGTGTTCTTAGATGCTTGAAAATGGACTGAGGTCTAACTTATTTAAGACTCAAATGCTAAAAATTGGGTTGGAGGTTATTTATTATTTGGAAAACACTTTCTTTTTCTGAATCCAAAATATAATTTCCTTTTATTCATATTTTAAAAAAAACTTTGACAGATAGTGATCTTCATCAAAAAGCAGATACCCTGAAGATTTATTTAAGCAGAAAACTATGGAGAGTTCCAATACATCAGAATTGCTTCTACACAAATGACTCCATTTGTATCCATTGCTGGCTTTGTTTATGAATGACTAGCCAGGATACCAAAGAGCAGTCCATGATTTGTCCCCTCCCAATTTTGTTTGTCTCTCTGTGGAAAGAATTCTGGATTATTATTCAGTACTGGGCAGCATGCCAGAGTTCAAGGGTTGGCAGGAAGAAAGGGAACCCTCCTTAGATCGGGGCTCCCAGTAATTCACAAATGAAAACAAAGGAAGATGAGAAAAGGGTGGAGGCTGGCTCTGCGTTGCTGACTTTCTGAGTTTCTATTTTAGATCATTTGCACAGAATCATTAGGGCGGATGCCATTTCTAAACTATTATGAAGGTCATCAGAAATGGGATCTGGCATCTGGATAGCTTTCTAAGTGACTTTTATACTGAAGATTTACCAGAGAAAGCGCCTTAGCACTTACTGTGAAAACATTATCTGAAGGTGTAGCCTGACACTGTGCTTTGCCAGCAAACACAGAAATACTGAGCATAATAAAACCTTCCATAGTTCAAGATCATTGAGGGCTTCAGTGCAGAAAATGTATCAATTTATCAGATTGGAGCTTGTCGCTGTAGAATGTGAAATCTCTTCTCTCTTGCCTAACTAAACAACACTATTCATGCTTACTGTTTGTCCTCTTCTTTGGCATTTTCTCTATCTCTTTGCTATTTTCAGACCCTAGACACATGAATTCCCCAAAGGCCATCATTTATTTTTCTTTCCTTATTACCCTTCCCTCGACATCACACTGAATCTCAGCTCCTACATCTACATAAATAGTTCCCCAGCTCACATTCTGACCCTGACGTCTCTTCTGAGATCCAGATCCATATTTTCAATTGTCAATATTATAACTTATATACCCCGTCTATCTAATGAACCTTGTTCAAAACACCTTAGGGGAAAAATTCATGTAATGTTTCTTTAATAAAAAGCATGAGTAGGTTGCTACATATGTCTTAAATTGGCCTTTATATTCATAACACAAGTGTCTGCCACCTGAATGCCTCCAAACATCCAGACACCTGGAATTCTTTCATAATTAAAGAGGATGAAAACTGCATCCCACATAGTGTCCCTCTTGATATCTCCAAGAATGTTTGAGGGAGAGGGAGCAGGTGGGATGGAACGAGAGGCTATATTTTTTCCAGTCACTTTGCCTTGTCCTCTTGTGCTCCAATTTCCTGCTGTGGTTAAGCTCTCTGTCTTAGAGGCTGCCTTCTTCTTTACATTGCACATACACCAATGACTCCCAGATCTGATCTCTTCCTTGGGCTCTGGAATAAATTTCCTAAATGCCTTTTCAACACTCGATTTAGATATCTAACAAGCATTTCACACTTAATGTACCCCAAATTGGACTTGTCCCCCACTCCACACCTGTTTCTGAAATATTTCCCATCTCAGAAAACGATTCTACCACTCATATTGTTCCTGGGGCTAAAAACCAAGGAGCCATCTTTGACTTTCCTTTTTTTTTTCACATACCCTGTAACCTGTCTGCCTTATTTTCAAAATATATACTGAATACAACCATGTTTCACTCCCTCTGATACTATCATAGTGCCCCACCTGGATAACAGCAATAGACTTTATTATCTGTTGTCTTACTGTCTTACTGTCTATTGTCCCATGCTCGCCTCTACATTCTAATCTCTTCACAAAAATCACTGTGATACTCCAAACATCAGTCAAATCATGTCACTCTCACATTCTAAACTGTCTTGTGGCACCTGCTCACACTTCGGCTAAAATTCACTTTCCTGTACATGGCTGACCATGGCCTTGCCCTCACCTACCTACCTACCTGTCTTCATTCCTGTCATTTTCTCCATGGTTTCTTCAAGCTCCAGCCACCATAGCTTTCTTGTTCTTTTAACGCAACAAGCTCTTTCTATCTCAGGACATTTGTACTTGACGTTAGTCTACATGGAATGCTCTTTCATCAGTTTTCTATGGTCTGTAATTTTGTTTAGAATTTTTCAGCATAATAGGATTCATTTTAACCCACACTATGGCAGTTGATAGCAATTGGATTGTCCTAAACTAGAATGTACATATGTTCCATTTTCTTAGCTCTTAACTTTTTTCCTTATAACATTTATGTTCACTTTAAATTATATTACCTATTTTATTATTTACTTTTCATGCTCTCCTCATTCCCCTCCACCCTGCAGAATATAAGCTTTATGAGGATAGGATCTCTAGTGCCTGGCAATATATGTTTGTAGATTAAATAAACATGTGGGACTTGTCACTCAACTTTTTAAAATTTTATTTTTCTCACAAAGAATAATAAGATTGAAGTGAGTATATCTTTGAATAGTTTTATTATCTTTTCTGTTTGTCTGGAGAACAATTCAGTTGCCTTTTCATCTGGCCCATCTTGGCTACATCCTGGTGGAGCATTCCCATTCATATTAAGTATGCTACCAGAGTGCCTCAATTAATCAAGGACACCTTCGTACCTTTTTAAAAAAGTTTAGCTATCTGTGTATTCGATTTATATGGGAATGTCTCTGTATGTATGCATTCATATATGTATGTATTTATATATTCTATGTAATTTATATGGTAAATTATATAAAATATACCCAATATACCCAATGTGGTATATTCGTGTACTATTTCTGTAGACACAGATTATTTATCCTTGCATAACTAAAGTTAAAGTTAAATGGACATTGTTCCTTTGTACATAATTTATTACAAAATATATCCACTATGATCGGGAGTGATGATACAGTATTCATCAAAGCATTCTGTTTTGCCTTATAGATAAAGATAGGTATTGGCTAATAGAGTGCTCATTGTTTCATGTGATGACTCATTACTTTTCATATGATGCCAAAAACATTGAGCTATGTGATTATGCATCATCAAATCTATAAGTGCCGTCTTAGCACAAAGATGCTGTTTTTCTCACCTCAGACTCCCTCCTATTTAATTTTCCAGAGGAAATAGCAAGATGCAGTATGAAGAAAGCTGAGTAGGACTTAACCATGTTTCTCTCGCTGGAGATGTGGTAACTCTTGCATCACCTTGGTCCCCAGTCCCCACAGCTCAGACATTGTAACCTAATGGCCATGGGCTGGGTTCCTTATGGTCATGCCTGGAATCACTGAGCTGGCTGGAACACTGGGGTTATAGAAGCTTGGGCTGTAGGATTATATCATTAGTGACTTCTCTTTCATCTCTGGATTTAGTTTTGCAGGCTGATTCCATATTGGAAGACTGGGTACCAGAAAAGAAAGGATAAGACTCCTTACAAACAGCAGAGCCATCAGAAAGGAAGAGTTTGTACATGGCAAGCCTTAGATTAACTTATAATTCAGTCTGAAACAGTACCATAAAGATGGCAGCATTGGTGTGCTCATAATTAGATTGCTTAGGGCCATATTTAAAAAAAAAAGGTATCTTGCATTATTTTGGTGTATTTTCTATAATCTCCAAATATTGACCACATTCAGATACCCCTTCTGAAGGGCTCCTTACACACAGGTGACCACAAGAATGCATTATCAGTCCATCATTGATTGGGCACAAAACAAAAGCAACCATAAAGGTTGGTCAGTAGCCTATTAATAGGATGACATGAGAGCCTGGGGAACTCATTCATTTTCTCTTTGATTTTAATGGCTGAAATTATTGGATTTCTTCAGAGTATGAACTCATATAGTATATCTTGGGAATATGTACATACAGAGAGAGTTAATTTGAAAACAAAAATTAAGTGATTAAGTCACAACAATGGTAAATTTTAAAAATGTGAGAAAGCAATCACCAGAGTTCCTACTGATCATTAAGGTTACTAGCAATTCAGAACTCCTGCTGTGTCCTGTTTTCTGAGAGGACTGGTCATTTCTCTTCCTTCTCAAATGACCTTATAATGAACTCCCACTTCCTAGGGGAAGCAAAGTGTATTGCTCATTTTTTCACCTTAAATTAGGCCATAAATAATAGTCCACTTAGTGACTAACACACAAGGTCTTTACCTTTCACTCTTTATCTTCCACAGGCCTTGACAACACAGGGGCACTGAAAAGTCAAGATCCCTTTCATTTCCAAGCAAATAAGCATTGTTACCTCCCAGGCTTACCTAGGACCAGATTACAACAAGGATCCCAAAATACCACAAGCACATCTGAGGACAGGCATATTGGAATAACAAAAAAAAGCAGAAAATGTACCACACATTTTAAGGAGTAGATTATCCTGGCCTATGGCATACATTGCAATCTTTCTTATATGTCATGACTACCTGCCTCTATTTTTTTTAAGCACTGGTGGAGGCCAATGTTTTTGAGAGTGCTCTTTACCCGGGAGAGAGACAGATCAGAAATCAATCTTTCTTACTACTTTCCATGAATGAAAGGCTACTTATGTTTGATTAGTGGGCCTGAACCTTGGCTAAACTAACCACGTCCTCAGTCAAGGCTCTGAATCCCGCTGAACACTATCTATACACAAAATAGAAGGTGTTTCTCCTACTTGACAAGTTCATTGTGTTATTTAGGGTTCTCCAGAGAAACTGAACAAATAAGATGCATGCATACATTCACACATATGCATACATATTCATCCATATGTATATTTAGAGAGAGAGAGGCAAAGCGAGACAGAGGCAGAGACAGGGAGACAGGGAGAGACAGAGCAGAAAGACACAGAGAAATGTTAAGGAATTATCTCACACAGTTGTGAGGGTTAGCAAGTTTGAAATGTACAGTTCGGGTCAGCAGGCTGGATACTCATGCAAGATTTCTTTTTCAGTCTTGAAGAGAATTCCTTCCTTGGAAAATACCAGTCTTTGCTCTTAAAGACAATTGATTAGACATAGGCCATCCAGATTTTGGATGGTAATCTGCTTTACTACTCATCTACTGATTTAAAAGTTAATCACTTCTAAAAAAATACCTTTATGGCTACATATAGACTGGTGTTTGATCAAGTAAATGGGCATCATAGTCTACCCAAGTAACACAAAAATTAATTATCACATACATTATTTTTGACTTAGACCGAAGCTTACCTTTTAACTCTTTATGGGAACGAGGCAAAAGAACAGTCTTAACATAATTGCAGAACAAGTTTATATAAAATACACAGGTAAATGGTTTTGGCCTGTTTGTTTCCAGTGTACAGATGGTGCTCCTAATGAATCTGTTTGACTAACAAAAGCAGAGGATTTACTTTTTGTGTCATTTGGTTGACTGACAATGATACATCTCCAGGGCTACCACATATGGTTGTGTGGATTGTGTATTGCATCCAAGTGCCAGACAGACGGGACACTGAGGACTGCAACTCATCCCACACTTCGCTTTCCAGGCCACGTGTCCCTGTGTGAAGCTGTGCCCTTCCTGCGGCAAGAGCACCTTTCTGTCTTCTTCGGGCAGGAGTGCCAAGAATTAACCAAGGCAAGCCAACCATGTGCCCACGGGGCTGCGGCCCCCCCAGAAGAGGTACCTTCTTTAAATTTGCACAAAAATATGCTAGAAGTTGTTCATGGGCCCAAGCATCTCTGTATCTTTAAATATTCTTTAAGACACACATCCCAACAACTCAAAAAGGTTTTTCCTCCCTCTAATTGAAAGATGAAAACAGAGATTATTGTATGTTAAATGCATAATTAGCTTTTCATTCTTCCAGTTGCCAGAACCACCTCCTTTTCTTCCTGCTGGTACAGGCCCCATGGCTCTCCCAGAAATGTTTCCTTCTAGTTAATCCTCCTCTCAAAACAGTGTTGAGTCTAGAGATTGTGCTCTTTCATGCCTCACTCTGCCGACAATAATATAAATGACTCCCTTCCTCTCCTTACCCTTCTATTCCCTGCCCTGAGTCATATCATGGTTTCTTTTGTACTGGTTTACCCCTCCTTAGCCAAAAAAAAAAAAAAGAAAAGAAAAGAAAACCACTGTCAATTTTTTGTCTTTAGCGTTCAAAAAATATTCTGGCAGCATTTCCTAAATTTTTTTTTTTTTTGCATATTCATCAACTATGTAGTATCTATGCTTTGTATCTTACTTCTCCATTTCTATGTTTACTTTTTTTTTTTTTCATCTGACCAAGACTGGCTAACTGTCCTTGGAAATCCCCTGATCATTAATTTTGTTTGTCCCAAAATGGAGGTCTTCACCTTGAAGGCATCTGTGGAATGCTTTGCTCTACCTGCTGGAGATAGGTACCATACTACCTGAAACTCCAAGTTAATCATTTCATCAATTAGGCCAGGAACCTAATCTTCTTTGAGTAGATCACTTTCTTTCACTGGGCAGTTTTCTTCTTTGCAATTAACGTTTCAGGAAATGATTTATCATGACTATGGTTATTTATTATTTCCTGTGAGCAAGTCTCCTATCCTGTGATAAGTAGCAAATTTAGTAATTAGAGAGTAACTTTCACCAAAATAACAACATCACAACCTTCAGTTTCAGACAGAGCTATTGATTACAGAAGTCACTGGAGAAATTGAGGGCATCCTTCCTGACGCTACCCTGGAAGAACTGCTATTTCTCGGTCACCTACACATGAATGATTACAGGGCTGGGATGACAATAACAACACTTTAATAACTCTATACAGATATTCATACATCTATAGCTTATCTCAAACCCCCTCCTCTCTCCAAATTGGATGGTAAAGTGGGCAAGAGAGCATTTGTTGAGGCCAAGATGAAAGTACATATCTGGTAATGGATGCCACAGAAGGAGGAACAACAGGCTTTCTGTCCCAGTGTATCTCACCTGGCTATTTTGTATATACTCAATGCCTCTAATATGTTTCCATGTTATTTTTCAATTATTAATACTGTGCCATCCTCCAATCATCAAGCTTTGTGGTTATTGAGTCATTAATCCTTACCAACATCTTTGGGTAGATAAGAGACACCCCATTTTGCTGCTGAGAAAACACACTGAAATAAATTCAATAACTTGCTTGAAGTTACCCAGGAAGTTAAGAGACTGAACTATTTTTCAAACCTACATGTGTCTAATTCTGAAGTCCAACCTCTTAAATCCAAAGTTATAGAGTTCAACTCTTATGCTACAATGTGTTTCTCTATGTGGAGTTATTGGTAGAAGTGCTAAAAGCTAAAAGCTTGGATCTGAAGTCACAAAACCTGGTTCCAAGACTGTTCTCTGTCACTTGCCAGTTGTGGCAAGTCACCTACCTTCCTTATATATTAAGTGAATAATAATAATTTTACCTTTCTTATCAGAAATCAAATAACATGGGAAATACTTGCAAAGCTACAAAGTACAGTTAAATACTTGGCATTATGTGACTTTGTAAGCATTCTTAAGTCACTTTTTAATGCAAATAATATGTCTAAAAGTGGAGAGACACTCCTTAAGGGTGGAAATCAGGCCTATCAGTTGTTGGAGTGACTTGCTCTCAGAACTCATCTTGTGCCTGATATAAAAGACCCTCCTGACCCTAATCCACTCATTCATGTTACACACAGATTTTACATGATTAGTGCACTCTTCTGTCCCTTAGAAAGAGAAGGTAGTGGAGAATTTTAGAGAGTTTATGACTGTTGGGTGTTGGTGACAGGAATTCTAAAATGCGTAGTGAGGTGTGTATGTGTTGTTGAGAGGCATGGATTGAAGAAGATGGAAAGGTCAACTGATGTAGCTTTGAGTTATGTCGCTTAATATAAATACTTTACCAGGTTTTCCTTTATCTGTGGTATTTTCATCCATCTCTTTCTATTAGTCGCTTTATCTGTCCAATGTTACTGAGATACATAACCATTAGCTCAGAGAATGATTGCTTTCTTATTTATCTATTCCCCTTCTTATACATTCTACATTGACAATCATCTGTCCCTGTGACTTACTCATACTGATCAGTTCAGTAAACATCTTTGGGGTGAATTCTTTTCTTGGATTACACAAACATTCCTATGATCTTTTTTTCTGGTTTCAATGCAGTTTGAAACTAAGGAAAATACTACTTTAAAAAATATGTTGTGGAGTAATAAATATTTCTAGGGTCCTAGAGTCCCTTAAGACCTACTTTTTTCCCTACTGGAGGAAAATATACCCCCATTCTCTTTCTCACACCCCTAACTTCACACACACAAAGAATAGTTGTATTATGATCATCCTCATTGTGCAGCTTATCAAAGAATAGTAGTAAAGAAGAGTCTTATCAAGCAAAGCACAAGCTAGGTTTTCTTTCTCTTATGAGTACGATTCTTAGGGTTTTATATTATTTCCCTAGGGCTGCCATAACAAATTACTGCAAATTTGGTGGTTTAAGACAATGGAAATTTATTCTCTCACCATTCAAGAGGATAGAAGTCTAAAATCTGAGTGAGGAGTGTCATGCTTTCTCTGAGGGCTCTAAGGGAGAAACTCCTCCATGCCTTTCTCTTAGTTTCTGGTGTTACCAACAATCCTTGGCCTTCCTTGGCTTGCAGCTGTGTAACCCAATCCTGTCTCCATCATCATATGGTGATTTCCTTGTATTTTCACATTGCCTTCCCTCTGGATGTGTCTATCTCTGTGTCTTTTCTCCTCTTCTTATAAGGATGATTATTATATTGGATTAAAGACTCACTCTTCTCTAATATGCACTCATCTGAAATTTTGCCTTCTACAACTCTATTTCCAAATAAGTTCACATTCTCAAATCTGGGAAAGGCATGAATTTTGGGCAATGTAATTCAATCTATTACAGGTTTCAAATGAGGCAATGCCAGAAATCAACACTTGAAATTTATTTGTTGCTTTGGTAGTAAGTTTGAAAATAACTAATATAAACCCACAGAGGTGAAAATGGCTTTGGGAGTAGCTTCTACTAGAAGAAACTGGGTGATCAGTAGTGACTTTTCTGGCCCCACAGCAGAACTCTTTCTTTACTTACACCTATGACTGCTTCAGCCAAGAATACAGTATTGATACATAATAATTGGGCAGTGTAATGATGAGCTTTATAATTACATCCACAATTCCTTATCCTCAATTCCAGAATCTATAAACAACTGATTTTTTTTTTTGGTCTAAAAATGATACCAATCCTCCTTTGGTGTCAAAACCTGACTTGAACTGACATAGTTTTTTTAATAATATAAATGTTTACATGTTTCACTACAAAAATATTGTGTGATTAGGGGTGCTATCCTGATCCCACTAGGAGTTTTATTTACTATATAAGCTACTATACTATGTATACTCTGTATTACTTTTTAAAATTCTACAAAAAGAATCCAAAATATGAACTCCCAAATACATATGACATTAAGGATTTTGGATAAGCAAATACAGGCCTATTTTTTTCAATTTAGGTTACTTAAATGAAGCAGAAAAGCTGCTACCACTAGCTTTGAGTTTTTCTAGTCCAGTGGTTCTCAGACATGCCTGAACATTGGAATCACCTAGGAAGCTTTTGAAAATCCTAATACCTAGACTTCATCTCAGACCAAATTAGAATCACTCAGGGTAGGACCTAGGCATTAAAAACTCCCCAGCCAATTCCAATGTCTTCCCAAATTTAAGAATAACTGTTCTGGTACTAACTCAATATAGTCCTTTCTAGTGGAGCCAACCAGAAGCCCACACCAGCCACTTCCCGTTACCACATCCTGACAGCAACTCACTTATCATGAAGCATAAGCAGATGCAAATGATAACTGGCACTGGTCAAAACAAAAAGAGCCCACATGTTATGAGTTGAATTTTCTCCTCTGAAAAGATATGTTGACATCTTAACCCCCAGAATCTCAGAGTGTAACCTTAATAGAAATAGAATTATTAGTGATATAATTGATTAAGATAGGGTCATACTGGAGTAGAGTTTACCCTTAAACCATTATGAAGAGTGTTCTTATAAGAAGAGGAGAGGGAGACACCCAAATAAGAGAATGCCATGTGATGGCACAGAGACACAGGGGGAGAAGATGGCCACACGGCAATAGAAGCCCATACTGGAGTAATGCTGCTAAAAGTCAAAGAACACCAGGGATTTCTGGAAAACAACAAAAGCTAAGAAGAGACAAGGATTCTCTTCAACAGGTTTCAGAGGGAGCATGGCCCCGCTGACATCTTAATTTTGCACTTTGTGTCTTCACAACTGTTAAATTAGATTTCTGTTGTTTTAAGCCACCTAGTTTGTGGTACTTTGTTATGACAACCCTAGGACACACTATACATATGGGAGTAAATCTCAGCACTGTGCTAAGAATGACCCCAGAGCCCTCTAGATCCACCATGAAAAGCTATTCATGAATGTCCAAACACTGCAACTAAGGATGCATTGAAGGGGACAGCTAGCTCATTGTGGAAAAGGGAAACAGCAGTAGCTAACATTTATTGAGCTTAATCCATCCAGGCATACTTTACCTAAGCTAGTTAGTTTAATCCCAAACAACTCTTTGAGGCAAGTACTATTTTTATCTTCAATTTAGAAAAGAGGAAGCTGAGGCTCCCATAGATCATATAACTTGCCTAATATTGCTCCAATAATAGGAAGCTGAGCCAGAATTTGAATCCCATTGTACTGGACCCTAAAGCCCCTGCTCCCAATGGCAATTTGAGAGAAAGGCTCTTGGTAAGTCCAGAGATCTCACCAAGGCTTCTTTCTTTAAGAATAAGAGGCACAGTTCAGCCCACCATGCAGCAAGAGTGGGAGTCATGGCTCTGATGTGACAAGCACAGGGGTTTGGCATCCAGCTCTCGCAGCTGCCAAAAAGAATTAAACAGTCAATCAAAGCGAAGGAAAGGCAATAGCAAAAATGCCAGCAGCAGCAGCAGGAGGGAGGAGGGCCCAATTACTACTGGTTGAAGTGTGAAGAAAATTAAAGTTGGTGATGGTTCAAGGTTATGTTGAAATTCCAAGGCAATGGGCTTGCATAACCATAAAACATGGAAATTAAAACATTACTGATGTTCACACTGTTTATTTCAGGACCTCACTCTGTCTCATTTTGTCTCAACAAGTCTCAGTTCAATCATGTGCTAACCAACACAGAGAAATAAAAAAAGATGGAGAGCTCTCTCTCTCTGTGTGTGTGTGTCTGTGTGTGTGTGAGTGTGTGTGCATTAAAAGTGTAAATAAATTAGAAATAGGGAAAACTACAAGAAGTAAAATATAATCTTGTTTGCTTCTGGTGATGACCATTTATATTAAACGCAGTGAAATAAATTGTGACTGTAATTTAGGCCACCACAAGTCTAAAACATTTTTCAGCCAAAAGCTTTCTGAATCCCCCTGCCCCCTTAGCAATAAACAACACTAGATTTTTTGAGCATTTCCTATGTCTCAGACACAGTAACAGTCAAGCCCCATCATAGTCTTAAATAAATATGACTATCACCATTTTGGAGAGATAGAAACTGAGCCTCCAAAAGTAGAATAATTGTTCCCAGCTAACAGAGCTACTCAGAGGAAGGGCTAAGATTTGAACTGCTGTTTGTTGGACTTAAAAGCCAGAGCTCTGAGTTTCCCCATTACTTTTCCCCTCTGTACTTGGCCACTCTAGCTGATGTTGTCCATCCTGCTCTGCTCAATGCCTTTCCTCCCGCTTAGGGCTTGTTACTATTCTGTAGATGTAGTATAAATGTATTGAGGACTAGCTGCAAAGATTTATTTTCCTCAGATTAAAGATTTTTAAAGAATCAAATCACAAAACGCAACCCAGGTTTGATTTCAATACCTTCTTCAGTGGGACTGTACTTACAGCAAACTGGATTTTCCTGCAGCCTTTTCAGAGCCGAGTGACTACACAAACTCTCGACTAAGGCTCCCGTTCAATCATCAGAACACAGTTTGCTTCAAAACATTTGCTAACAATGGATTTACCAACTATAGTTTAAAGACAAAACTTTTTGTATCTGTATATTAAATTTGATTTTATTCTATTTACTTAAAAGAACAGGGAAAAAATGTTTGCTGCACATCTTTCCCTTCTTCATCACTGAACTCAAGTAGGTCCCTGGAAGTATTGCAAACATAGAGTAGATATTTTTTATGCTTCATTCTTTAAGAATATACACACAAGACGAGAAGTTCAAACTCAGCAAATTACCCTTAATATGATTTTTTTAATGATTGGATATTTTGTAGACACTTACAAAAATAAAAATAGTAAGAAGGCTAACTGGAAAACAATATACAAATTTCGGAGTCCAATCCAAATAAATTTCTTTTATAAAAAATGTTGGTTTAACCTATTATTATACTTCTGACCAACTGACAAAAATGATAATAGAAAAGAGTTCCCTGTAAGCAGCATTGCTAAATGTTCAGCCAATCCTGTTTCATTGTCCTCATTGCTAGAAATATTAAAAAAAAACAACTACATTTTTCAATTCCTTGAAGGTAAGTAAAGTCAAACGATGAGTTATAGCCAATAAACTGTTAATAAAAGTGATAAGAGTCACTTCCAGAATGAGATTATGAAAAGGAAATTCAATCTTTCTTTTTCTCCTCCTCAGTGATCCAGGAGGTCTTTTATTGAGATAGTAGAAACATAACATAGGCTGCATTACTGAGTCATGGAAAAGTCATGTTGGAAAGTTACCTAGACCTACTACAGCAGGTTTTGTGTGAATGAGGAATATAAACCAAAAGGAAAGCCATTTGGTTCTGCTGTTTTCTGGGTCAAAAGGAGTCAGTCAGATATAGGATGAACTTGTTCTGATATAGGAACATCTTGAAATTAAAGTATTACTGATCTTCACACTGTGTATTTCAGGATTTCATTCTCTGGCTCATTTTGTCTCAACATATCTTAATTCAGTCAGTTACTAACCAATATGTTTCTACAGGAACTTTGTTAATTTATCTCTGTTTTTAGTCCTTTATAGTTTTCATTGATTTTTACTCATATTTATCATTTTTTCCTTAGTATTATTTTGGATTTGTATTTTTTTTCCAGATTCCTGAATTGAAAAAGCTTTTAAGGACTATTCTGGCCATTGATATTATGCCTTCTTTTTGAATATAAGCATTTAATGTTTCATGTGCACTTGAAAAGAAAATGCACTTTGTATTGTTGGCTGGAGTGCTTTATGAATATCAATTAGGTCAAAATGGTTGATGGCATTGTTCATTGAAATATTCTATTTCTCTAATTTTTTTTCTCAAGTTGTTCTATTAGAACAAATTTAGGAGCTTAGATAAGGCTCCTAAAATCTTTCACTGCAATACTGTATTTTTCTATTTCTCCATTTAATTCTACCAATTTTCATTTCAAATATTTTGAAGTTCTATGATTAGGTAGATATTAATATATATATCTATGATTGTTATGCTGGTGAATTATGCAGAGGAAATGATCCTTGCATTACTATGAAATATCCCCTCTCTCTGGATATCTCTTTGTCTTCGAGTATTCTTTGTCTGGTCTTGATATAGCCATCTTGGCCCTCTTGTGTGCTTTCAATGTATTTGTAGCTTTACATTTAAAATACATGTGTTATTGACAGAATGTAGTTGAATATTCCTTTTAAAAATTTTACTGAACAATCTCTGCCTTTTGCTTGGAGTGTTAGAGCATTTATACTTAATATCATTTTTGAGATCGTTGGTTTTAGGTCTAACATTATTTGCTTTCTCATTGTCCCTTCAATTTTTGTTCCTCAGTTTCTCCTGTCCTGACTTACTTTAGATTGATGGAATGTTTTAAAAATTCTATTCAGATTTATCTATTGACATTTTAACTACACTTCTTTGCATCATTTTTTAATGGTAAAGAGATTATAATATGTATCTTTCAGTTTTACAGTCTATGTAGTATTAATATTGCATCACTTCCTACAAAATATAACAAACTTGTAACCATACATGGCTATTTACCTCTTCTCTTATTATATATGCTAAATTTGTCACATGTATTGTATGTACATCTATTATAAAATGTCACAATAAATTATTCTTGTTTTTGCTTAAAATTTGTATTTAAAAAAAGTTAAGAGTAAAATGTAGAGTTTTATATTTATGATTTCTCGGGCTCTTTATTCTTTTGTAAAGGTCTGAAGTTTTTATCTGGCATCATTTTTCTTTAGCCTGAAGTATGCCCTTTATTACTTTTTAGGGTAAAGGTTTGCTGGTGAAAAATTATCTTATTTTCTTATAAAAAATTTTATATGAATTTTTTAATTAAAATTTTCTTTAAAAATTTCTATAAACATTTCTGGGTTGAGAGATACTCTCTCTCTTTTTTCTATTTTGCCATTAAACATGTTGTTCTGCTGTTTTCTGGCCTCCATTGTGACTGATGAAAAGTTACAAATAGTTTTAATCAAATATTTGCTCTCTTATATGTAATGTACCTTTTTTCCTCTGCCTGTTTTCAAGATTTTTTTCTTTATATTTGGTTTTGAGCAGTTTGACCTTAATATGCCTAGTCAATTTTATTTGCATATGTTTCTGTCTTAAACATAAAAATTTTTGAATCTGAAATAAATTTAATTTTCATTAATTTATTTCAGTAGTTATTTCCTCAAAATTTCAGTAGTCATTTCCTCAAAAATTTATTCTCTGTTATTATCTATCTTTTCTTATGGGGTTATAATTACCTCTTGAAATTTGTTCAAAAGGCCCCTAAAGACTTTTTCATTCTTTTAAAACATGTTGTTTTCCCTGTTGTTAAGTTTGGATAATTTCTATTCATCTATTTTCATATTTACTATCTTTTTGCTCTGTCATTTCCAATCTGCTATTAAGACCAGTCAGGGAAATTTTTATTCCAGATATTATATTTTTTAGTTCTAGAAGTTCCATTTGTCTTTTTCTGTTACAGTTTCTACTTCTCTGTTAGAATTTTGCACATTTTAATTGATTATGGGCCTATTTTTCTTTACATTTTACATACTACAACATAGCATAGTTGTAGTAGCTATTTTAAAATGTTTGCCTGCTAAATTTAAATTTGGGTTGTTTTCTGGGTTTTATTTGAATGTAAAATAATTTTGTATCTGTTCTGGATATTGTGAATGTTTCATTGTGGAGACACTCAATTGTTATTTCCTTCAAAGAGTATTCATTTGTTTATGGAAGACAGTTAAGTTGGCTGAACTCAAAATACAAACTCTGTCTCCCCTGTACTTAACAATAACAGACTCTCATTTCTGTTCTTTTAGCCTTTGCTATGTTTCTTGGAGGCTGGTTCTTGAAGCTGTGCAGACAAATGATTTATGTATCTGTTTTCAGCCCTGAGAGATAAAATTGGACCTGCAATCAGGCTACAGTTCTTTTAAAATTCAGAAACGTACCCAGTGCTGTTGTCTTTTTCCTAGTGTTGACCTGTCTTGGGTACTTGCCTGGTTTTGTCACTTTCACATCCCTCAAGGTATTTATTCTTTATATTTTGTGTTTGCAAATATTACCTCCTGGAGGATTACTCCAATAGGAGTTACTACCGGAACCAAACCCACCATGATTGAGGAGTAAGCTTTGTGTGGTTAGCCACTGGTATTTGGAAGTGATTGTTACTACAGCATGATTTAGCCTATCTTGATTAACATTGGGTACCAAGTAAAGCATTTGTTTTAATTTTAAGATATTCAGTTTGTTTCAGAAGCAGAGCTTCTTGAGCTTTTATGATGGTATATAAAAATACAATGCCATTTTTGTTGACTTTTGTAAGTTTTCTGTAGAGCACTGATCTTGAAAAATAATTTTCTCAGTTATGGTACTTTTTAGAAAAGTAACCCCTGCAAAGTGTGCAAAAATATATAATTCATCACTGGTTTTCCTAATATTAGTACCATACCCTCCTGCCTATGTAGATCCCCTTGAGACATTCTAAAGAAAATTTTTCCTCACAATTTAAATTATTCTAGACATTTTATATTTCCCCATACTTTGCTTTTGAGACTTAAACATTGTATCCAAACTAGTTAATTCTCTGTATACAAGTTTTATTTTATTATACAATGTTGTCTACCTTTTCTCCCCCATGTTTTTATAATCAATGTGTATTTACTCCCTCCAGTTACAGGAGTCTGGATTGAAAAAGCTAATTTTATTTCATACCATGCAATAGAATTAGAATAATAATGAAATCGCTTTCGTTTGAATTTCATTTGTTTAACATTCACTGAGAAATCATTGAACCCCTACTTTTTACAAACCCATCATTTGCTTCTATCTTTGATAGATAAGGGTAGGTCTACCTAAGGCTCAAATATTCCAAACTAACAGTGGGAGGGTGAGGAGGTTGGGGAGAGATAACATGGGGAGGAATGCCAGATATAGCTGATGGCGGGGGCGGTCGGGGGAGGGGGATGGAGGCAGCAAACCACCTTGCCATGTATGTACCTATGCAACAACCCTGCATGATCTGCACATGTATCTCAGAACCTAAAGTACAATTAAAAAANTATTCTGTAGATGTAGTATAAATGTATTGAGGACTAGCTGCAAAGATTTATTTTCCTCAGATTAAAGATTTTTAAAGAATCAAATCACAAAACGCCACACAGATTTGATTTCAATACCTTCTTCAGTGGGACTGTACTTACAGCAAACTGGATTTTCCTGCAGCCTTTTCAGAGCCGAGTGACTACACAAACTCTCGACTAAGGCTCCCGTTCAATCATCAGAACACAGTTTGCTTCAAAACATTTGCTAACAATGGATTTACCAACTATAGTTTAAAGACAAAACTTTTTGTATCTGTATATTAAATTTGATTTTATTCTATTTACTTAAAAGAACAGGGAAAAAATGTTTGCTGCACATCTTTCCCTTCTTCATCACTGAACTCAAGTAGGTCCCTGGAAGTATTGCAAACATAGAGTAGATATTTTTTATGCTTCATTCTTTAAGAATATACACACAAGACGAGAAGTTCAAACTCAGCAAATTACCCTTAATATGATTTTTTTAATGATTGGATATTTTGTAGACACTTACAAAAATAAAAATAGTAAGAAGGCTAACTGGAAAACAATATACAAATTTCGGAGTCCAATCCAAATAAATTTCTTTTATAAAAAATGTTGGTTTAACCTATTATTATACTTCTGACCAACTGACAAAAATGATAATAGAAAAGAGTTCCCTGTAAGCAGCATTGCTAAATGTTCAGCCAATCCTGTTTCATTGTCCTCATTGCTAGAAATATTAAAAAAAAACAACTACATTTTTCAATTCCTTGAAGGTAAGTAAAGTCAAACGATGAGTTATAGCCAATAAACTGTTAATAAAAGTGATAAGAGTCACTTCCAGAATGAGATTATGAAAAGGAAATTCAATCTTTCTTTTTCTCCTCCTCAGTGATCCAGGAGGTCTTTTATTGAGATAGTAGAAACATAACATAGGCTGCATTACTGAGTCATGGAAAAGTCATGTTGGAAAGTTACCTAGACCTACTACAGCAGGTTTTGTGTGAATGAGGAATATAAACCAAAAGGAAAGCCATTTGGTTCTGCTGTTTTCTGGGTCAAAAGGAGTCAGTCAGATATAGGATGAACTTGTTCTGATATAGGAACATCTTGAAATTAAAGTATTACTGATCTTCACACCGTGTATTTCAGGATTTCATTCTCTGGCTCATTTTGTCTCAACATATCTTAATTCAGTCAGTTACTAACCAATATGTTTCTACAGGAACTTTGTTAATTTATCTCTGTTTTTAGTCCTTTATAGTTTTCATTGATTTTTACTCATATTTATCATTTTTTCCTTAGTATTATTTTGGATTTGTATTTTTTTTCCAGATTCCTGAATTGAAAAAGCTTTTAAGGACTATTCTGGCCATTGATATTATGCCTTCTTTTTGAATATAAGCATTTAATGTTTCATGTGCACTTGAAAAGAAAATGCACTTTGTATTGTTGGCTGGAGTGCTTTATGAATATCAATTAGGTCAAAATGGTTGATGGCATTGTTCATTGAAATATTCTATTTCTCTAATTTTTTTTCTCAAGTTGTTCTATTAGAACAAATTTAGGAGCTTAGATAAGGCTCCTAAAATCTTTCACTGCAATACTGTATTTTTCTATTTCTCCATTTAATTCTACCAATTTTCATTTCAAATATTTTGAAGTTCTATGATTAGGTAGATATTAATATATATATCTATGATTGTTATGCTGGTGAATTATGCAGAGGAAATGATCCTTGCATTACTATGAAATATCCCCTCTCTCTGGATATCTCTTTGTCTTCGAGTATTCTTTGTCTGGTCTTGATATAGCCATCTTGGCCCTCTTGTGTGCTTTCAATGTATTTGTAGCTTTACATTTAAAATACATGTGTTATTGACAGAATGTAGTTGAATATTCCTTTTAAAAATTTTACTGAACAATCTCTGCCTTTTGCTTGGAGTGTTAGAGCATTTATACTTAATATCATTTTTGAGATCGTTGGTTTTAGGTCTAACATTATTTGCTTTCTCATTGTCCCTTCAATTTTTGTTCCTCAGTTTCTCCTGTCCTGACTTACTTTAGATTGATGGAATGTTTTAAAAATTCTATTCAGATTTATCTATTGACATTTTAACTACACTTCTTTGCATCATTTTTTAATGGTAAAGAGATTATAATATGTATCTTTCAGTTTTACAGTCTATGTAGTATTAATATTGCATCACTTCCTACAAAATATAACAAACTTGTAACCATACATGGCTATTTACCTCTTCTCTTATTATATATGCTAAATTTGTCACATGTATTGTATGTACATCTATTATAAAATGTCACAATAAATTATTCTTGTTTTTGCTTAAAATTTGTATTTAAAAAAAGTTAAGAGTAAAATGTAGAGTTTTATATTTATGATTTCTCGGGCTCTTTATTCTTTTGTAAAGGTCTGAAGTTTTTATCTGGCATCATTTTTCTTTAGCCTGAAGTATGCCCTTTATTACTTTTTAGGGTAAAGGTTTGCTGGTGAAAAATTATCTTATTTTCTTATAAAAAATTTTATATGAATTTTTTAATTAAAATTTTCTTTAAAAATTTCTATAAACATTTCTGGGTTGAGAGATACTCTCTCTCTTTTTTCTATTTTGCCATTAAAGATGTTGTTCTGCTGTTTTCTGGCCTCCATTGTGACTGATGAAAAGTTACAAATAGTTTTAATCAAATATTTGCTCTCTTATATGTAATGTACCTTTTTTCCTCTGCCTGTTTTCAAGATTTTTTTCTTTATATTTGGTTTTGAGCAGTTTGACCTTAATATGCCTAGTCAATTTTATTTGCATATGTTTCTGTCTTAAACATAAAAATTTTTGAATCTGAAATAAATTTAATTTTCATTAATTTATTTCAGTAGTTATTTCCTCAAAATTTCAGTAGTCATTTCCTCAAAAATTTATTCTCTGTTATTATCTATCTTTTCTTATGGGGTTATAATTACCTCTTGAAATTTGTTCAAAAGGCCCCTAAAGACTTTTTCATTCTTTTAAAACATGTTGTTTTCCCTGTTGTTAAGTTTGGATAATTTCTATTCATCTATTTTCATATTTACTATCTTTTTGCTCTGTCATTTCCAATCTGCTATTAAGACCAGTCAGGGAAATTTTTATTCCAGATATTATATTTTTTAGTTCTAGAAGTTCCATTTGTCTTTTTCTGTTACAGTTTCTACTTCTCTGTTAGAATTTTGCACATTTTAATTGATTATGGGCCTATTTTTCTTTACATTTTACATACTACAACATAGCATAGTTGTAGTAGCTATTTTAAAATGTTTGCCTGCTAAATTTAAATTTGGGTTGTTTTCTGGGTTTTATTTGAATGTAAAATAATTTTGTATCTGTTCTGGATATTGTGAATGTTTCATTGTGGAGACACTCAATTGTTATTTCCTTCAAAGAGTATTCATTTGTTTATGGAAGACAGTTAAGTTGGCTGAACTCAAAATACAAACTCTGTCTCCCCTGTACTTAACAATAACAGACTCTCATTTCTGTTCTTTTAGCCTTTGCTATGTTTCTTGGAGGCTGGTTCTTGAAGCTGTGCAGACAAATGATTTATGTATCTGTTTTCAGCCCTGAGAGATAAAATTGGACCTGCAATCAGGCTACAGTTCTTTTAAAATTCAGAAACGTACCCAGTGCTGTTGTCTTTTTCCTAGTGTTGACCTGTCTTGGGTACTTGCCTGGTTTTGTCACTTTCACATCCCTCAAGGTATTTATTCTTTATATTTTGTGTTTGCAAATATTACCTCCTGGAGGATTACTCCAATAGGAGTTACTACCGGAACCAAACCCACCATGATTGAGGAGTAAGCTTTGTGTGGTTAGCCACTGGTATTTGGAAGTGATTGTTACTACAGCATGATTTAGCCTATCTTGATTAACATTGGGTACCAAGTAAAGTATTTGTTTTAATTTTAAGATATTCAGTTTGTTTCAGAAGCAGAGCTTCTTGAGCTTTTATGATGGTATATAAAAATACAATGCCATTTTTGTTGACTTTTGTAAGTTTTCTGTAGAGCACTGATCTTGAAAAATAATTTTCTCAGTTATGGTACTTTTTAGAAAAGTAACCCCTGCAAAGTGTGCAAAAATATATAATTCATCACTGGTTTTCCTAATATTAGTACCATACCCTCCTGCCTATGTAGATCCCCTTGAGACATTCTAAAGAAAATTTTTCCTCACAATTTAAATTATTCTAGACATTTTATATTTCCCCATACTTTGCTTTTGAGACTTAAACATTGTATCCAAACTAGTTAATTCTCTGTATACAAGTTTTATTTTATTATACAATGTTGTCTACCTTTTCTCCCCCATGTTTTTATAATCAATGTGTATTTACTCCCTCCAGTTACAGGAGTCTGGATTGAAAAAGCTAATTTTATTTCATACCATGCAATAGAATTAGAATAATAATGAAATCGCTTTCGTTTGAATTTCATTTGTTTAACATTCACTGAGAAATCATTGAACCCCTACTTTTTACAAACCCATCATTTGCTTCTATCTTTGATAGATAAGGGTAGGTCTACCTAAGGCTCAAATATTCCAAACTAACAGTGGGAGGGTGAGGAGGTTGGGGAGAGATAACATGGGGAGGAATGCCAGATATAGCTGATGGCGGGGGCGGTCGGGGGAGGGGGATGGAGGCAGCAAACCACCTTGCCATGTATGTACCTATGCAACAACCCTGCATGATCTGCACATGTATCTCAGAACCTAAAGTACAATTAAAAAAACTATAAGCCAAAAAAAAAATAGAGAAAAAACACATAGAGTTTATATAAAATTGTCCAACTATGCAGATTGGGTTTATATACTTCCCAATAGGAGAGATTATACAAAATTCTTATAACAAAAGAAGAATTCTATAACAAAAAAGTTTTGATGTAAGAATTTTCTGTAGGTTCTCCAATTGGGCAGCATATAACAAAATTCTTATAGCAAAATTATAACAAATATATAACAAAGTTCTCAAGACAATTTGGGGATTTGGGTAACTGATCAGATTCTTTTATGTATTCAGAGCCTCAATCCTTCATTCTCAAAGGCCTTCTCATGATTTAAGGTACAGAGAAGTTTTGTTCCCACTTATCTCCTATCTCTTCCTCTATTCTTTCACCTACTCTAGGTCCTTTTTATTTCTCACTCCTGAGTTTCCATCTTCTTCTCTGTGTGGTTATCAGTTCTGCCTCCATGGCTCCCAACTGCAATGGCCCAGGTTATGACAGGTTCTTTTTTGGTGAAGAAGAGTAGAAGGGAAAAGTAATTCTATTCTACCTTCAGTGTGTCGGATAAATAAGAAAATGTTCACACTACATGGATTAATTATTCCACTGACATTATGCAAGAGAGTCTGCACCCTTCTCATATCCTCCCCCTGGTCTGTGTCCAAATCTGATAGAAGAAAAAAGAAAATCCCAGAAAACATTGTGACACATATTGCCATAGGTACAGTATTTTCATAGGTACAGTAAATCAATGGTGAATGAAAACCCAGCCTAGTGATAAATCAGGCTTCTACACAAATAATTCAACATAATGTAGAATGGTTCAAAGCAGCATGATTTATGATGTAATCAAGTACCAGGAAAGGAGCATTCACTGTGCTGCTTTGCCTGGAGGGTTTCAGGCAAGCTTTTTTTTTTTTTTTTTTTTTAACTTATATTTAAAGTTCGGGGGTACAAGTTCAGGTTTGTGACATAGGGAAACTTGTGTCCTGGGGGTGTGTTGTACAGATTGTCTTATCATCCAGGTATTAAGCAGAGTGTCCATTAGTTTTTTTTTTTCCCTGATCCTCTCCCTCCTCCTGCCCTCCACCTTCTGACAGGCCGTAGTGTGTGTTGTTCCCTTCTATGTGCCCATGTGTTCTCATCATTTAGCTCCCCCTTAGAAGTGAGAACACGCAGAAGTCAGAATTTGCTTTTCTGTTTCTGTGTTAGTTTGCTAAGGATAATGGCCTCCAGCTCCATCTATGTCCCTAGAATGTGACATTTGAATGGAATCACACCTGTAACCCTTAGCATTAGCAGTCCTTTTTTCCAGTGGCATCCTTTCCCTAACTCTTTTGCATGACTGACATGTCTTCTTCAGGTATTAGCTTGAGTGTTATGCAGTTAGAGGGGTCTCCATGATCACATCTCTGTGATGGTAAATTCTCTGTGATGGTAAACTCTACCATTTTCTATCAGAGCTCCATCTTCTTTCCTTTTCAGAACAAATCACCTTCTGCATTATTGTAGATATTTTATTATTTAATGTGTTCATTAACTTATTGTCTGTTTTCCCACTTGAACGCAAGCTCCATGAGGGTAGTAAGCTGAGTCTTGTTCGCTATTACATTCCTGGTGCCTACTCTCATGTCTAGCAGAGTAGATGCTGAATAAATACTTATTGAATAAATGAATTACAATATAGCTACTCAGAATAACCATAATTATTTGTTGTTATAAATAATATTGCAATATAATGTTTGCTGTATATAATCTTGATTAGATTGTGAGCTTCTTTAAAAAAGATTCCTGTTTTATTCATTTTAATTCTTTTTTGTAAAAGCAATTATTTTTGCTCTCTCGTAACTAGAATGTATTCAATCAGCTCTTTCTTCATAAATAAATATACAGATTGTCATTTATTCTTCCTTTATCCACTGATTTTACTTGAAGGAAGGTAAGGACATTACAAAGGAGACTTTAAAAAAAAATCTATCAAAAAATTTAAGGAAAAATACTAAATTGTGCTGCTCCAAGCTGAGCAAAAATAATTCTGCCATTTTGCAGAAAAAAAAAAAAACTTTTGAGATCACTTTCTAAATAGAATGTGGATAAAAATTTTGACAAGATGAAATATTCAATAATTTGACCACTAAACAGAGCCCTGTTGGAAACTGTTTTGATTTTTATCCTTGGACAGATCTTGAAAGGTCAGCAGTCTACAAGGTGACCAGAGATGGCATTTCCTCCCTGCCAATGCTTGGTACATTCACTTTGCCTCAAATGTGGCAAACATTTCAGATTTATTTTTTGATGTCTCAATATTAGCATGAACTCATAAGGCCCTTTGAGTGACAAGTTTACAAGCATGAAGATTAAGCAATATCTGTTTTAAAAAAGAAACACATAGACTTCATTGTACTAAAACTCTTTTTCGTGTTATGCGCTAGCAGGACTTTTTAGTGTAGTACCACCACTTGTCAAAGTAATCTTGGAGTCCAATTTATTCCTTTCTTTATCACGATGAAGGAAATTGTCACATAGGTTGATGGGATAATAATTAAACATTTGGCTGGAACTTGTGCCTGTGAGTCAATTCAAACTAAAAAAATATTGAGTGCCTACTATGTGCACAGCCAGAACCAGATATCACTGGTTGCACTCTAGCTGGAGACACAGACATAGAAGCATGGAATTTCAGTGTCATGTGGTATTAGTCTAAGGCATACATGTCATGCCACAATAGCTCTTAGAAGGAATATCTCATCCAAACATGATCAGGGAGAGCTTTGTACAGCTGCATATCAAATGCCATAAAAGCAATCTTAATCCTGTTTTATTTTTTTCCAGAAGAACCTATATCTTCAGAATAGCTTTTATTTAAGCATTGCCATCACACTTACTGATTTTTGTTTGTTTAAAATGTTCATTCTAATTGCATCAATCTATCCTATGTCTAATTTATACTGGTGCTCACATAACAAAGCCATCTCTGGGCTCCAGATTATGAGAATTCTGTGCTGCTGAAAACATATCTGTTAAGACCAGTTTTGTCCTTTAATAACTAAACTTTAGTGTATGAGACCCAAGACTGATCTGCTTTAATCTCCAGAGTAATTATGATAGCAAGTGTCTGGTTCATAACAATTTTTGAACTGTCAAAGTCTGAATTTATGAGATGAATTAAATTTGACATAGACAACTAATGTTTCATAGTGCAGATTTTGTAAAGCATAGGTAAGCACATAAGAAAAGGGAGGTCACATCTAGTAGGTGCCAATTTCTGATAAGGCAGATCTAAAGAAAATACTGGCCATTGGAGATAAAAAACATTGACTACCAAAATTAAGTGGCCCACTCTATTGAGTATTGAGTATTCACTCTTATTGTGGTTCATCTGAGTAATTATAATAATTTATCACATGTATTGGCTTAGATGTCTTTCTTCACTATTAGACTGAGAGCTCCTTGAGAAGTGGGATCAAGTTGTGTCCTAATACCTAATAGAGTAACATAACTTTAACATAACTTTGGCACATAATTCAGGTTTAATCAAGATCATATAATTAATTGGTTGGTCCAACAATTTAAATCACTAAACATTATGCAAATGTGAATAGCTGAGTGAAGACAGCTATCTTTGATTTGTACACTCTTTGTATCCAGAGCACTTAAAACATTTAATATGCTTTTATTGAATAAATGAGTATGGTCACTCATGTCTATATGGAAAAGACATGGTCTTTACAGATAAAATTCTATTGACAGAGTGAGCATCCTGTAGCTATCTTTAAGATGCTCAGGACTGCAGGCAGTACTTACAGAGACTGCTTGATTCATAGGTTCATATCTTGGTTAGAGATGAATAGAGGCCTGGTGTTGTGGGTCACACTTGTAATCCCAAAAATTTGGGAAGCCAAGGTAGGAGGATCACTTGAAGCCAGGAGTTCAAGAACAGCCTGAGCAACATAGTGAGAACTCCTCTTCCCAAAAAAAGGAAAGAAACCCCCTCACTTCCCCAATTTGAAAAAATAGCTGGATATGGTGGTGCAAACCTATAGTCTCAGCTACTTGGCAGGCTGACTTGGGAGGATTACTTGAACTAGAAGGTCGAGGTTACAGAGAGCCATGATCATGCTATTGCACTCTAGCCTGGGTGACACAGCGAGGATCTGTCTCAAAATAAAAAAAGAATGAAAGCCCGTTTTCTTTTCTGGGCATTCCCTTTGCTTGCTCACTCCAGTGGTGAGGAATGACCTTCAGTAATAAGCAATGAAAAGTATATCTTGCATGAGCAGAAGAATAAGAAATAGATTTTTCCAGACTCCAAACCAATTTTACTTATTTATTCTAACCATAGTTTACTTATTTATGATGGAATTTTATTTGTACGTCAAGATCTATCCTGCCAGGAATAGTGCTATGTAAGAAAGAAAGAAAAAAATCCCAACCACCACAACACTGGCAAAAAAAAAAACAACACATTTTCACAGGTTAGCAATAAAGCAAAATATTTTTCATTCTTGCCTCAAATTTTTGGCACAACCAAGGGAGAATTTTCTTGAGTAAAAGGGAAGAGCAAAGAAGAGAATGGCGATATGAGAATGAAGTGATCTTAAATACTGCTTTAACAGTCCATATATTACTATACTGTACCCATACAAACTTATTCTAAGATAATGCTTATAAAATGCATGTCTTCAAGACTCATGATGAATAGAAATACAGTATATGCAATTTGGAACCAAGTAGCTTTCATTTATTTATTAGAAAGTACAATGGTGGCATAGTCGTTTGACCAGAAGGTCATATTCAGTGCATTAAACATCTCCAGCTTCTGACACCCACATAATCTAAGGGCTACTGAGAAAAAGAAAATGTCACTGATTTTTTGGCCCATTGGATCTTCTCTATGGCTTTATTTATTAGCTAGGGCTCTAAGAAGCATTAATCTTCATTTTCCCATCATTGCCATACCCATGGACTTTGTAGCATTTGACATAGCACACACCAAAAAATGAAGGCTTCAAGGGGATTTAAAAAGAGAGAAAAATTCTTAATCATGCTTTCATAACTTTCGGTGAACAGTTGGTTTAAATTTCCAAATAACCTCTTTCAAAAGGATAGTATCAAAACACATGCAAAAAATAAAAGTCTAAATAAAGCACAATGAATTATTTCACTGCTAAGGTATTAGATTTCAAAGAGAGAAGAGAGTACACATAAGGATATTAGAATGGACTATATTGGATCTTTGGGAATTGCTGTCAGATATTGCTGAAAACAGAGGGACTGTAGGAGATCAGATAAAAGAGAGAAATGATTACATTTGGAAGAACAATGTGAAATACGTGGCCAACAGAGATTTCAAATGTAAGCTAATAGCAATCCACGAAAGAACAAAGTTGGAGCGAGTCCCACATCTCTAACCACATTTACAATCATTCAGCATCTGTAAAAATTTTTATGTAGCATTTTTCCTCATTTCAAAATT
The DNA here is from genome assembly GCF_001604975.1 of Cebus imitator. Taxonomy (NCBI): domain Eukaryota; kingdom Metazoa; phylum Chordata; class Mammalia; order Primates; family Cebidae; genus Cebus; species Cebus imitator. The sequence continues at coordinate 2,331,373 of NW_016107357.1, forward strand.
TGCAAAATACATATTTAATAGGTTTAGCATGTCAGCCAGTAATTTTGTCCACAGGCAGTGAAAAGGATTTGTGATTTTCAAAAATGAGTTGGGTTTTGGTGATGCTACCCTTTCAGTTTGCCCCAGCCAGCTGCAATCACGGCTGCTTCACAGCCCAGAGATACTGTAAACAATGGTGTTCTGTGCATTTCACTATCCACGCTGGTGAGAAAACACAGCATCTTAGGCTTTCATCTCCTTTCTTCTGAGTTTCCCACCTCTTCAATGTGAAACAGAGTCCAGGTCCAATCTGCTTGCTTTCTTTCCTCACCAAACAATTGCCAAAGAGAACATGATGTGAGAAAGATGTTCCCAAAACATGTTTTCCTGTTTGATAGGAACATTTTAAACAATATATTCTAAATGATCAAAGATTACTCAAACTGAAACAAAATTTGGTAAGAAAAATTTAAAAGCCAGCTGAGACAGTAACTGAGAAGTGGAGCTGGGTCAGCCAGAACTCCACAGTCAAGGTTGTCAGGTATACCTGGTAATGAAAGACCCCTTTGCGATCTCATTTCATTAAGATAACCTGAAGTGGTCACTGTACAAGTAGCAGTCTGGTTTATTTCAATCATACAGATGTCACTTCATGACATGACGGAAGCCCTTCAAATGGCCTTAGTTGTATTCCCTCCTTTGTTCCTGTCTATATTTGTCTGTACTTGCCTAGGGGAGCAATTAAAAAACCAACAGAGAGAGAGAAAAAAAGATGGTAGATGTCAAAGGTATGCTAGCGGGGAATCTTGAATCTATTAATTAATTAATACCATACATCCTATCCCTTTTATATCTTAGGATCTATTACAGGGGAGATTTGCTTTCAGGTTGGGACATGAGCACCTCAATTAGTAGCTGTTTTTACACTGGAAACCTTTCCTAACTTTGTGGGCAATATCAATTTAAAAGGAAATTTGTAGGGGAAAACCTCTCAGAGCTACCCAAACTCCACTATCATTCATGAGCTCGAAAGTGGTTTGATTTCACAGCTTTATTTGGTGTTGTGTAAACAGGGGTTCAGAAAGGTTTTCCAGCCAGCTTATTCGTCTGACATCTGTAACAGCTCTGTATTTATATTTATGTGACTCATTCACGAGGTTTATAACAGAACACTATACCCTGCAGCTGAATCACAAAAAGAATTAAACATATTTGGTATTCTATGGAGATTTCTCTTAGTGGAGATAGTTCAGGAAGGGGTTTATTTTCTTAATTTGCTTTCTTAGGTATAAAATCTTCCCAATTTCACTGTGAGTAGAAAACATATCCAACAGTAGTTCTGTTATTAGAGAATTCATATCTGTTGGCATTTTTGAACAATATCCCTGGGACAGATTTTTGAATTTGTTTCAATCTTGATTACAGTCTACACAATGAACAAAACATATTTCTATACAATGACAAATCCTAAGTGGAAACAATATTGTTTTAGTTTAGGAAAAATGATTTTTTAAGTAAAGCTATCCACTTGGTATTGTGAAGGGAAAAAACAGTACTAGAGAGAATTAATTTCTTCCTCATAACAAGTTACATTTTCATCTGAAATGATTTAGGTGGGATGATGGTAAAGATATGAGCAAAATAACCTTTAGTTACAATTTCTTGCAGTTCTATAATGGCTTGATGTCACAGCTCATTGGGCATTTTTCTTCCCCAGGTCTTCCATTGTATTTCAGTTTCTAAGGACTATAATAAATCTAGTATTGTAATTAAATAAAGATGCTCTGACATTAGATAGCCTGGGTTTGAGTCCTTAAGTAATGCCTTGGTAACTTGTATGAACTTAGCAAGTCACTTGACTTTCTTGAGCCTCAGTTTACTCATCTATAAAACTGTGATAATATTTCTGGCATAAAATTTAAAATGGAGATAATGTGTCCAAAGTGTTTTACTCACTGCCAATGATAAGGTAATTGCATTATATTTATTGTTATATTGGCAATGTTTTTATAATAAGAGAGTGATTTTTCTGCTGCCTTTAGTAATCAGGTGAAGAAAATCTATAAACTTCCAAAATGTGGACACCCTATTTTTCTTCTCCCCAGGACAATACCCTTAGCTTTCCAGCACATGGTTTCTGCTCATAATCTTTTTCTACTCACAGCCAATGTTGTTATTATTCTTTCAAATTAGCCCAACTTTCTCTTCTCTTATACCTAGACACCTTCCTGTGACCTGAGCTCTCTATATCTTAATGAGCAGAAGGACTTTCGTCCCATGTTTTATTATACTGTTACTCCTATCCTAGTGACCACTCTTCAAATATAAGTTTATAATCATGAAACTATTATTGTAATAGGTCAAATTCCAAAGAAAAACAATGTCAGCAGATTTCACTAAATATGTTATCAAACAATATAAAAGGGATTAACGAAACTAGTGTCCTCAGTCTCTGAAGAAATGCCTGCAGGTTGATCTGTAAAGTTAATTTCATATCACTGAACTCCCCTAAGAAATATAAAAATAGAGAAACAGTGTCCTAGCTGATTGCTTTTGATGAACCTCATGGGATGGATATGTGTTCAGTTATAAAATGCTTTTCAACTGTATGTTTCTAGTTGTTATTTTATGATTAAATTGTATGATTTTATTCACTTCAAGGATGTGATAGATGAAAATATTCAGCTTTCATAAGCTCATAGGTATCAGTTCTCTATTGCTATTAAAAAAATCGTGAAACTTATGACTTAAAGTCATAACCATTTTATTTGCTCATATTTGGTCTGGGCTCAGCTGGGAAGTTCTGCTTATGTCATGTAGGGTCACTTCTAAAGCTGCAGTTAGCAGTTATTCAGTGGCTAAATTGGGGCTTTATGGGCTAACTTGTCCTCAAAGATGTCTCTAGAGTTGTGGTCACTATCAGCTGGGCCACATGTCTCCAGCGAAATAGTCTGGATGGGTAGCCAGGTTCCAAGAGTGCAGGAGCAAAAGCAGTGTGACCTCTTGAGGCTTAGGATCACACCCCATCACTTCTGCTGCATTCTATTTGGTCAATGAAAGTCAGCTGGATAAGCCCTGAGGCACACATACTTAGAGGAGAATTACAGTAGCTATCCTGCAAATAATCTACCATATACCACATAAAAACTTTATAAAAATAAATCAAGTCGTATATAATTTCTACCCAACATCCTGATTTTTTTAGATGACTTTTTCTTTTAAATTATATACCGCATGACAGGTGCTAGAAATACAAAAGAAAAAAGATACAACTTTTACTCTAGGGGACTTGATATCTGATAGAAAAGATGAAGAAATAAATTGACTTCCTGGATGGTTAGTGGTTAGTTGTGTTCAGCCAACTGCTGAACCTGGGGAGGCATTACAGAAAAGTGTATCATTCATTACAAAATGGACTGAGCAAGAATGTTTATATGTGTTATTTGTAAACCCAACCCCATTGCAACAAACTAATAGAATCAAGTAAGTCAGGAAAAATTTCTTGCTGAAATTGAGTTAATGACAATGTCATCGCACTCGAATGACCGCATAGTTTTTAGGTCCTCTTTTAGAGGCAGATTAGTGTAGTAGTTAAGAGTGTGGCTGTCTTAAAAAATAGCATAGCGTCTCAGTATCCTCAATGTAAAATACAGGCTATGTTATTGTATAATCTAACTCACTTACTTATATTGTAGAACAAAGAACAAAATGAGAAGTATGTAAAATCATCCTCTTCAGCTATAAGAGCATTGTTCTATAACTAATGAAAAATATAAACCTTCTTTCAGAAATGTTTGAGTGGAGATTCAGAATTTGAATGTACTCAAGTACCCAGAGTTTCTTTCTTTTACCTCCTGATGTTCAAGAATCTTGAAAAAACAAACAAAAATGCTGCAGATAGAGTATACTGACTCAAATGAGAAATCTGTTTTCTCTTCCTGAAACGTGTTTCACTGAACACAATATGAGGGGAAAAGTGTGTATCTTTTATATTTGTATTTACTACTGACGATAGCAAATAACTCTTGATTTTCTTTCCTTCTGATTGTAACTCTGTTTTCTTGCAGTGGACATTTTAAAAATTCCTAACTGCCCAAGAAGTACTGAGCATGGAAGAAAGAATACCCACTCGATGTGCCCTAAGGTGCAGCTCTGTCAGTCCAGAGATAGGCACCAAAATTTATGACAACAGAATGAAGGTAATATTTCAGTGTTTTCAGCACAGATATGCCAAGAGCCTTGTATTTAAGGCCATATTTCCAATTTAAGAAGTTAGTTTTTATTTATTCAAAAATTATGATGCAACGCCAATTAAATAATGAAAGACCTCTTCATTTATGGACACTATCCAGCCAATGCGAGAAAATTCTTGCAGCTCACAATGCTTGATTCTAGGTTGTGACTTTGGACTTCAGTTGGTTATGTCATCACTTGAGCATTATTTAAATATGCTTATCCTTTTAATTCAATTTCCTGTTTTGTTTTCTCAAAACCATAAATCATCTCTTAAGAAATTTTGCAAAATGCATATTGTTCTCCCGTGAGACCTGTGCTGCTCCTCAGCTGGGCATCGCCTGCCAAAGGACATTTTTTTAAAAATTTTCCTTTTATTGGTTTTGCATAATGGTTGCAACCATTCTCAAGTAATGAAAAAAGAATGAAGAATGTATGTCCTTTCCAGCACATAGCCACAATGTTAATGTTAAGGCAAAGCAAAACAAAACAAAAGAAAACCCACCCTAAAAGTGGTCTTGGACACCCAGCCCTCCTCTCAGCTCCCTTATTTGGACTCAAGATGTTTCCTATCTTTTCTCCTCTTTTTCAAAATAAACTGTTTATGTTAGAAGAAAATCTGTTATCTAGGACATCTGTGATAATGTTCTTGTGGTCTGGGTTGGACTCTTCCTCCACTACCAACTAGTGTAAAACTAATGGGGACACGACTTAACCTTTCTGGGCCTATATTTGTCTCATTTGTAAACCAGGAATAATGGAGGTTACTTCACTATATTTTTTTGAAGATTAAATAAGAGAAGGCATGTAATTGTGCCTCACACAGTGTGAATTGAAGCTATATATATTAATAAATCTACTGTCTAAGAATAAAAACACCATTCTCTGCCTCCATTGCATAGCTGATAGACAATGTATATAAATTAAACTGAGTCTTAACTAATTTTGGTATCTACAGCAGCACATAAGAGACATTAATAGTCTATAGACAACAGTCTGCTGAATTTTTTATTGTCAACACATGTAATATTGTATATAGCAGCCTATTGTATAAGTCAGTAAACCACAGCCTACGGGCCAAATTTGGACTACTGTCTATTTTTATAAATAAAGTTCTATTATGACAGAGCCATACCCATTTATTTAAGCATTGTTGATGCAGTTTTAGTACTACAATGGAGTTAAGTATTTTCAACAGAGACCATTTTATTGCCCACAAAGCCAAAAAAGTTACTATCTGGTCTTGGCCCTTCACAGAAAAATTTGCCAAACTTTTACCTACAGGATTGAGTTACCTGTTTACTCCTGCCTCAGGACAGGGTTTCCTAAAGAACTCCTTAGTTCAGGTGTTATGAACTTCTTTGGGGAATATGTTTTAATGTAATTGCTTCATTTTCCCCCAGATGATGTTGGTGGACTGCTTTTTTAAAAAAAGAAGAAAAAGAAACTGATTCTATTAAAAATAAAAAAGAACGGGTGCTTATGAGGTACAGAGACACGCTACTAGCCACATTGGGAACTTTAAAATCAGTAAATGATACTATAATGGAGCCAATGAATGAGGGGCTCTGGTCTCAGCCCCTCCATGCTGACTTTCAGTATAATGGCAGCAGTGGTGTCACTACACGCTGATGAAGGAATACTACAGCTTTTGTTTTCATCTCCAGCCTTTCCCTGAGTCTGTGTGCCTACTTTAGTCTCATGAATAATGCTACCACTTACAGAGACTGGACACCCATGTGACAAAAACACACAGATTCATGGAAACATGGATTGGAGACTAGTTCCATTATTCATTCTACACCATGGCTAACAACCCAGCTTTTGCAGAATATTATATACATGTGCCCCCAATTCTCCACGGTCACAGAATAGGTGCTGTAGCACATTGTGCAGCTGTGGTTTGCTGACCCTAAGGGGAACTAAAGTAATTAATAATTGACTTGGGGTTCTCTCTTCTCTATCTGGCAGCTACTCACACTGTACTTACTGCACAAAGGAGGCCAAATTGGCATGGCTTTCGACTATCTCTGCAAAATCCATTTGGATCCATTTCTACAACTGTGATCTAGTATCAACCTGGGGGGCAAAGGAGAAATCAGCCCCAGGAGCGTGGAAACCACTATACTTAAAACTATATCCTTTGCTTATTTATTTCAAGTAAAAGGCCACACAGACACAGAAAATTAGAAGGCTCGTGAAATGAGATTTAAGTTCCATTCTGGTTACAGGGTCCTCCGTGATGTTCAATCCTAGAGGTTCTACCTCCCACTCTTCAAGAATTTCCAGCCCTTCCAGTCCCAGGAGAGTTTTCCATGTTGAAAGATTGCAGGATGGGACCCCATAACAATCCCCCAGAAGTTCAGGTTGAAATTACAAGCAGGCCAAGTCTGCATGGTGCACTCCTCTGTAATTGTTGGGTCTCTTCCAGACGGCTCTCAACACATGGGACTCCAATGAAGTTCAGCATGTGGAAAGGGATGAAGCTTGAAGCCTGTGTATTTGTAATGGAAACACAGCAGTGACCCCATGATCCAGGTCTGTATCTGTGCTGCCATAAAATGTGTTTCTCTAAACAGAGCAGCAGGAGTGCCAGTGATGGGTGGGAGCAGGGAGGTTCTGGAAAGACTCCCTCAGGTAGGGAGGTAGCAGGGCCTCCTAATAAAAACTGTGCACTTAGGGAGTGCTATGTAGTTTGCAAAGTACTTTTACATTTAAGATTCTCAGGATAAGCCTCTGAAGTGCGTAAGACAAGCATTCTTTTCCTTCTTCAACACATAAAGCAACTGAAACAGAAAAGCCAGATGATTTTCTCAAGTTTTATTAGAGACTTTGCCAGAATCAGATCTAACATCCTTTGACATCCAGCTCAATATTGATCTATGTTCCTATGTGACTATCTAAACTGTGATAAATATTCTAACACAATATCAAAAATGAGTAGCTATCATTAGAAAAGAGAATTCACCATAAATCAAGCTTGCCTTTGATATGGTTAAGTTTTGTTTCTTCACCCAAATCTCATCTTGAATGGTAATTCCCATAATCCCCAAGTGTTGAGGAAGGAACCTAGTGGGAGGTGATTGTATCATGGGGGTGATTTCCCCCATGCTGTTTTTGTGACAGTAAGTCTCATGAGATCCGATGGTTTTATACGTGTTCGACACTTCTTCCTTTACTCATTCTTCTCTCTCCTGCTGCCTTGTGAAGATGGTGCCTGCTTTCCCTTTCTCCATGATTGTAAGTTTCCCAAGGCCTCCCCAGCCATGAGAAACAATGAATCAATTAAACCTCTTTCCTTTATAAATTACCCAGCCTTGTATAGTATCTTAAGAGCAGTGTGAAATCAGACTTACACAGAAAATTTGTACTGAGGTAGTGGGACACTGCTATAAAGATACTTGAATATGTGGAAGGGACTCTGGAACTGGGTAACAAGCAGATGTTGCAACGTTTGGAGGGCTCAGAAGAAGACAGGAAGATGTGGGAAAGTTTGGTACATCCTAGAGACTTGTTTTAATGGTTTTGATCAAAATGTTGATAGTGATGTGGACAATAAAGTCCAGGCTGAGGTGGTATCACATGTAAATAAAAAACTTATTAGCAACTGGAGCAAAGGTCATTCTTGCTATACTTTAGCAAAGAGAATAGCGGCATTTTGCCCCTGCCCTAGAGATCTATAGAAGTTTAAACTTGAGATGATCTGAAAATGGAACTTATGTTTACAAGGGAAACAGTGCATAAAAATTAGGGAAACAGAGCACAAAAGTTTGGAAAATTTGTATCCTGAGGATGTGATAGTAAAGAAAAAACAATTTTCTAGGAAGAAATTCAAGCCAGCTGCAGAAATTTGCATAAGTAATAAACAGCTGAATGTTAATCACCAAGACAATGAGGAAAATGGCTCCACAGCATTTCAGAGAGCTAGGTGGCAGCCCCTCCTATCACAGGCCCAGAGGCCTAAGAGGAAAAATGGTTTTGTGGGCCAGGCCCAGAGAACTGGCTGCTATGTACAGCCTCTGGACTTGGTGCCATGTGTCCCAGCCATGGAGAAAAGGGGTTAAGTTACAGCTCGGGCCATTGCTTCAGAGGGTGCAAGCCCCAAACTTTGGGGGACTCCACATGGTATTAGGCCTGTGGGTGAACAGAAGGCAAGAACTGAGGTTTGGGAACCTCCACCTAGATTTCAGAAGCTGTATGGAAATGCCTGGATGTCTGGGCAGAGGTGTGCTGCAGGGGCAGAGCCTCCATGGAGAACCTCTTCTAGGGCAGTGTGAAGGGGATATGTGGGGTTCGAACCCCACAGTGGCCCTCTTCTCACAGGTCCATTAGGCAGTGCCCCAGTGGGGACTGGACCTGTGAGAAGAGGGCCACTGTCTTTTAGATCCCAGAATGATAGGTCGACTGTCAGGTTGCACTGTTCACCTGAAAAGCCACAGACAGTCAATGCCAGCCTGTGAAGAAGCTGCCCAAAGCTGTGGGAGCCTAGCTGTTGCATTGGTGTGTCCCAGCTGTGAGACACAGACTCAAAGGAGATCATTTTGGAGCTTTAAGATTTAACGACTGCCACGCTGAGTTTTGGAATTATATGAGGCCTATAGCCTTTTTGTTCTGGCCAATTTTTCCCATTTGGAATAAGAGCATTTACCCAATGTCAGTACCCCCATTTTATCTTGAAAGCAATTAACTTGCTTTTGATTTTACAGGCTCATAGGAAGAAGGGACTTGCCTTGTCTCAGATAAGACTTTAGACTTGGACTTTCAGATTAATGCTGGGATGAATTAAGACTTAGAGAGACTGCTGGGAAGGCATACTTGGTTTTGAAATGTGAAAGGGACGTGAGATTTGGGAGATGCCAGGGGCAGAATGATATGGTTAGGCTTTGTGTTCCCAGCAAAATCACATCTTGAATTGTAATTCCCATAATCCCCAGGTGCTGAAGGAGGACCCTGGTGGGAGGTGATTCAATCATGGGGTCAGTTTTTCCCATGCTGTTCTTATGATAGTGAGTGAGTTCTCAGAAGATCTGATGGTTTTATAAGTGTTTGGCAAGTTTCTCCTTCACCCATTCTTCTTTCTCCTGCCGCCTTGTGAAGAAGGTGCCTGTTTCCCTTTCCACCATGATTGAAAGTTTCCCGAGGCCTCCCCAGCCATGCAGGACTGTGAGTCAATTAAACTTCTTTCCTCTATAAATTACCCAGTCTCAGAGAGTATCTTTATAGCAATGTGAAAATGGACTAATACACCCTTCCCACTCAAACCCAATCTCAAACAAAGAAAATATGTTTGGAGATGCAGATGCATTGCATTGTTTTTAAAATTGAGAATTGGGACCCATGAATAGGCCATGACATCACAACTCATGATGACAGTAAGAGGAGTACAGATAATACTTGTCAGTCTCAAGGATTATATTAATAAATACCTTGAAAACACAAAACTTCTTTCAGGCAATATAATCTAGTATAATTAAATGTTTTAAATGGGCCATTCAAACTTTGTAGGGAATAATTTTACATTTACTGATGAGTCCCAAACAGAGCTAATTGGGCATTGCTAACAAGAAGTTGTGCCATAGCCATCAGTCAGGGTTCAAAAAGCTGTGAGTTGCCTAAGAGGACTCACACACTTCCATTAAGACATCAGTGAGTAGGATAAAGTTTACACTAAAAGTGAAGCCCAAGATGAAGGTTATTTGGTTAGAGACACAGATGTGGCTCTCTTCCTGGCACACAAACCTACAGAGGCCTTCCATCAGTCATGCAAGAAAGTCTTTGAACTTGTTCCTTGTGACTGAGTTCATCAAATGTGCAGTATGTCCCACTGCTAGCTCCTCCCACTGCTCCTAGGCAGCCTATGCCTCACAGTTGTGCTTGGTGCCTCGCCCACCTGTCTCTAATTTCTCTCTGCCCCATCAACCTGCCCCAAAACATTAAAGACACAATTGTAGTGATGCAGACTATATTGTTTCCATGAATATTTATAGAGTGTTTTTGTACTATATGGCCCTAAAAAACAAAGTCTATCCAAATCTCAAGCAAAAGGCATGTGATAGGAGTCAGGCATCAGGGAGATTCATCCTAAATTTAAAGACTTCAGTAACAGACCCTGGTTCCAGCTTAGCTAGCTGTTTCTGCTACTCTTAGGAGCATTGCCTCCACAGATACTTGCATTAATTAGAGACCAAAAATATAAACATTTTAATTGCTTTTCTTTTTGTACATTTTAGTATGAGTAGAGCTCCAATTCAGGTAATATTCACTAAAAATAAATGACAACTCTTTCAGTCTCTCAATATAAAAGTGATCATGGCCAAAATAAAGCCAAAGTTGTACTATGTTCACCAGAAACTTCTGCTTTGTTTTGTTTTGCTTTTAATTACATGTCGAGGAAAAGAGGGGCCTACATGGTACCACCAGTTTTTAATGATAATTTATTCAAAGTATCTGTCTTCTATGGAAGAATGTCCCAAATTGTTCATTAGAACCATGGTTCATCCAGCTCAAGATCTTGGCATGGAAACTTCATGGAGGAATATGAAGGCTGTCCTCCATGTTGCCACTTTTCAATTGTATGCCATGTATATTAATAAGAGGCATCAAAGACCCTGCCACTCTGTGCAATTGTGTAGGTTGTGCCCTGCAAAAGAGGGCCAGGCTGGAGAACACCTTGAGGCTGAAATCTGACCCACACTCAGGAATTCACTTGCCACCCACCTGGAAGAAGAGTAGGTTTTGTTTTGTTAGACCACAGGAGCTGCATGAGCTGACGGGGGCCTGGCCCACCTCTGAGTAAACTCACCATTGAACGCAATGAAATCAGGGAAGCTTATAAAACAGATCAAGGAACTTATTGTGAACCATTTCCTTTGGGAAAAGGTTCATAAGTGACATTGTAAAAGAATTAGAGTTAAAGAAATTTAATGATTTAACAAGCAAAGCTTATGAGTTTTACCATCTTTATCATAGATGGCATTAAATGACCATCATCTTCATCAAAGAATGGTAGCTTTTACTTTGTGGTGGCACTGAAAATTATTATTGGATCAATATCTGCAGATTTCCTTCTTCCCAACTTCTCCCCAAAGAAGGATTGTAGATTGCTATGTCATCACTGAGTTGTGGCTAACAAAAAGATTCTCCAGGTAGTTGGTGAGTGGCAGAGTGGAAAGTTGACTCTCTGGGACCTAGTCTCAAAGGAACAGGGATAGAGCAAATATAGAGAACTATTTAAATAAGAACTGTGGTAGCTACTTATAGCTATCACTATGAATATGGAATCTGGGGAAAAGAGAAAAATATTTGGAGTATTTATAGGAAGTTTTTCCATATTGCTCAGAGTAAAACGCCTGTCTTTTAAACTACAGGGAAAAAAATCAACATTATTTTTTAAGGCTTTTGTTGAAGTAACTCCATGCAAGGAGGAAGTCATGCAATAATAAGTAGTTATTCTTTAGCATTTGGGACCAATAAGAAGATATCCCAGTACTAAATGCTCGTCATCATGACATTTGCAGATTAGCAAGCTTAAAAATTTTAAAAATAAAGCCACAAAAAAATTTGACAAGCATTAGAGAAAGGCTTTCTAAGTACAAAGCAAAAACCATTGAGGAAAACATTCATATATTTAAGAAAAAAAGTAAAATTATGTGTATCTTAAAAACACTACAAATAAGAAACCAGGGAGGCAATATTTGCAACGTACTTGGTAGACAAAGGGTTGCTATCTGATACATTCAAAAAAGATTTTACATCAACAGGAAAAAGGGGAATTCTTTAATTGAAAAATAGGCAAAGAACACAAAGAAGCAAATTACAAAAGGAAAATAAACATAGGAGTTTAAATTCAACCGTACCAGTATCGCACAATAAGTTCCATATTTGGCTATCAAATTGGCAAAGGCTAAAAACCGAAATGAATTCCCTGTGGTGGAAGATTATGAGGAAGCAGACACTCTTCTACTCTGCTGTTTTATCAGTATTTCTATGTAGAGGATACAACAGTGAATGAGAAAAACAGACCCAGCTCCCATGAAACTCAAGGTCTGTGGGGAAAGCATCACAAACACACAGAAATAAAATAGTCACAGTGGATCTGGGGTGGAGCTATCAGGTAGAGCCCACATACATTACCCAACTCTTCATCTGAACCCTGTGATGTAGATATGGGGTAGAAAGGCCAGAATCCAATCTTATGGAACGCATGTGGCATACAACATATGTTTCCATAGTAGGGCTTCTCATTAAAATCATCTCACAGGTGGGGTCAGAGCCAGGATCAGGGAATGGAGGAGGACTTTTTCTCTTTCTCAGCATTGAAAATAAGCAAAGAAACAAACAAGCATAAAGCTATTTCCACTTCTTCTTAAGAAAACTGTAAATATTTATAATGTAATATGAAGATTAATCTGATGTGTTGGATGTTTTTAATTCCATGATCTCAAGCGAATTCTGCTCTTTAAAAATGGCCTTCCTGCCATTTAGAGTACATTTAAGTACTTTTAACTGTCTACATCTTAACCCATTTACTCTAATTCTGGAATATATTCTAAAAAATAAAAATTAAAGAGAAGTTCAAAGTTTTATGTTTCTCTCAGTATTGTTTGTAATAGAAAAATTAAAATTACAATATTCTCATACTCTACAACAACTTGAAAATTATTTAATAAAAGACTACTAGAAATAGTTATTTTTTATTATTTATTTAGAGAAGGAATCTTGCTCTGTCACCCAGGTTGGAGTGTAGCGGCGTGATCTCAGCTCACTGTGACCTCCACCTCCCAGGTTTAAGCAATTCTCCTGGCTCAGCCTCCCAAGTAGCTGGGACTAGAGGCATATGCTGCCATGCCCAGACAATTTTTTTTTTTTTTAAGTTTTAGCAGAGACAGGGTTTCATTGTGTTGCCCAGGCTAGTCTGAATTCCTGAGCTCAGGCAATCCACCCTCCTTGACCTCCCAAAGTGCTAGGATTACAGGTGTGAGTCATTGCACCTGGCCAAAATAGTCAATATTTTTGTTTGCTAAGATTTTTTTAATGAAGAAAAGTGCTCTGAGCATATTTTACATAAATAAATAGTTTATAAATTGGTATGTTTACTACATCCAAATAGTTTTAAGATATATAGACATACATACAGATGAGAAAGACCAAATGTATGCATTAAAATGTTAATAGTCATTTCTGTGGGTAGGGGAAATGCAAATATTTTGGCTCATATTTTGAAATTTTCTATACTTTCTAAATTTTCTACAGAAATAATTGGGGAGGAAATGTATAATCCTTTCAAGTTTTACTTTTTTGAAGTTATGTATGTCATTTATTTCTCAAAATGATGAGGTACATAAATGATTAAAATTTTTCTTTTTATGATCATGAATCATTAGGAAATCATGGTTAAAATTTTACTCTTTAAAAACTGCTTTTAGTTTCTTGGTAGAAAAGTACAACCTGACTCCAGTGGTATCTGTTATTTTCATTTAGGAAAGATAAAAGAGTACAATTACATCCCAGAACTGTGAGAAACTATCCACATTTCAGTGTGTAAGTGAGCTATTCCCAGGAGTGGTTTTCTGATGCCCCATCCTGTTATTTCCAATGAATATTTCTGATGTTATTTCATATTTCTCAAAGGATTTTCAAAATCTATGCGCCATCTTTTGCCTCACACACTCTTTAATCTTTCATATGTAATCTGTTGGAAGTTCTCCTTGATGCTTATTTCCAAACTGATGTGGTTATTTTGAATGTCTTTTGGAATGTTTAAATTACATTTTAAATTTAATTCTTTTTAATGACAAAATCGATTTCTGATCAATGTGGAAAAGTTAGAAAACACAGGTGAATCAAAAAAGAAAATGTCTCATAATCCCACAGCCCAGAGAGGATGACTAAATCCCATGGTATATTTTTGCCTTTTCTTATGCATAAATTTTCACTACACATCACACACACAAACACACATTTTCACTAAATAGGATTAAATTACATATACATTTTGTCTTTTCACTTAACAATACACAGTGAATATTTTTCTAAGTCAATAAACATGTATCTATAGTATCATTCTGAAGTGTAAAATGTATTCAACTGTGTAATATTTAGCATTTATTTAATTCTCTAATAATAAAAATTTTAGCTTTCTATTTAAATGTTTTTAATCATTACTGTCATAAAGTACACTCCAATGAACAACCTTGTAGTTAAATTTACATGTCATCTAGCTTGAGCTACATGTTTTGTATATATGTTAGATGCTAACAAAGTTACCAGAATATATTTAGAATTCTCTCCTCTACATTTGTTGTATATTTTAAATCAGTATTTCTTAAATTTAAAAAAAGTGTGAATCTCTTTTAAAGGAAACATTTCTGCAGATCCCAATTTGTATTTAAATTATTTTTATTGAGTGCCTTCTTAATATTTAGTAATATAAAGCAGGTATAAATTATCAATGCTACAGCTCTCTACAACTATAAAACCAAAATGAATTTACAAAATAGGTAAAACTTCAGGACCAATACAATTCAAACAAATAGTTGTTTAATATGACAACTAGTGTTGTTTTGCTAAAACTGAATTGCTGCTTGTGGAGTGAGAGCTGAGTTCACCTTCTATTAGGCAGACATGGAGGACGTGTGTATCCTGTGATGGCTTTGTTCTCTCATGCCTTTTTCAGCTTGAAGTATGGAAAAATATTCATTCCTACTGGTCACCTAAACATTGCTTACCCTTCATTTTGCTGGTGGTTATTACTTCAGTGCTGGCTGCCACTCACTCCTCCACCTCCATTAACCCAACAAAAAAGTAGTACGACTTGGCTTGGGTGTCAGCACCGTCCTAAATATAAATGCTAACATAGGCACTGAATTCACCAGGTTGTTCTTGTGTCTAAGGAGGTCATATAACCCAGGATATAGTTAACTTTTTTTTTTTTTTTTAAATAGCACAAAAACAGAATGTAAAATTTTACAATTTTATAACAAACTTCCTGGTGTTGTTTGGATCTGTGTCCCCACCCAAATCTCATACTGAATTGTAATTTCCAATGTTGGCAGTGGGGCCTGGTGGGAGGTAATTGGATCTTGGGTGTGGATCCTTCATGAATATTTAACACCATTCGTGGAGGGGTGGGGAGGCGATAGAGAAAAAAAAAGAAAAAAAAAAAACACCATTCGTGTGGTGCTGTCTTGTGATAGAGTTCTCACGAAGATCTGCCTGCTTAAAAGTGTGTGGCACCTCCCTGCTCTCTTTCTTCCTCCTGCTCCTGCCATAAGACGCCTGCTCCTGCTTTGCCTAAAATGCCTGCTCCCGCTTTGCCTAAAACACCTGCTCCGGCTTTGCCTTTCACCATGAGTAAAAGCTCCCTGAGGCCTCCCCAGAAGCAGACGCCACCATGTTTCCTGTACAGCCCACAGAACCACGAGCCAATTAAACCTCTTTTCTTTGTAAATTGCCCAGCCTTGGGTATTTCTGTATAGCAGTGTGAGAATAGACTAATACACCTAATACACCCCCTAAACCCCCGTATGCCCTAGTGAAAAAGGGAAATAAATTGGTTGTCATTGATTCACAGCAAATTCCTTCAACCTTCTTGTGTGAAGGAGAAACTTTTGACTTTCCTCAAGGAAGAATAAATGCTGTAGAGTACCAGAAAGATTTAGAAGAGGATTGGTCACAATCTTGAATATTCGAGGTACTGTACATACATTGAAAGGCTTAGCCAAAATCTGGAGGCAGTATTTTTCAGTGGTTATTTGAAAAACAGGCTTTCGCGCCAATCAGGTTTGGTATATAATGCAGATTGTTTCTCACAATGGAGTATGTTACTTAAATTCTCCTACCACCTTCTTTTTATTTGAAACTGCAACCTGAAACTTTCAGGTTTGTTGTAACAATCAAATGAGGTTTTATGTGTAAAGAAACTCTAACACTACTTAGTACTTGTATAAAGTCTAAACTCCTTAGTATGGCTCATAAGTCACTGTCCCTCTGATATTATCTCCTCCCATTCTTTTTGTAACTTATGGTCAAACTCATTCTCCTATGAACATTTTGAGCTTCTTCCTGCCTGGAGAACTTTACACAAGCTTCTCCATCTCCCTGGGACATTCTTCTCCCAAAATTACCAAGAT
The DNA here is from genome assembly GCF_001604975.1 of Cebus imitator. Taxonomy (NCBI): domain Eukaryota; kingdom Metazoa; phylum Chordata; class Mammalia; order Primates; family Cebidae; genus Cebus; species Cebus imitator. The sequence goes on from NW_016107357.1 coordinate 2,347,716, forward strand.
ATACTTCTTTATCACTCTTCAGTCTCTGCTAAGACACCACTTCTGCCTAAAATAAAATAGACCCCATCACTCACCTAGAATTCTTCCCCATTTTAACTCTGCTTTAATTTTCTTTTCTATAGATGTTATTGCTCCTTGAAATTATGTTACCTGTTATTTGCTTGTCTGTCCTTTGTCTATCTCCCCATTGAATGTAAGTTTCCTAACATTTCGAACAATGTTTTATTCCCAATCATACCTCCACTGTCACAACTGTACTTTCCCAAAGTGAGCACTCAACATTTGTTAGTTGAATCCTTAACATCGCAGAAGGAAAGCTTTGATATCAAGTTGCAAAATATGTAAGTCTTTCATACAGACAATTAATTATAAGATAAATTAACATCAATTACTAAACTCCTACCACATATTTAGCACTGTGATAAGACCTCTTAAGAATGGGAAAAACATATGACAAGAAGCTCAAGCACAGAGCAATTGAGATGATATAAAATAAATATAGTTTAGTGCCATATGCAAGACTCTAGACTTTTTCACTTAAATTACTAATAAAAGAAACTATAGAATACAGAGAACAAATGGAAAGAAGAAAAGCATTTAAAAAAAAACCCCACAACCATAATGGCACTTTTATTGTACTGGCACCTGGAGCTGCCCACCCCATCACAGCCACTGGTGTGCTTGGTTGTATGCAGTGACAGGACCCTACACTGCCAAATCCCTCACCACTTTGTGCCTGCTCGCCCTTGGCAGGTGTGGGATCCAGGCCAGTAGCCTGGATCTTACTTTTATTGTTTTTTCAGGTATTTGTATTTGTAAGAATAAACAGAAACTTTAACAAGTGTTTCCATAATTTCAGTGGCTTAACACTAAAAAATTCACAGTCTAATGAGGGACTCTGTTCTACACAGTCATTCAGCTACAAAGTTTCTTTATATCTGAGGCTCTGTCTTCGTCTGTATGCTTGGATTCCTCTCCATTCAGCCGTAGGTGAGTAAAGAGAGGACTCCATGTTCTGTATGGGTCAAACTTGGAACTGCGGGATGTCAGTCCAGCTTCCAGAATCTTCTATTTGTTCTGGAACCCAGTCATGTGGCAATACCTAAAGCAAGGAACCTAGAAACTACAGTTTTGCTGTGTGACTAAGAAAAGGTTATCGTGGATTTACTGAGCAAAACAGTCTCTACCACAGTACTAAAAAAAGATAGGTGTAATATTATTTAGTGATATTATTTAATAGAAATCATAAATCTGGAGATACATTCTAACAGAGATGTTTCTGTTACGTTGGGAATAATTGCACCAAATCACCGCAGCAAATCACCAGTTTATTTCAAGAATAAATTAAAGAACTTTCAATTGTTTTAGTTTAATTTTTAACCAGGTACCACTATGAAAGCCATTATCATGCTATATACTTTCTTAAAATTCATTTTGGTGATCATTTCAAACATTTGTGATTCGGAGGTACAAATCATTATTATAACTTTTGTGATAACAGTGCATCATAGCTGGTGATAGTCTTGTAGGCTAATCCATCAGTCCTTTTATAATATTACTGTCACAGTATCCCTGGAGTGTTGCTTCACCAACTGGAAACCTCTATGGCTGGCAGTGTCTTCTGCCTGAGTATTGTTCACACCTGCTGGGCTCCTTCTACCCACTCAGCCCAGGAGGCTGCACTTGGCTCGTGCTACTGGCCTGGATCCCACACCTGCCAAGGGCGAGCAGGCACAAAGTGGTGAGGGGTGTGGCAGTGTAGGGTCCTGTCACTGCATACAGCCAAGCACACCAGTGGCTGTGATGGGGTGGGCAGCTCCAGCTGCCAGTATATGTGCCAGCTCCATTCAAGGCTGTGGCTGGACCAGAGGTACTGCATGCAGCTTCTGCTGTGGGCATCCACATCTGGACGAGGGGAACACAGTGGTGCCTGGAAGCCTGGAGACACCAGGAACCACAAAGCCCCAAGGAGGGTGTCACAGCCCTGGCTCAGAGAGCCCCTAAGGTCTGGGGTCCCCAAAGGGTCACAGCTCTTCTCTTCTCCCCTTGTCATCCGCAACCTGTTCCACATCCAGGAAGAATAAATTCTGCAGACAACTGGAGAGTCAGTAAGGCAGAGAGAAGCTTCACTGAGCAATAGAACGGCTCTCAGGAGACCTGAAGTGGGCAGCTCCTTTCCACAGGCAGGTCATCTCAAGGAGTGTCTAGTTCTTGGTGGAGGGGAGACCCTTCAACAAGAAGAGACCTCTAGTCGGTAGCTCCTAGCACCTTTCCACAGGCAGTTGGACCTAATGAGTCAAGGAAACCCAAAGTGGGTAGCTCCTTCTCCCAGCTGGTAATCCCAACCTCTCTCCAAGTCTGGCTGAGTCTGGGGTTTTTATGGGCTCAGACGAGAGGAAGTGCATGCTGACTGGTTCATGGGCAGCCATGGGCAGCCCAGAAAAAAACACCGTAAGTTCTCACTCCAGTTCATGAACCTGTCAGCCTGGCCACCCGGTTTCAGGCTGCCCTGGCTTGAAGGCAGGGCTTCACCAAGGACTTGCCTTTTTCCACCCAGGAGCCCCCCTGCCTCCTGTTCCCACCAACCCGCTGTCCATAATGCCCATGGTGCCTAGGCTGTTTGTGCTGAGGGGCACTTGCAGCCCCTGCCATGCTGCCCTCAGCACCCCCTCAGCCTCTCTCCCATGCTTATTGGTTCCCAAAGTCCAGAGGGGACCCAGATGGCAGGGGACTGGCATGTCAGCACTGCCCTAAGCACAGGTACAACTGGTCAGATCATGACAACACCTGGACTGGCCTCAACTTTGATCCAAAATCACAGTGGGTGCCAGGAGCAGGGAGAGGCCAGACAGAGGGAGCAGGCACTTCTGAGCCTGCAGGAGTTGGGGGTGGGGTTCCTGGGTCTCTGAGAGCACATAGATGCCCAGTCTGCAGCTGCAGCTCGGTGGCTGCAGCTGCACCTGGCAGGGCAGTGCTCCTACCCTGCCAACTCAGTAGGGGGTGGGACTCCTGCTTGTCTCTGTTGGCAGGCTCCTCCTAGTATGTGGCTCTGGCCACACGTCCCCTGCTGCAGCTGGTGTCGCCATAGCAGCTGCTTCAGACTGGCCACCCACCATCTTTACTCATCCTGTTTTGAGCATTTATTTTCATTCATAGCACAGTTAAGATGAACTACATCTTAGGACATTTTTCAAAATGTTTACAACCTATTTTCTGAACCCTTGCCTATCTGATGATATTTTTCTATTGCTTTCACATAGGAAACACTAATTGTCTGTGAATAAAATACTTATATCTCAACATTTCTCCTTCAAAAATTATAACTATGGCAGAAAAATGAAAATTAGCCTGATGTTTTGTTTCTTCTTGCTATCTTATATTTTACCCAAATAACATGCAAATTCTTTATTAGTATTGCCAAGAATGTGCTGAGGTTTTCCAATTTCATAAGTAAACATTTTTCAGCTCCACAAAATTTTCTGTAATTATGTTATTTCTTCTCTTCCTGTTATTTTGATTTCTTGCAGAGAAAAAATAACCTGGAATCCTTAGTTAGATGTGTGTTTTCTGTCCTCCATATCTACATATTTTCTTTCATCACTTTCATCTATTTTATATTCTTGGAAAGCCTCTCAAGTTGATTTAATTCCTGTTTTAATGAAACTATGGAAAATAAAGTCATGAAAGGAGCAAGGAAAATACAATGGAATGGAAATTAATACAACTATATATAATATTTTGTGAAACCAGAATTGCAATAATATTTCATTCTTCCTGAAGTATAGATGTGGGAAGACATGCGGCAGGAGGTATATGTGACATAACTCTGGAAAGACATGTACATTTCCACCAGTTGGACAAGTCAGCAAATGTTATTTTAGGCAGATAAAAGAACATATTTAAGGGCATCATGTGTCATTACAAAATGAGCTGTTTTCAGGGGCCAGAGAGATGGTCAGTGGGGCTGAATCTTACACTCTCAGGAGTAGTGGTAGGAAGCTGATGTGGTTTGAGGTCAGATGGTGACCCCTGTAATATACAGGTGGGTTAGAGTAAGGCAGTGGATAGAAGAAACAGAGGAGAGAAGGAAGCCTCTAGCATTCTAGCTTGGAAGACTGGTGAGATGATTCTCACTATTAGTAAGAAATAAAAATAGAGAAGCGTATTTTTTGGAAGATAATTTGCACAATTTAAAAATATGAGATTTGAATGTCTGTAAGGTTTTTGGATCACACTATCATTATATATTTAGAATTATGAGCCTTGAACTAAGAAGAGATATTAGGATGCAGTGGAAACTTGAAAGGATATAAGGGAGTTATATCTCAGTGTTTCAGATTTCCCAGAGTAAGCATCTAGAATGGGCAAAGAGCTGGTGTTGGACCAATTGGGAACACCTCGCTTTAGTTTTCAAAACAAGAAAGTAGTCAGGAGTGCCAAATTATTCAGAGTGATCCAATAAGATGAAGAATTTAAAATGCCATTTCCCAGCTTGAAAATTAGAGGTGATTGTGACCAGGATGAGATCAGCTGCAGCTGAGTAACGTTTGGGGAAGCCAGAAGCCAGAGTGCATTGGGCAGGACAGTGAAAGCAAGGTGACAAAGAGGAGGCAATGAAGGTCTTGCTTAGCAATAGCAAAGCTCACTGCATCTTTCCTGATTCACAACTCCAAAAACTTAGCATTTTTGCTGTCACCAAAGTGTTTGCATAGGACAACTTTGTTGCCCATGAGGTAATTAGACTGCCAATATCCTCCTATCTGAGTATCATGTTGTAAATAAAGCTATAATTAGAGAGGAGAAGCACAATGGTACGCATTACTCTGGAGAGCCTGAAGTTTTGGAAAAGTATCAATAAAGACTCCTTTGCAAATCACTGTGTGTAAGAATAGATTAATACTGTAGCAGGTCACAATGTCTCCCTAGGGTCATGGCCCACACAGACCATACTGTCACCCTCACTCTGCTTCCATATTTCCACTTTCACTCCCATCTCCTTGCTCAATCTCAGTCCCCTGCCCAGATTCTGCTGTTTGTCACAGCACTCAGCAAAGAGTTCAGAGTTCCGTAAGTGCTGTGGATCCAGGAGGGGATATAGAGGTACCAACCTGTATCAAGCTATAAAACCTTTTTTTAATCTCTTCTCCTCCCTTAGTTCTCTATTCTCCAATAAAACCTAGAGATTTATCACATTTTGTTAGCATGAGAAACTTTATCTATTAATCCTTACTTTTAGTTGCCAGGATATATGAATCTCAAGAATACAAATGTTCTCTTTGTATCATCCTGTTCCTTCCAGGAATTACAATACACAGCTTGAGCAAGCTGTTCTATAAGGAGATCATTTGCCTCAACTTATATCTATGTAACTTTTAACTACTTTTAAAGCTTACTATAATGTAATGCATGCTTATTGAGAAAATCAGAAAAATACCAAAAGAGCTTGATGAAAAAAATTCCACAGTAATTCTACAAAACAGAAAACTATAATATTTTTATCTTGTTATGAAACTTTCAAATTGACTTTCAATTTTCAAATATTACATACAGAGAAAAATACGTATACACTTTAGCCAGCTTTTTAAAACTGAAAAGAATGTGCCTGGAACAAGGACCAATAATTCAAAAGTTATATATTAAAAGTAAATCTCTCTCTCTTGTCTCACAATCTTGATCCTGTTTCCCAGGAGCAATGCATGTTAGCATTTTATTCTGTACCCTTCCGAACGTTCACTGGCATGTAAAAGTATGCAAATTGTAGAAACAGATTTACCTTAAATAAGCTTAATATACTGCAATACTGATTTGTCCTACCTTTTTAACTTAACTTTTAATTTTCTCTTCAATATTTTCAGAGAAAATTACTTTCATTAATTATATGTTATTTCTTTATTCAAGTGAGAACTTCCAATATTTGATTTTCTTTTCCTGTATTAATTTGCTTAGGATAATGGCCTCCAGCTCCACCTGTGTTGCTGCAAAGGACATGATCTCGTTTTTTATGGCTGCCTAGTATTCCATGATTTGTATGTACCACATTTTCTTTATCCATTCCACCACTGATGGGCACCTAGGTTGATTCCATGTCTTTGCTACTCTGGAAAGTGCTGTGATGAACATGCACTTGCATGTGTCTCTATGGTAGAACAATTTATATTCCTTTGGGTATATACCCAGCAATGGGATTGCTGGGTTAAATGGTAGTTCTGTTTTAAGTTCTTAGAGAAATAGCCAAACACTTTCCATAATGGCTGAACTAATTTACATACCTAACCGCAGTATATAAGAATCCCCTTTTCTCCACAACCTTGCCAGCATTTGTTACTTTTTGACTTTTTAGTAATAGTCATTTGACTGGTATGAGATGGAGTCTAATTGTGGTTTTGATATGCATTTCTCTAAAGTTTAGTGATGTTGAGCGTTTTTTCTTATGCTTGTTGGTCACATGCTTTTGCAAAGTGTCTGCTCATGTCTTTTGCCTACTTTTAAATGGGGTTGTTTAGTTTTTTGCTTATACATTTGTTTAAGCTCCTTATAAATTCTGGGTATTAGACTTTCTTCTGCTAGCTTTGGGGTTGGCCTGCTTTTGTTTCTTTAGCTTCTCTTGTTCGAGTGTTAGGTTGTTAATTTGTGATCTTTCTAACTTTTTGGTTAGTGGACCTTTGCTGCTATAAACGTTCCTCTTAACACTACTTTAGCTGTGTCCCAAAGATTCTGTTATGTTTTACTTCATTCTCACTGGTTTCCAAGAAGTTCTTGACTTCTGCTTTAATTTCATTATTTAGCCAGAAGTCTTTCAGGAGCAGGTTGTTTAATTTCCCTGTAATTGTATGATTTTGGGTGATTTTCTTAGCATTGATTACTATATTTATTGCTCTGTGGTCCAAGAATGTGGTTGGTATGATTTCAGTTATTTATGAATTTGCTGAGGATTGTTTTATGACCAATTGTGTAGTCAATTTTAGAGTACATGCCATGTGCAGATGAGAAGAATGTATAGTCTGTTGTTTGGGGGTTGAGAGTTCTGTGAATGTGTATTAAGTTCATTTCGCCAAGTGTTGAGTTCAGACACCGAATATCTTTGTTGGTTTTCTGTCTTGATGATTTAATGCTGTCAGCTGGGTGTTGAAATCTCCCACTATTATTATGTGGTTATCTAAGTCTCTTTCTTAGGTCCTTAAGAACTTGCTTTATGAATCTGGGTGTTTCTATGTGGATAGAAGCACCCAGATTCATATATGACATATATGTTATATATATATATATATGTTATATGATATATGAATCTGGGTGCTTCTATTCAGATTGTTGTATGTATATATGGGTGTTGTATGTTGTGTGTATATATATATATATATATATATATATACACACACACATATATATACACACAACATACAACAAGAAGTATATATATCATATATGTATATCACAGTGATGTCTTCCTGTTGTATTGCACCCTTACTATTATGTAATGCTCTTGTTTGTCTTTTTTATGTTTATTATTTTAAAGTTTATTTTGTCTAAAATTAGAATAGCAACTGCAGCTTTTTCTGTTTTCCATTTCCTTAGTATATTTTTCTCCATCCCTTTCTTGGAGCTTATAAGTGTCATTTCATGTGAGATGGGTCTCTTGAAGACAACATACCATTGGATCTTGCTTCTTTATCCAACTTACCACTCTGTGCCTTTTAATTGGGGCTAGCCCATTTACATTCAAGTTTTACTGGTTTATGTATGTGTGTTATTGTACTGGTTGGTAATGGTCTTTCTTTTCTGTATTTAGTACTTCCTTCAGGACCTCTTTTAAGACTGATCTAGTGGTAATAACTTTTCTTAGCATTTGCTTGTCTTAATAGGATCTTATTTTTCCTTCATTTATTAAGTTTAGTTTTAATGACTATGAAATTCTTTGTTGGAAATTATTTTATTTAAGAATGCTAAATATAGGCCCCCAATCTCTTATGGCTTGTAGGGTTTCTGCTGACAGATCTTCCCTTAGCCTGATGAGGTTCCCTTTGTAGATGACCTTCCCCTTCTGTTTAACTGCCTTTAACATTTTTTATTTCATTTTGACCTTGGAGAATCTGATGACTATGTGTCTTGGAGATGATCTTCTTGTGTAACATTTTTCAGGGGTTTTCTGCATTTCCTGAATTTGAATGTTGGCCTTTCTAGTGAAATTAGGGAAATTTTCATGGATAATATCTGAAAACATGTTTTCCAAGTTGCTTGCTTTCTCTTCCTCTCTTTTAGGGAAACTAACGAATCATAGATTTGGTCTCTTTACATAATCCCATGTTTCTCAGAGATTTTTTTTTTCCTTTTTCTTTATAGTTTTTTCTTTATTTTTGTCTGAGTTACTTTTTAGATTCAGTGTTTGTTCTCCAAGATTCTTTCCTCAGCTTGGTCAATTCTAAGTTCTTGTGATTGTATTCTGAAATCCTTGGAGTAAGATTTTCAGCTCTATAAGATCAGGTTGATTCTTTCTTAAAATGGTCATTTTGTCTTTCATCTCCTGTAGCATTTTATTTTTATTCTTTAGAATTCTTGGATTGGGTTTTGACTTTCTTCTGAATCTCAGTGATCTTCATTCTTATTCATATTCCAAATTATATTTCTGTCATTTCAGCCCCTTTAGCCTGGTTAACAACCATTGCTGGGAAATTAGTACAACTGTTTAGAGGGAAAAAGACACTGGCATTTTGAGTTGCCAGAGTTCTTATGCTGGTTCTTTCTCATCTTTGTGGCTGATGTTTTTTTTCGTCTTTGAAGTTATTGTCTTTTGGATAGGTTTTTTTTTATTTAACCATTTTTATGTCCTTGGGGGTTTGACTGTGGTATAAAATGGGTTTAGTTGACTGGATTTGTTTCTGTAATAGTTTAGGGGTGCCAAACCCCAGTTCAGGATACCTGGGCTGGATGCTCTAACTCTGGGGAGTTGGTATCAGGACCCTGGCTTTGTTCTCTGTCCCCTTGAGGTTAGGGATCTACTGTACTGTCGAGGCTGAGGTATTCCCAGACCACTGGTCACAACACTCTGATGGGTGGTGCTAGGTAAAGTGCTTCAATGGGCAATGGTAGTGGGATCTGTGATCATTTGCAAGTACCACCAACAGCAGCAGCATGGCAGGGTAGATCCTTATTGATTGAGGTGTGGCACTGGCAGGCACATGGGTGCTAGCCTCCATCAGGGTGTTTGCAGTGGTGGTGGTGACAGAGTGGCATGGGAGAGGGGTATGGGGCTGCTGGCATCCATGGGTGTGTGTGCACCAGCAGTGGTGGTGGCACAGGGGCAGAGCACTGGCAGGCATGGGGCTGGCACCCTCTACGCATGTGTTCATACCAGCCAGCCCCTGTACTTGACACTTCGGATACTGCCATGAACAAGACAGAATAAAGTTTCTTTCTTTGTAACAGGAATCCATAGTTATTCATGTTGGGCTGTTTCCAACTTTATATATTGTAACTATGAATCTTTTGTGTGCCTGTAATTATTTCTTTGTTATATATTCCTAGAAATGCTTGTATTTTATCAAACAGTACAAACATTTTTTAAGCTTTTGGACAAATATGCCAAATTAGCTTCCAAAAGGTTTACACAATTTGTATCACACACCACAAAGGAACAGCATGACTATTTCAACAGTCCCTGACAAACAGTATGCTCCTGTCTCCTTCCATTCAGACAATAAAATCAATCCTTGACTAAGCTACCAAAATAGGAGTACACAGGTTTAATTCAGATATGTAACCAAAAATAGGCTCTTGTTTTCAGCCTCAGTACATTGATATTTAGTGTAAGAAATTTAAATATACTCTTAATCATTGTTTCTAAACAGTATATCTAAAAACTTTAGATAGTCTTTGTATACAAAGATTTCATTTACAAACAGTGTAACTAAAATAATAACAATAATAAGAAGAACACAAAATGTCATGGGCAAAATTAAGTCATTCTCATGTTTTGGGAAAACTAGAAACCTGGCTGCCTTATTCAAGCAATGATTCATTAACACTAATTGGTGCTTTTTTTTTCCATGCAAGAGAGAAAACTGTTCTAGATCCTAATCATTCCTCATTACAGTAACAGCAGGCTGTATGTAATCTGCTACTCAGCTTTTCAGTTACAGAATCAGCTGACTTGTAATTAAAAGACATTTAGGTCTCAGAGGGAAAGAAAAACAAATCCTAATGACAAACAGACACCAGCAATTCCCAACCCTGCTTCCCTTACCTTGGTCTTTCCACTTCTGCAATCCTGCTGTCAACTTCACTCAATTCTGATCAGGGAAATGGAAAAACTGCTCCTTCTCCACTCTAAAATTAAAGAATATGAATAAGCATGTGACATTCACAATTACACAAATATCCAAATATGCTAGGCTGGAATAATAGTTTTCTGTTTATATTTAATATTAATTGTGTCTTTGAATATAAAATTAATACATTTATCTGAGAATTTTGAAAAATATAAGTAAGAAGTAAAAAACCTGCTGCAGAGAGGTATACACTATTAATTGTATACTGTGTTTTCTTTCACTCCTTTTTCTATATTTACATGCTTTTGAATTAAACATACACATACAATTTTGTTAATGGTTAGAAAATTGAGGCAAGACTGGGAGTTGAAAAGCATGCAGGTTCTACAATTGGACTTCATGGGGAAAAATTCTGATTCTGTCTCTTTTTACATGTGTGTTTTTGAGCAAGTCACTTAACCTCTCTGAGCTTCAGTTTCCTTATCTGTAAAATGGTAATAAAAATAGCATATATCACATGAGGATATTTTAGAGAATAAATAAGACAAGTATCTGTCATGTAATAGTCAGCAAATGTTAGCTACAGTAAAGCTTTTTAACCTGATTTTTTTCCAGTTGAACACATACCACTGTCATTGCCTCTGTAGGTAAAAAATGCTAAGAACATCACTTTAAATAGGTCTATAATATCCTATTACATGAGTGTTCTTCTGTGTTGAAAATTTCCCTTACTGGCCATTTTAGATAGTTTTCATTTTTTTCACCTCTGTAAATAGTATTGTTGTGAACCTCCACTGACTATTATCTCTGATTATAAGGAGACTTATTAGATTTTGAAATACTGAGTTTAAAGGATTAAAATTTTAAAGCTCCTTGAAACATATTTCTCAAGTGACTTCCAAAAGTAAGTTCTCTTTTTCTCCAGCAAGCTGTACAGTCTCTGATTTAGCACACTTAACAACGCTGGTGACAATCATATGTAAACCTTTTTGATTGACTGAATATGTGAAAATGCATTTTACTGCTCATTCAATTAGAAATTATTTCATTATTAAAGAAGCTAGACATGTTAAATCACTTCAGAATGTATTTCTTTCACTTATTTTTGTGAATTGTGCAGTCATTCACATTCCTTGTTCATTTTTCTGTTGTAGTATTGTTTTATTGATTTTTTTAGTGAGATTTATTTAGCAAGCATATTTCTAATTTTGAATTAAATATTACATTTCTTTTAGTGTTTTTTGTCTTTAAACTTTGATTTTGGTCTTTTTGAGGTAGTGAGTTTTCGATTTTAAAGTAGTAAAAACTATCCTTTTTTTCTTTCCTTTGTGGTTTCTTCTTGTTTTCCATGCTTCAGTGGCCTTTTTCATCAAACTTATTTTTAACTACCTATCAGAAACAACTAACACCATTCATCAGTGTTATGAAGAATTGTATCTCATGCAACAAATATAACAGCAAGAAATTCTCATTTTTATACAAATAAGAAAGTATACATTTTCATAGTAAGTTCATATTTGTCAAGACAGATCCAGTTTTCTTTCATCTTGCTAGTATCTCCATGATAGTTACTAGTTATGGTGGCCAATTAGAGTAAATTATGTTAATTTCCAAATACGAATTTCTTTGTAGAATTTCTCCTTTGAGAATTTTTATAATAAAGAGAGACCCAATTTGTTTTTCTAACAATGTTAGGGATGAAGTTGATAATGGTGTGTCTAAAAATAGTTCTTGAATAAAAGAATGTCCCCGATTAAAAACAAAAGCGCATCTGTTAGCTCCAATAGATTTATCATAACTTTATGGAATGAGACATTGTAAATAATGTTGAGGCTCAGCAAGAGCTCAAAGGTGAAAATAGCTGTGACTGACTTGTCAAGGTTGTCCTGGGAATGTGAAGTAAAGGGTGGCATGTGTGTCCAGTGTTCATCCTCTTACTGTTTCCTTTTAGAATCTATTCTATTTCTATGCTTTTATAAAGAAAAGTTGTTTTTGTTTTGTATTGTTTTATAATGAACTAATGCTTTTAAAAATCCTAGACAAAAACAAACAAAAAAGTTCCCATGAGCTATAGTCTTCTCTAGCCAGCATTGGGGTACTCAATATGTGGGGGTTTTTTTGAGACTAACATACTTTTCTAAGCCTCCTTCTGGATTATTTTCATGCCTTATTAAAACAGGGACACCCTTACTTGAAGTATTAACTCCTCTGTCAAAATGACAAATGTGGTTTCTCAAATGAATTTTAGTAGCTGTTTAGTGGGTTGTTAGATTACAGATCATATGTCACAATGATGCTATATGAGTCTAGGGCACACTTAAAAACAATTATAAACACATACCTGGGTGAAGGAATCAGAAAGGAATAGACTAGTGTTGGAAAATGCCTTGAAATCAAGTATGATACACATCTTTACAGTATCTCCTTCAGGTAGTGGTCTCACCCAGGCTTGAACATCACCAGATACTATGAGCTCTTATGCTATAAGAGCTTGCATTTCTTAAACACCTGCCTTTACACAGCAACTCTGACAAGGGGATTTTTTTTTCCTATTTAAAGATGGGAAAATCAGCTCAGTGTAGTTAAATGGCTGAACCAGTATTTGAAATCAGGTATGTACATGTACAACTTTTAAAAATGATAATGTAACTCCCAGCATTATCACAAACCTAAACCCCCAAATTTATGAAATAATAAATTTCTTCACTATTTGCTTAAGAGCCTTGTTTAATAAGTCAAAAATTATTTCACTGATTTGAAGAAACTGAAAGATAATTATACTTCATAAAAAGCAGTATTTTGAAATTTTCAAACAGCTCAGGAAGTGTTTCTGTTTACCCTCCAATATACTCATTTCACCTGTTAATACTGTTGCAAAATTAAAGTCTTGGCTTGATTTAATGACTAGCCAAGACTAATCTGAGTTGCTATATTGATTGCCTATGTAAAATCTGCTAAAAGATTTGAGAAACATTCTGACCTTTTAAATAAGTGAAGCATCTCTATGTTGCCTCAATCTTACTCATTTATTGAATTAGCATGAAAAATTCTATGAAGATATGGAACAATTTAGTTCCTTAATGTTTCCTCACAAACTAGAATTTAAATACTATTCATTTCATGTTAGCTGATAGGTGCATTCTACAATATGCCCACATGGTTTGTATGTGTATTTTATACTTTCTGAAAAACTATAGTTTGGCCCACAGCTAGATACTAGCAAAAGGAAATTGAGCAGTAAGCCTTGTAATTATCAGTTTGCTCATGAAACTGCCTTTTTGTAGTTAGCAAATGAAGATTTCCTAACAATCTTCATTTGTGATTTAGAGAAACATTTGCCAAGTTTAGAACCTACTCAAACCTTGTTGATTTCAAGTTCTGACCCAAACTTTAGTCATTGGTTTTGTTGGCAAAACAGGACTTTCTGTTTCTTAGAAAATCAGTAATAAAAATCTTCTTCGACATTTAAATTGCTTTACAAAATATTTTGATGAGTTAAGTATAAATGAAAAAGAAACATAAGGCTTACATTTCCTTTAAACACACAAGAGATTGTAAATAAAGGGAAAATGTTCATGGAAACATGTTTGGGAATATGCTGAAACTCTGAAAAACACTTAGGGACATTTGATGAGCCCAAGTACAGCTGGATCTTGCTCAGTCATGACTCTTTTTTTTTTTTTTTTAAGGTAATGGATTATAAATAAAAACATATATTAATAATTCACATAAGGGATTATAGCAACGGAAGAAAAAAATCCCTCTCCATTACTCATCCAGATGGAAAAATTCTATAACAGGCTTGAAAAAATAAAACATGAGAAAGCTGAAAAGTTTTATCTCTCACATAACACAGTTGCTTTTCCTGCAAAACACAACAGAATTACAAAATCAAGAAGATTAAAAATGTGGAGGATTAACTGAGTATCAGTTATGGCTATCAAACTGAATTCTTTTTATTCTCAAACTGATCTGAAAACTAGAACTTTTCACACTGGGATACATGGGAGATCATATTGTATATGCATATATAATCTCCCATGTATACACACACACACACACACACACACACACACACACACGTATATATACACACATATGTATATTTATGTACACGCACACACACAGAGGGAGAGAAAGAGAGAGAATCTATAATCTAGATTTTAAAACTTTTAAAGAAAATACAATTAAAAACACTTAAAATGTCTGCTGGGTGCAGTGGCATGCCTATAGTCCCAGCTACTCAGGAGGCTGAGGCTGGAAGATTGCTTGAGCCTAGGAGTTGGAGTCCAGCCTAGGCAACATATTGATACCCCGTCTCTAAAATAATAAAAATAATAAAATAAAATGAAATAAAATAAAATAAAATAGAACTTTAAAAACCCTTTTAATCTGTACTTGTGTAATAAGAAAGCAGTAAGAAAATCTGATATTTGGACCTATCCCTAATGTCTTCTTACTTTAATCAGTGCAATATTCATGCTTTCAAATAACTGTAGACTTGATAAGTAACAATGAAAACTTTGATGAATATCCACATATTGGTAATTCTTAAATCAGGATTTCAAGTCCTTGGATTGCAGTAACCTGTGCTTTGGGAAGCTCTGAAAGGGTATACAATGAATTAACATACCCAAATATCATGTACGTGGAGCAAGTTCAAATTTCCTCCCTGAAATAAACCACAGCTTAGTTGACACTATATAGCTCATTCACTCTTGTATTCACTCATTGAATATATAATTATTTGCAACCATTACTGGTACTAGTCACAATATTAGCTAGGCACTAAAAAAAAAAGAAATACACAGTATGATCCCTGTGGTATAATAAAAATATATATATTTAGTCTTTGTTTCTACTTCTTGGCAGAGAGCTTCTAAACCACTTAGAAATTTCTGAGTGATAAAAGTGCCTTCTGTATTCATAATGAGCCTGTTTGTTCCATACCTGAGCTAGGCTAACAGGCTGACGCATGGTGGGGTTAGACAGTTTCCAGGGAGAAGCTGGCCACTCCAGAAATAATGTCAAGCACTGGAATAGAGCATTGGAACTTTCAGCACCACTTCCTGGCCTCCAGAAAAGAGAAGGGGGCTGGTGATTGATCTCAATCACATGCCCAATGATTTAGCAAATCGTGCCTATGTAATAAACATCCAGATAAAACTCCAAAACAACAAAGTTCAGGAAACTTCTGGGTTGGTGAAAACATTGATGTTCTAGGAAAGTGGTATGCTTCCAGAAAACATGGAAGCTGTGTAACCTCTTTACCTCCTCAACAAATATCTTGCCCTCACTGTATCTTCGATTTAGCTATATGATACAGTGCTTTCAGTGACATCTGTGAGTTCTGTGATTCTAGAAAATCATCAAAACCGAAGGTAGGTCATGGGATCCCTTGAATATGGTCAGAATTACAAGTAGCCTAAAGGCCCAGGACTTGTAGCCAGTATTTGAAGTCAGGATAGTCTTATGGTGGACTGAGACCCCTAACCTGTGGGGTCTGTGCTGACTCCAGGTAGTTGGTGTTAAAATTGAATTGAATTGTTGGATACTCAGCCTGTATGACAGAATTGCTGCTGAACATACCCTTAAGAGCTTCCAGCCTAGTAAAGAAGACAGTCATATTCCCTGAGGAAGAAAAACCTATAAACCAGTTACACATGTGAATATCAATTTGAAAATCTTAAATACCAAGCATCAAAAATCCCACATTCTATTAAAGAAGGGTTCACTCCAGGAAAGCAAAGGTGATTTGAACTAAGGAAATTCATTAATGTAATCTATTAAATTAGCCGAGACAAGGATAAAAATCATATGACATATTTGTAAATGTGAACAGGCATTTAACAAAAATTCAATACACACTCATATTAAAATATTCAACATGTATTAATGCAATTTATAGTTATATATCAATGTAAAATATGAATTTAACATGAATATCCATTAACGTTAAAAGGTCATTCAGTTCAATTATATATCATTGTTTTTAACATGCTGAGTTAATTTGTGTATATACATATTTTATATAGGTATGCACATATGTATATATGTGCACAATTAATATATATCAATACCAAAGAAAACTACTGGTCATGGAAAAAGGTTCAAAATTTCAACATTCAATGAGGATAAAAATCAATAAATCAAACAGATCCAGAAAAATTTTTTGTTAAATTGTAAATTAATTTAGGAAGAATTTTCATCTTTATAATGTTGATTATTACCATGCAAGAACATATTTAACCTTTCTATTTTTTCAAGCCTACACTGTGTCATTCAGTGTGTCATATGTATGTGTATGTATTTATGCATTTTTCAACCACAAAGCCAACATCTTATTTAATATACAGACACTAGAATTTTTTCCAATGAAGTCAGAGAAAATAAGGATGTTCAATATATTTACTTTTATTTAATATTGTATAGATGGGCCGGGCGTGGTGGCTTAAGCCTGTAATCCCAGCACTTTGGGAGGCCGACGCGGGTGGATTATGAGGTCAAGAGATCGAGACCATCCTGGTCAACATGGTGAAACCCCGTCTCTACTAAAAATACAAAAAAGTAGCTGGGCATGGTGGTGCGTGCCTGTAATCCCAGCTACTCAGGAGGCTGAGGCAGGAGAATTGCCTGAACCCAGGAGGCGGAGGTTGCAGTGAGCCGAGATCNAGGTCAAGAGATCGAGACCATCCTGGTCAACATGGTGAAACCCCGTCTCTACTAAAAATACAAAAAAGTAGCTGGGCATGGTGGTGCGTGCCTGTAATCCCAGCTACTCAGGAGGCTGAGGCAGGAGAATTGCCTGAACCCAGGAGGCGGAGGTTGCAGTGAGCCGAGATCGCGCCATTGCACTCCAGCCTGGGTAACATGAGTGAAATTCCTTCTCAAAAAAAAAAAAAAAAAAAAAAAAAAAAAAAAAAAAAAAGGGGGAAAAAAAAAAAAAAAAAAGTGAAATTCCGTCTAAAAAAAAAAAAAAAAATATTGTATAGTTGTAATACCCAATGCAAACAGCCAAAAGAAAGTAGTTAAGGACATAAGAGTTAGAAAGAAAGAGGTAAAATTATTTCTACTTGCAGATGACATGATGGTATATATAGAAAAACCTGAAAGTATCAATTCAGTAGCTAACATAAGCAAAATAATCTAGAAAAATAAGGAGTTATAAAATTATAAAAATTCATACATTAAAACCATGAAAGAAGATATAATGGAAGAAATGCCCCATTTGCAAGAATAATAATTTCAAAAATAAGATAATTAAGCATAAATGTAACAAGAAACATCCAAAATTTACATAACTAAGAAATTATAACACATTCCAAATGACACAAAGTAGACTTGAAGAAATAGAAAGACTGTATGTTCTTGATGGTTATACACAACATCATAAAGATGAAAATTCTTTTCTTTCTTTTCTGAGATGGAGTTTTGCTCTTGTCACCCAGGCTGGAGTGCAATGGCATGATCTTGGCTCACCCCAAACTCTGCCTCCCAGGTTCAAGTGATTCTCTTGCCTCAGCCTTCCGAGTAGCTGGGATTATAGGAATACGCCACCATGCCCAGCTAATTTTGTATTTTTAGTGGAAACAGAGATTCTCCATGTTGGTCAGGCTGGTCTTCCTAATTTACAAATTCAATGAAATATTTTTTTCAGTATCAGTTTGCTGTATTGATGTTTATCTTCATTTAACGTTGTGATTTTGTGCCTTTTTCCATGTCTGGTAGTTTTTTTGTATTGATATATATTAGGTGTGCATATTTTGGGGGAAACACGTGATGTGATATTTTTATACTTGTATATGACGTGTAATTATCAAATTAGGGTAATTGGAATATTATTGCCTCAAATACAAGAAATTAAGAATAACTTAATCAGATGTTAAAACATATCACCAAGCTTTTATAGTTAAAATAGTGCAGGATCAGTACATAAATGCAAAGACCATTGTTAACAGAAAAAACAATATGCTGATTCACTTATGCATACGAGATTCATATACAAGAAAGATATTATTGCAAACCACTGATGACAAGGTGTATTATTTTATATACATATACTATATATAGCTGGATAGAATATGAAAAAGAAAATTAGATTCTTTTTTAAAAGAAGGAAAATACATTTTATTTCTGGTGAACAATAATTTTAATTGAGTTGAATTATATTACTGTTGACTTTAGAAACTGTAAAGGCTTTACATATTTCTCAGATGCAGAAGATAATCTGTCAGATGATTACTATGTGGAGAAAAGAAAGGATAAAAGAAACCAAAATTGGAAATGGTGCATGTTAAAGGAAAACAGAAGTGGGTATATACCCACTATTTTTGAAATTAGAACAAAAAAAAATAACTTCAGTTTCTTTAGCATAAGAGCATTTGCATTGCAGGCTTTTTTGATATGTAAGAAAATGCTTGCAAAGTTCTAGTATTGTGCTCAATAAAAGTAATATTATTGTTGGATTTCATGTCCCCTTAAAACACCAACATGATATGTATATATAACTAGTGACAGACTAATATAAAATATATTTAAATTTTTATTTTTAAAAATCAACTTAGGATACTGAGATCCTCTTATAATTTATTTTCATTTTTAAATTAACTTTTTATTTTATAATAGATTAGAATTTACAGAAACATTGTGAAGATAGGACAGAGAGTTCAATGTACTCCACACGCCATTCACCTAATAACATCTTATGTTAGAATGGTAGATTTGTTACAATTAATAAACCAATATTAATACATCTTTATTAAAGAAAGTCCATACTTCATTCAGCTTTCTTTAATTTTTACCTAGTATTATTCTTTCTTTTCCAATATCCCATACAGGATGCCACATTACATTGACTTATCATGTCTCCTTAGGCCTTTAGAGTAGTTCAGACTTCCCTTGTTTTTGATGACATTGACAGTTTTGAGAAAGCATTTGAAGAATGTCTCTCAATCAAGATTTAAATTGTTTTTTTCATGCTTTGACTGAGGCTATGTAATTTGTCAGAAACTATTAAAAAGCTAAAACATCTCTTTTCATTACATCATATAAAGTGTATATACTATTAATGTGAATTATCACTGTTGATGTTAATCTTGACCACCTGGCTGATGTAAAGTTTGTGAGGTTTTTCCACTGCAAAGTTAATACTTTTTCCCCTTTCCATACTAGACTATTTAGAAGAAAGTCTCTATATCCAGCCCACACTGTAGGAGTGGGGAGTTAAGCTCCACCTCCTTGAGGTCAGACTAACTGCTTTATATAAATTATTTGGACTTATTCTGCATGGCAGATTTATTTAATCTCCCCAATTCCTTATTCTTTCAATTATTTATTTATATTAGTATCAACTCATAGATACTTATCTTATACTTTGGGTTATAATTCAATATTCTTTATTTCATTGCTTCAGTTGTTCCAGCTCTGGCCATTGGAGCTCTTTCAGCTGGCTTCTGTGGTCCATTGACATATACCCATCATTGTGGGATTTTCTTTTGTTTAGCACGTTTTTGCTTTCTGGCCCTACAAAATGTTCCATGCTTACCTTTCATATATTCTGCCCAGTCCTATGAATAACCAATGTCAATGAATCAATAATGTAAATAGTCATTTCATCAAGGAACTCTGGTTCCTGTTTTACTGGAAATTGCTATTAAAAGATAAGATCTGGATACTAGGTGGTATGCTTATTTCTACTGGTGTGTCATTGCTTTGAAGTCCTCTTAGCTGAAAAAGTAAGAGAAATATGTGTGTATACCAACTCAACCCATGTATCTGTCACTAGGCTGGAGTGCAGTGGCATGATGTTGACTCATTGCAACCTCCACCTCCTAGTTCAAGCGATTATCTCCTGCCTCAGCCTCCCGAGTAGCTGGCACTACAGGTGCATGCCACCACGTCCAGCTAATTTTTGTATTTTTAGTAGAGACGGGGTTTCACCATGTTGGCCAGGGTGGTCTTGATCTCTTGACTTTGTGATCTGCCCACCTCGGCCTCCCAAAGTGTGGGATTACAGGCATGAGCAACCGCGCCTGGCCCCCAGCCCACATATATTTCTATGTGTAACCATCTGTACCTGTAATTAGCTAATCATGAGTTCATACTGATATCTCCCATTGTAACCCATTAGCACAGGGATGATAATATCCTCATCCTCTGGGTTATTTGTAAGGTTGTACTCCAATAGCTAGAAGGCTGGCTCCTACTCTCTTCTATCCATTTACTTAATCGTTCAATTACAATGTATATGTATAAAAGTATTAGAACTCTTCATTTGTATTTCCCTAGAAAACCACTTCATCAACTAGAGTACAGTGCTATATGCAGAGTTGCTTTAGCCCTTACTCTCACACACTACTTAGTTTCAAAATTACTTAGGTTAGCACCTTTTCACTTACCCCCTTCAGTAAGTTTGTTTCATACATTTATAATGGAGTTGGATTGCTTTGTCATATTCTGCATTTCATTCTGGTACCCTCCAACTTATGAAATGATTCTTTAAAAGTTTGCACACATTAAGTCAATTCAGGTTTTGACAAACTCATATTGTCATTTATTCACCATTATAGTATTACACAGAAGAGTTTCACTACCCTTAAAAATCTCCTATACCTCACCCATGTTTTTTGTCTATCATTAGTTTTGAAAAGCTGTCATCCATTTTTACTTCAAATATGTACTCTGCTCCTTCTCTCTTGTTTCAACTGTATGTAGGTTATACTATACATATATTATACTTTTTAAAATTCCTTCACAATTTTTGGATGTCCTGTTCTGTTTTTTTTTTCCTTTTTTTCTTCACTTTCACATTTAGGAAGTGTTTATTAACATTAATATATCTTCTAACTTATTGAGTCTTTCTTTGCCCATGTGCAGTCACCTAGAATTTTCTGTTCTTTTTTCTTTTTGCTGTTATTTCCTACAAAAATAACAGGTTTATTCTGAGCTTCGAGAATCTGTGATTTGGTTTCGTCTTTGGGGAAGATTTTCAGTCACTGTTGTTTTAAATATTTCTTCTGTTTCTTTCTCTCTTTCTTTTTCTTCTGGTATTTCCATTATGCATAAGTTACACCTTTTCTAGTTCTCTCACAGTTTTTGTCTTTTTTTCTCTTTGCTTTTCAGTTTGTCAGTTCCAACTGATATATCCTCAGAGATCTTTTCCTTAGCTATATCCAGAAATGTGAGCCCATCAAAGGCATGCTTCATTTCTGTAATGTTTTTTCATCTCTAGCATTTCTTTTTGGTTCTTCATTAGAATTTTTATCTCTCTTCTCATATTGCCCATCTGTTCATGCATGTTGCCTATTTATCCTTTACAGTTCTTAGCATGTAAATCATAGTTGCTTTAAATTCCTGATATGATAATTTCAACATTCCTTCCATATTTGTTTCTGATTATTTCTCTGTCTCTTCACACTGGGCTTTTCCTCCTTTTTCTGTGCCTTTTAATATTTTTAAAGCTGGCATAATGCACTGTGTATAAAGAACTGTGTTAAATAGGTCTTTAGCAATGTGTGGTAAGTTTTGGGGAGAATTTGGTTATTCTATAGTCCTATGACTAAGTTTCAGTGTATTGGTGAGCCCGTACCCCTGGACTGTGAACTTCACCAGGGCTTCAATTTATTTACCTCACCTTAGGTGGAACAGGATGACTAGAGTGGGCTGGAGTTGGGTACTTCCCTTCCCTCAGGTCAGTTAGGCTCTGAAAACACCCTAGCAGATTAGGCTTTGGTAAAATAGTTTCTCTTAAGGACAGGTCTTCTGAAAAACAGAGTGATCTGAAGTCTTTCAAATTGGACACGTTCTCCTTCCCTCTGCCTGTGGTATGAGGGGATTTATTGCAAGAATAAATACAGATTCATTGCAAGAATCTGATCAAGCTTGCAGAAGTAAAACTCACAAGAGTGTGACGGCACCCCTATGATTGGGTCCCTTGAAGTTTTTAACTCAAACTTGTCCACACTCAGCCTACAGAAATTCATCATTTGCCATGTGGGAGCTCTTAACTCTTGGCCCTAGTCCATGGAGATTCCTGCTTATGGGTTTCTGCTGCAGTACCTTATGACTCTACGTTCACCTGACGCTCCCATTCTGGCGGCAGTGGTTTGCCCTGTGACCTTGCTTCTCTGAGGGATCTACGAAGAGTTGACTTTTTTTTGCAGTTTGTTCAGCTTTTTACTTGCTAGAACAAAGTGATGACTTTCAAGTTCCTTACATGCATGACTGGAAACCAAAAATCGTAATCTATTTTATGTCACCCTCCTTTCTTTTTATCTTATTCTGTTGTCTTCAGCCTCCGTTAATTGATAATGCAGATCATTACCCTTAAAGTAAGTTTATCTGTTTTCTAGTAAAGATTTTTCAGACTAGTTCTTTTCAGTAGTGACATTCATTTTCTACATTTTGCACCATTTTCCATTTTGAGTCCATTTGTTTTTCTTCTTACTTATCTAAAAATAAAGACAGGCCCCTCTAGATTCAATGCTTATCAACACCCAATGTGGGGTTGACCTTGGCTTCATGCTCTGTGTAATCTGATACTAGCCCTCTTCTCCTCTGTAGATTTGGTATATGTGAGCAACATAGAACACACTTGCTTGATTGAACCAATTTTCAACTTGCGCAATTTTTCTAGACTAAGCCTCTTCCTGCACTCACTGTCTACTTAAAAACAGAATTACTAACATTTATTGATACTTGAATTTTTGCTGTCTTACATAGTATTTTATTTGTGAAATTTTTCCCATTTCTACCGTAATCTTCAGAATGTCATGTGCTCAAATTCGTGTCTTTTCAATTGTTCTCTGACAGGTAAATACTGAAACAGGGGAGGTAAGGAGAAGATATTCTAGTTGGCTGAAAAAATACTCTTTATTAAGAGAAATTGCTGTCCATTTTTCTGTTTGGTACAGACCTTAAAGCCTCTGTAGAAAAATACAAATTGAAAAAAACAGAATATTATTCCAGGGACACAGAAGAGAATACAGGTGAGCATTATTTATTAGAACACAGAGGAATTTTTTTAAAAATTCAAGAAGACATCTTGAAAGAGGAAAAGAAACTTCAACAAGAAAAAAATGAGATGCCAGCCGGAATATGTTTGGAGAATGAAAATGGTCCCCTCCAAAAGGACCTTTCATGACTGTCAATTAAAACTGTTGCTAGCAAAAGAGCATGAAAGAAGTCTTCTGGTAAGCAGACATTTCTCTTAGATCCTAGAAATAGACTGATGGTCAGTCCAAGTGTTTGATGTTGAGGAATTTTTATATTTTTCACTGTCTGCAAACTCATTTTAGTGGGAAATTAGGAGAGGCTCAGTTAGAAACTGCTGGCCAGTTGACTTTGTGTCCATAAACTGTCTCTTTTAGTTCTAAACAGTATCTTCAGGCAAAAGCAAATGTTTTGCCAGTGAGAAACATGGATAAGACTCCAAAAGTTGCAGGGCTAGTGGCATGTGGCCTCTGGCTTCTTTCTTGACACTGTTGCTGTCTACTGATGCCAGATCAGGGTACTGACTCTGCAAATTCTCACAACTCGGATAATTAAAAATTGATGTCTTTTCCTTTTTGGATTAGTGGAAAGAGCCCTGAGGAGGAGGAACTTTGGGTCAGCTACTTTGGGTCTTCATTACTGCATCTATGAAATTAGAATAACACAAACTTTGCCATACCTATTGTCAAGGGCATTATGAACACAAACTAAGATATAATGATTTGGAAATTAAAAAAAAAAAAAAAACGTTAAGAACAGATTATCTTTTTCTGGAACCCAGAACGCAGTGTTAAAGTCAATTCTAAGAAGACGATTGACCTATGATCTCATAGTCATAGATTGAGCAATTTGGTAAACAATCGCACCTCAAGAAAAGATGGGATGTCAGGGAACATTCTCTTTCTCATAAATCTAAGTAATTCAAATATTAAAATTCTGATCACTGAATAAGCAAAATACATGTTGATTCAATTGCATTCTTTCATCATTGAGAAAAAAATTAAACCCAGATGAAATTGTTTTGTTTAAAAAAAAGTCATCTGGGTCCGGGCACAGTGGCTCACGCCTGTAATCGCAGCACTTTGGGAGGCTGAGGCGGGCGGATCACAAGGTCAAGGGGTCTAGGGCCACGGCACTCCAGCCTAGTGACAGGGCAAGAGTCCGTCTCAAAAAAAAAGTCTTCTGAAATTGATTGTATTTTCTTATCACTTAAATAGGTGCTAATGTTTAGGATCTGGCTGTGTTTTGAATTTAATTATTGTAGAACATACTATGAGAAAAGAATGAAACACAAGATTATTAGACCACAGCACATAGCTTAAAAATGCTCATTTTATAAAATTGTCTTGGACTGAGAACAGCTGCCAATATCAGTAAAAATGATATCTGCTGTCTCAGAATAAGGTTTAATATTTTCACACCTGCGATTTTATAACATATTTGTCAAACTGCATAAAACTGGCTGTTTTGGTTTATGTTCATGTTAAATTTATTATAATTATTTTCATGCTTTGATTAAAAAAATTTTTAAGTATGAGTATAGAATTAACATTAGACATATCACCTATCATCATCATAAAAATCTAAGTTTCTGGCATCTATTTCCAGTGTAATTTATTTATTCATTATTTGCTCAATAATCAAGCTAAATTTTCAGGCAAGAAGATATTTCCAATTTAAAATTTCAAGGCTAAAAGAAGAGTTTTTTTTTCAAGGTAACATCATTTACTGGCAAAATTATGACTAAGTTTTCTTATTGTGATTAATTCTTCAGTCCTTTACACATTTGCAATCACCACAAGTTCAATATTCAACCATATAACTATATTATTTGTCTTTCTTTTTTCCCTCCTGATTTTGTCCTTTAGAATCTTGTCATAACATATATATATTTATATATATATAATCATATATATATATGATTACATACCATAGTTTTCTCTTGAATGAGATTTTTCAGTATTTCTAATTTCTTTATTTGCTTTTCTGTGGCATATTATGTTTTACCTGGTCTTAGCTGTTTTTTCCTGTATACAAAGAATATTCTTTCATAACCTGCTTTTTAGATTTTATTTGTGTTTGGGGTGTGTGTGTGTGTGTGTGTGTGTGTGTGTGTGTCTGTGTATAAAACAATCCTAGTACAAAAAAGGAAAAGAGATGTAATATTAAAGTACGGGTTATGAAGGCTCAGTTTAGGAATATGTACAGAGAAGCTAATCATTAATCAGGAGAAACAATAATTATTCATCAAAAGAGATGCAATGACCCTCTTTTTTTTTTTTTTTTTTTTTTTTTTAAGGAAGTCTGTAAGCAGGTCCTTGTGTTTTTAAAACTACAGCGTAAGTCCAATGATACCCAGATAAAAAGTGGCAGGGACAAGATTAAATTCTCATTTATCAAAATAGTACAGAATCTGAGCCCTCAACTACTTTGCTATGCTACCTTCCAGTTTGGGGCAACAAGGTTTAATGGCTACTGCTGATGCCCAGTGGCTTATTTGTCTTTCTCTGGTCCCATATGTGACAGGTTTTCAGAGTGAAAGCCAATTTTATTCTTGGTTATTGGTGAAATGTTTTCTTGACTTCCATTCAGCCTTTCTTGTTATAAATGAGCATCCACAGACATGAGAGTGAGGGTGAAGATTAAAGAAATTAGGATAATGATGTAAAAAAAATCATAACACCAAAGTTCAGAACATCAGAGACCTGCACAGAGGCAAATATCCTGTATCAACAATGAAGCTGTCTAGAGTCTACCTTTTTTCCTGGATAAATAAAATTATTACAATAATACATATCTCAATGAGACACAACATAAATATTAAGTATTGAGTGGAAAACATGAAGAAATATAATTAACATGCTTTCTTATTAGACATGTATTTATATATAATTATATGATATCATATATATTGTATATGTACTACTTACACACACACACACACACACACACACACACACCCTCCAGCATATATAAAAGGTATAGGGACCTCTAGGGAAATGACTATGTGGTATTAATGAAATTCAAGAGCTTACAATATGGGGGTATAATAATAGCGACAATGAACATTCTCTGCTGGACTGATATATCAGGAGGTAATATAAGCAACATTTTGAAAAAATTAAAGAAAACAATACAAACATATGAAGAATCTGATCATCCTCTTACATTTTTGGATATTTTAAGAGTATTTATCCATTTTTATGAGACAACACTACCAGGTGCATTACAAAAAGAACTAAATAAAGCTTCTATTCTCTGTGCCTAAAATAACAATGACATAGATAACTTACAAAAGGGCAAGAAAACATAAAATTATCTTCAAAATATATGAACACAAATAACATGGAATACTAAAATGTTCAGTTCTTCTGTACAATCTCTCTTGGTGCAAAATCTACTCACTGCTACTTTTAGTAGAAAGGAGTTGAAACCACCTTGCCTTCAAATAAATCCCTTTTCTGGTGTGTAACTACTCCATTTGCCAGTCCACAAATAGTTATTTTAATGTTTGTGCTCCAATTAGAACAACCCTGATTTTTTTTTCTGTGATGTTATCATGCTAAAGGATATGCAGCATATCCCCATGGTGAAATGATACTAGACCAAAACAAAACCGGAATTCATTAACAGCCTATAAATTTAATTTTCTTTCCTGCCCTTTACCAAAAGTGATAGCTATAAAATTTAGCAGTTCTCTTATTAAGTAAGATTTTCTTCTAGTCATCGTTTTGCACATAATCCAGAAAAGATTGTTGGTTGCTATTCTTGCGATGTTACTAAAATATTTCTTTAACCTCCCAAGTTACTATTTGTGTATGAATAGAAGACTAAGACAGAAGCTGAATTTTCCTATTGGGCTTAATCACATGGTATACAGGGATTCAAAATCTGGCAGGTTTTAGTAAATACTGCATACACTGAAAGAGTTTAGAGTTTTGGTTCTTCTTATTGCCCCCCACACAATTTCCCCACAGGCTCACATTTAATTAAATTTCCTTATTCAAGTTTATGCTTGCTCCAAACCATAGAATTCCACTAATAATTCACATATTTTGGTAAGAAAATAGAACAAGCATATTTTCCATCAATTATTTTTGTCAACAGGAAAAGATGCAATTGAGTACTACGTAAGTATTGACTGATCTGAAAATCACTCATTCTTATGAAGCTCTTAGAAACTGAAGCTCTAAGTACTTATTCCATTTTTTTCTTTGTCTAAGTCTACACCTTTAAGAGGTTTCAAAATATTTCTGAAGTAAAAGAATGACAGGAAATTAATGTGGGAATTAGTCATTGCAGGCTTTTACTCAGCTCAAGGTGATATGTTTCATTAATGAAGATAAGGCTTGAGCACATGTCTAAAGTTTTGCTTCTGAGCTTAAAGTAACTATGACAATAATTTTCTGTCACCCACCCTCAAAGTTGACTGCTCTTGACTTGACACAATAAAGTTGTCTTGAAAACCTAAAGCAAACACAGAGAACTTCAGCATAAATAACTTAAGGAATTACCTTGGAAGTAAAGACTTGTTTTTTATGACAATTTTAAATAAAAGTTCAATAATTGTGCCTGATTTGTAATCTGTAAATGTATATCTGTTTACCTTACTCTATTTACAGACTTTACTAATTTAGAATTTAATAGGCCCTTTGTATTTGTGGGGAGAAAAAAAGGCTGTTTTAATGATTTACGGTCTTAGAATGTTTGTGTATTTAAAGTAGATTCCCATTTAGCAGTGCTACACCTAATACATAAAAAAGCCATAGTTTATGTGTTCATTCAACAAATGCCAGACAGTGACTGAACCACAGGACTTTCATGGAAATGCCCTCTGTAGAGCTTACCTTCTGATAGGGGGATGAGTTCATACCAGCCAATGGACCAGCCAATAACCAGCAAATAAATTAGTTACGTATTTGAAGGAATGTTCCCAGCGAACCTAAGAAGATTCTAAGGTAAAAAAATAATGGGGAAGAGGAAGATGACCCACTTGTATTTAGTAATAAGGGGCTGCCTCTCTGGCAAGGTGACTTGAGCAAATTACCTTGCTCATGGTGACTCAGGGAGATAAGAAGCCAGCCATGGAATGAAGTTGAATATGAGCATTTTAGATGGAGAAAAACTGTATGTTTAGACCTTGAGATGAAGAAAAGCTTGAAATATTCGAGGATAAAAAAAAAAAAAAACATACGGAAGAGCATGATGAACTAGGAGTAAGGAGTAAAAGAATTTGTTACATAACTAGCCAAAAGGTGTCTTAGGAGCATGATGTCTTGAATCCACGTTTGACCCACTTTCTTCAACCCAAATGCAAAGCAGTCGGTAATGAAGCAGGAAAAAATGAGAGAAAAAAAGACATAGAGTGGCTCAAAGTATTAACATCTTTATGGAGTGAGTGGGTTTAGAGAAAACTATATAGATGATAGAATCAATGTATAGAAGTTGGGAGTAATGAGGCTTACTACTTGGATCAAAGAATTGAGTTATGTGCCCTATATCAAGGAAAGCAGACTAAAACAAAAAGTGCTAATGACTGCCTGAGGTTCCAGCTTTTAATAAGCTGCATATCTAAAAGTGTAGAAGGCATGCATAGCCTCTTGCTCAGGAACTGAACAGTGCCCTACTGGCACGGTAACTGAATTTTTAATATATTTTATATTATAAAGTAAGAGTGCTGAGTGTTTTTATATTATCTAGTTTGGACTTGCAGCACTGGAAACTAAGAGAAGGTAACCAAAAAGTTGTTAGAAAGTACACAGAGAGAAATTAAAAGAATATCAAAAGATATCTTTCACAAAAAAGAAACCTACAAACAAAAATTACAAAATACATGAAAAATGGAACAAAATTTAAAGTTAAAAAGCATCAAAATCAATAATTAAAAGATATTTCACTTCAAATGAAAATGATTTTATAGATGTCTGACAAATAATTTGAAACAAATTGATTAGCATACTCACAGACAAGAATTAAAGAATAATTTCTATTTTAAAAAGGTAAACATTTATTATACAGCATAGGCAAAATTGAGCAAGAACGGAAAACATTAAAAACAAGAGATTATAAAAATGATAATTTTTAATCATTGAAATAAAAAGAGAGAGTTTGGTTTCCAGATTGGAATATAAGGAGCTTGGAAGCTGTCACTCCATTCTAACAAGTAAAAATCTGAACAAACTGCAAAATCAATTACTCTTCTTCTAACAGGTATATACACCTCACAGAAATGAGGTCACAGGGTAAACCACTGCCCCCAAAACTGGTGAGACAGACAGGAAGTTACAGAGAATAACAACTGACCAGAGCTGGAACTTTGTAAAAACTAGGACTGAAGTAGGAAAATATCAACTGTAATTGAGAAATAGCTGGAGATCTAGTGAGGACAATTCTAGGAGTTAAAATCTCCAGGAAGATCTCATAACATGGAGGCCAACACATTTTTGAGAGATTTGCCTCCAGAAGCTCTATTAGGTTTTCACTGTAAATATCAGAGAAAAATTCCATCATGCTTCCAAAAGGCGGAGAGGAAAAGTAACTGTTCTGAGATACAGCAGACTATTCTGTTCTTTTTAGCAAGGCTTGACTGCAAGAGAAATTATTTTATCTGAGCCTACCTATGGCATTTTTATCAGCACCTAACTGACCTGGAGGGAGGAAAATATTCAACTTTAGTCCAGTATAGCCTTCCCTTCATCTGGAGGATGTAAAATACCCAATTCCAGCTTACACCAGCCTTTCATATAAAGGAATAAAACTACCCAACTTCTGCCCCTACTGGCCATCCTATCTCACCTAAGGAGTGTGCGGTGGGCTGTGAAAATGAGAACTGGTGAAGTTCTCAGTTTATCAACTCACCAAAAGAATAAGACTTAATCATAAGACTATAAAATGCTCCTCCTACTCCCAAGGCTTACCATCACATTACTAAAGGCCCATTTACCATAGATCCCTTTACCCAGTACATTATGCTCAGCTTTCACCAAAAAATTAAAACTATACCCAAGAGGCAAAATACAATTTGAAGAGACAACTAAAACAACAGAAACAGACATAGCAGAAATGTTGGAATTATCAGATTTGGAATTAAAACAACTATGATTAATATGATAAGGGATCTAACTGATAAAGTAGACAGCATGCAAAACCAAATGGGTAATGTAAGCAGAAGGATGAGAAAATAAGAATAACCCAAAAATTGCTATAGATGAAAAACACTATTTCAGAAATAAAGAATGTCTTTTGTAGACTCCTGAGATGACTGGACATAGCTGAGGAAAGAATCTCTGAGAATATGTCAATAGAAACATACAGGCTGAAATGCAAAGGAAAAAAGACTGAGGGGAAAAATAACAGAATATCTAAGTACTTTTGTAGTGGGATAACTACAAAATGTGTAACTTATGCATAATGGAAATATGAGAAGAGAAGAAACAGAGAAAGAAACAGAAGAAATGTTTGAGATAATAATGACTGAGAATTTCCTCCAAAGTAATGTCAGACACCAAACCACAAGTCCAGGATGCTCACAGGACAACAAGGATAAATGCAAAAACAAAACAAAACAAAAACCCCACAAACCCACACCTAGGCATATCATTTTTAAACTATATAAAATCAAACATAAAGAAAAAATTTTGATGGAGGTCAGAGGAAAGAAAAACACCTTACCTATAGAGAAAAAAGATAAGAATTGCATGACTTTCATAAGAAATGGTGTAAACAAGAAAAGAGTGGAGGGAACTATTTGCAGTGTTGAGAGAAAAACTGTCAACTTAGAGCTCTGTAACCTGTAAAATTATTCTTTAAAAGTGAAAGAAGTCTTTCTTAGACAAACCCGAATGAGAAAATTTGTTGCCACTAGACGTGCTTTGTAAGAAATGTTAAAAATGAAAGTCTTTAGAGAAAAGGAAAATCGTATAGGTCAGATTGGTCTACATAAAGAAAGCATTAAAGAACAAATAAGTTAAGGTAAAATAAAACCTTTTTTATTCTTAATTGATCTAACAGATAACAACTTATTCTAAAGAGTCACAGCAGCAATTATTCAATTAGGTATGTTTATGTATATGTCATATACATACATATGCATGTTTATATATAAATGAAATGAATAATGGCAATAATACAAAAATGGGGCAGGCATTAAATTTATCTGGTTCATATAAAGCACTCACACTGTGTGAATTGTAAACTGTTATTTAAAAGTGGGCTTGGATGAGTTTTAAATATATATTAAAAATTATAGAGCAGGCACCAAAACAAGCAAATGAATATAAAATGAATATAAAATATGCTAAAACAGGAAAGAAAACAAAATTATAAAAATTGCTTAATTAAAACTACAAAAAGCAAAGAAAAAAGAGTAGAAGGCAAAAGTAGAAAAATAGTAGCAAACAATAAGCATAACAAAGAGAAAAGGGTAATAATATGATAGATATTAGTCCAAATATATTTGTAGTCACTTTGAACATCAATAGCCTACATACAGCAATAAAAGGCAAAGATGGTCAGAACAGATCAAAAAACAAGATTCTACTATGTGTTGTCTACAAGAAAGCCACTTTAAATGTAAAAACACATATAGATTAAAAGCATATAGATGTGGGAATGTGTCATGCTAACATTAATCAAAAGAAAACAAGAGTAGCTATATTAATTTGAGACAGAGCAGACTTCACAGCAATGAAAGTTATCAAGAATAAAGAACACTATTACATAATGATAAAGGATTTAATTCTTCAATAAGACACAACAATCTTTAATGTGTATATACATAACAACAGAAACCAAACTAAATGAAACAAAAACTCAAAGAACTGCAAAGAGAAATCAATTAACTCACTATGATAGTTGGAGACCTCAAAAATTCTACTGAAAATGGACAGATCCAGTATGGATAAAATCAGTAAGAACATAGTTGAACTGAAAAACACCATCAATCAACTATATATAGTGGACATCTATAGACCATTTTACCCAAAAGTAGCAAAATACACATTCTCCTTAAGCTCACCTGAAACCTTTACCAATATAAGATCACATTCTGGGCCATAAAACACACTTTAACACAATTTAAAGAAAGAGAAATCATACAGTATATGCTCTCAGAACTCAATGGAATAAAGCTAGAAATCTGTAATAGAAATATAACAGAAAATTTTGAAAATAGTTGGAGATTAAGCAACACACTTCCCAATAATACAGGGGTCAAAGAAGAAATATTCCGTAAAACAAGACATTTTTAACTAAATGGAAATAAATACACAAATTAACAGAATTTTGAGAATGCAATGAAAGCAATGTTTAGAGGGAATTGCATAGCACTGAATGTACATATCAGAAAAAAAAGGATCTAAAATCAATCACTTAAGGTTGCACCTTAAGAAACTAAAAAATAGAAGAATAAATTTAATCCAAAATAAACAGAAGAAAATAATAAGAATTAGAAAATAAATTAATGAAGTTGACAAGAGGAATTAATAGGTAAAGCAAACAAAACCAAAAGTTGATTCTTTAAAAAAGTCAATAAAATTGTGAAGACTACAGTCAGATTACCTAGGAAAAAAGGAAAAAGGACATGTATTATTAATATCAGACACAAAATAAAAAGACACCAGTATGATATCATAGATACTAGAAGGATAATAAAGGAAAACCATGAACAATTCTATGTCCATACATTTGATAACCTAGATGAAACAGACTAATTCCTTGGAAAAGACAATTTGCAAAAACTCACACAAGAATAGACAATCTGAATTTGCCTATATATATTTCAAAAATATAATCAATAACTAATAACCTCCAAGGCAAAAATCATCAGGCGCAGATGAGTTCACTCACTGGTGAATTCTACCAAATATTTAGGGAAGACATTATACCAATTATCCTGTCTTTTCCTTCAGCGAACAGAAGCAGAGAGGATAATTCCAAACTTACCCTGTGAGGCCAAGATTGATTACCCTCATATCAAAACCAAAGACATGACAGAAAACTACAATCTAATAACTCTTACAAACAGATGTGAAAATCCTCAACAAAATATTAGCAAATCAAATACAATGTATAAAAATAATTACACACCATGACCAAGTGGGATTTATACCAGATGTGCAATAGCTAGTTCAACTTTTGAAAATCAATTAATGTAATTCATCATTATTAACAGGCTTAAACAAGAAAAATTGCATGATAATATCAATAGATACAAAAAAGCATTTGACAAAATCTAACACCCACTTTTGAAAAAATTCTCAGTTATCTAGGAGTGGAACTTTCTCAACTTCATAAAGAACACCTGAAAAAAAAAACCCTGCAGATAACACCATACTTAATGGCAAGAAACTTGAGGATTTCCCACTAAAATTAAGAATAAAGCAAGGATGTTCCCTCTCACAACTTCGTTCCAACGTTATACTGGAATCACTAGCTGATACAAAAAGAGAATAAAGGAAATAAAACTAACACAGATTGACAAGGAAGAAATGAAACTTGTTCACAGATGACATAATTTCTTATGCAGAAAATTCAGAAGAATTAACAAAAAAACTCCTGAAACCAATTAGCAATTATAGTAAGTTGCAGGATCTAAGGGTAATATACAAAAATCAATTGCCTTCCTGTATGCCAGCAATGAACAAGTGAAATTTGAAATTAAAAACATAATACCATTTACATTAGCATCCCCCCAAAATGAAATACTTAAGTATAAATCTAACAAATTGTGTATAAAATCTGTATGAAAAATTATAATATGCTGATAAGTGAAATAAAATAAACTAAATAAATGAAAATATATTCCACATTTATGGATAGGAAGACTTACTATTGTCAAGACATCAGTCCATCCCAAATTGATCTATAGATTCATTGCAATCACAGTAAAAATTCCAGCAAGTTACTTTTCAGATGTGGATAAACTGATTCTAAAATTTATAAGGAAGGCAAAAGACCCAGAATAACCAACACAATATGGAAGGGAAAGAACAAAGTTAGAGTGTAACCAGGTCACAGGATGGGATGGGGCTCAGCTCCCTCCTTGATGGACGTGCCCTGAGCTTCTTGGTCTCTCTTGCCCCAGGAATGGGGAAGAGGGCCCTGGCAACACGATGAGCTTACGGTTCAAGTAAATATTGGACCCAAAGAGTTTAGCAGAAAGTGATTTATTAGGCAGAGAGAGAGAGAGAGAGAGAGAGAGAGAGAGAGAGAGAGAGAGAGAGAGAAAGCTCCCACGCTGCTGTGAGAGAGAAATCAGAAGGGGATAACCGCACAGGTAGGTAGGGAAATACAGCTCCCACGTTGTTGTGGGAGGGGATCCCAGAGAGGGAAATATGCACAGGTAAGTTGCAGCGGAGTTTTAACTTTGAAGTTATTCCCGCCCCATTCGTGGTCTTGTCCAATGAGAGGAGTTCTTTTAAACTTCCTCTGGAGTGACTGATCTTCAACTCTGATGGTGGATTGGCTGTACGGCCCAGAACAGAGGCCCTTTCTCCCAGAGCTTTCTGCAGGCTTTTTTAAACAAAGGAGCACACCTGAAATTTTACCTAGCCTGGGAAAGTTAGACAAAGAACTCTAGGTTCCCAGATGGGGAGGTGGATGGAGGCATGGCACTGGAAAGTTCTTGCCTTTGAAACCACACCCCTTGTGGACCCAGGAAGAGAAGTTAACGTAGTCCCTCAGGAGGACATTACCTGACTTGAAGAATTACTATGAAACTACAATAATCAAGATAGTGTGCCACTGATGAAAGAATAGAAATAGATGAAAAGAATAGAGAGATCAAAAGGTCATAAATATAAATTTATATTTATGTCATAAAGATAGTCAATTGATCTCTGACAAGGAAGCAAAGCTAATATCATGGAGCCAAGATTGTCTTTCAACAAATAGTGCTAGAACAACTGGATGTTCACTGCAAAAAAAAAAAAAAATCTAGACATAGGCTTTATACTCTTCACAGATAGTAAGTTGGATAACAGACCTAAATGTAAATTTAAAAATTATAAAACTCCCAGAAGACGACCTAGAAAAAAGCACAGAAAACCTCGGAAATGGCCATTCCTTTTTAGATATAGCAACAAAGGCACAATTTATGAAAGAAATCATTGATAAGCTGGACTTCATTAAAATTAAAAACTTCTGCTCTGCAAAAATGATATCAAAATAAGAAGACAAGCCACAGATGGAGAGAAAACATTTTCAAGAGCCATATCTAATAAATTACTGTTATGAAGCTCAACAATAAGAAAATAAGTAACCCTATTCAAAAAATGAGGCACAGACCTTAACAGATACCGTTCCAAAAAAGACATATAGATGACAGATAAGTGTATGAAAAGATGTTCCACATCCTGTAATCAGGCAAATGCAAGATAAAACATCAATGAAATACAACAACACACCTATTAAAATGTTAAAAATCTGGAACACTAGCAACATTGAATGCTGGCAACAAAAATTCTCATTCTTTGATGGTGGCAATGCAAAACAATACAGCAAATTTGAAAGACAGTTCAGCACTTTCTTGCAAAACTAAACCTATTCTTACCATATGATGCAGCAGTCAAAGGAGTTAAATACTTATCTCTATACAAAAAGCAGATTTTTATAGCAGCTTTATTCATAAATGCCTAAACTTGGAAACAACCAAGATATCCTTCAATAGGGGAATGGAAAAACAAGCTGTGGTAAATGCAAACAATGGAATATTATTCAGCTCTTAATAGAAATGAGGCTGGGTGCAGTAGCTCACACCTGGAGTTTCAGCACTTTGGAAGGCCAAGGCTGTAGGATTTCTTGAGCCCAGAAACTTGAGACAAGTGTGTTCAACATAGTGAGAATCCCTGCTATCCTCTACAAAAAATTTTAAAATTAGCCAGGTGTGATGGCACATGCCTGTAGTCCCAGCTATTCAGAAGGCTGAGGCGGGAGGATCATTTGAGCCCAGGAGGTTGATGCTGCAGTGAGCCATAATTGTATGACTGCACTCTAGTCTGGATAACAGAGCAAGACTCTCTCTCTCAATCAACCAATCAATGAATAAAAATAAATGAGGTATCAAGCCATAAAGAAACATGGAGGAAACTTAAATGCATATCAGTAATTGAAAGAAACCAATCTGAAAAGGCTATACAGTACAGGAGTCCAACTATATGACATTCTGAAAAAGGGAAAACCAAACAAATGTATAATAATATGAACATAATATGTATATGACCCTTTACATAATAATATGTATATGACCCTTTTACTGTCAGTAGTTTCCATGAATTGCGGGAGGGAGGGATGAATAGGTAACAACCGATTATTTTTAAATCAGTAAAACTATTTTGTATATTATTATAATGAATAATATATATTATTATACATTTATTTAACACATAAAATTGACACCATCATAGGTGAACCCTGATGTAAACTACAGACTTTGGTTGATACTGATGTGTCAGTGTAGGCTCATCAACTGTAATAAATGTACCACTCTGATAGGGGCAGTTGACTGTGGAGGAGTCTGCCATGTGTGGGGACAAGAAGGTATGTGCAAACTCTCTTTATTTTCTTCCAATTTTTCTGTGAATCTAAAACTTCTCTAAAATATAAAGTGTGTTTTTAAAATGTTAAACTAAAGGACAGAAAAAGAAAAAAATTCAATATATGAGATACTAGACATCACACAATTGAAAAATGAATTGGTAAATTATAAATGAGAGATTTACCTAAAAGCAAACACAAAGATAATACATAATACATTTAAAAGATGTGCATCAATGGATTGTGATAGTTTAATATATATATATATAATAGGAATTATAGAGAAAGAAAATGTAAATAATGGAGAAGAAGTAATATCTAAAGTGGCCGTAAAAAACACAGTCTCATGGACCCATATTTTCAAATGAGCTTTTAGTGTCTAACTCTGAAGTATCATCAGACATCAAATAAGGACCAGGAGGTGGAAAATCTAAATTATAAGCTAAAAAAAAAAAAAAAAATCACACTTTGGAAGAAAAGAAGACAATGATTTAATAAAAATGTGCCAAAATGATATATTAGTGAAGATAGTGAAATAATGACCTCTAAAATTTGCCATTCCATAATAGTAATGAAAAAACTGGAGGAAACTATCAGAATAGACTTTTTCAGAACTCTTGAAACTAACCAAAGGCTTATAGCATCCTTTGGAGCTTTTAATCAAGAAACACTGCTGAATCTCAGTAAGAACATCAAGATTTGTGGTACTTTAACTTTCCTCCCATTTCCGCTCCCAAGCTCATCTCTCATCTAGAAAATTATACTCCAGATTCCTAGAAACTAAGGGAGTAAAATGAAGTTAGAATCTTTTAAAAGACTCTTTTTCAAAAAATGATTATCTGGTCTCTCTGGTGGTTCCTAGGATGACCCCAATCAAGACATGTCTTTATTTGATCCCATTCAAACTTGTGAAGCCTCTCTTTGGGAAATGTTTGTTGAATGTTTTGACATACACTTTTGCTTGGGACAACAGACAATTGTTGGGAAAAACTAAAGTAGCCAAAACCTTAAAGGAAAAGCTTAGGTGTAAGACGTATATAAGAGCTTTGAAAAGCTCTGACTTATATTTGGGAATGTAGAAGACTGTGTGAATATGTACCACTGTGCCAAGCTCACTAGAAATCTGAGAAGGCCCTAATCTCTCACATTCTAATTGGCCTTGAGTCTCTGAGCAAAGGAAGTGGTGACTAAGGCAGAGTTGTAAACTGTCTGAGTGTTGAAAGCATACCTCATCATGTATAAGGCCCCTTAGTGAAGACTGTGAGATTTATTGCTTCCAGGGCATTAAGGAAACCTCTTCCAATGATTAGCTAATCATCGAACTTACTGAGTAGAGTTTACAGTGGCCACAAATAAGAAAGATATAGACTTTATAGAATTAATTCAGAAGTCACTAAACAAGCCAACAGCAACAATTAAACAAGTAGCTATAAGAAACTCTGGGAAAGAAACTCTGATTTCCAGAGTTGCCACATTGTGTTATTTAAAATACTCAGTTTTTAACAACAACAACAACAACAACAAAATGAGACTTGCCAAAAGCACAATATGAACCATAGACAGGAAAAAAGGCAATTCTTAGAAACTGTGCCTGAGGAGGCTGATTCTTGATCTACTGGATAAATACCTTAAGTCAGCATTTATAATTATATTCAAAGACCCAGAGTAAACTAGTTCTAAGGATTTTTAAAGTATAAGACTGATATCATGCTAAATAGAAAATATCAATACAGAGATAGAAATTAATTTTTAAAAATAAACACTTAGAGTTGCAAAGTACAATATACTACAATAAAAAACTCAGGTGCAGAAATGGAGCAAAATAACCAAATATAACTCTCCAGTGATCATCCCCGTACAGGAGCAACAAATTAAACACCTCTCCACATAAGAAAGCACCTTCGTAAGACCCAAAAATCAGGTGAATTATCATAGTATCTGGTTTCAACATCATATCAATGGAAAAGTCACTGAGAAAGGTAGGAAAGCAAGCCTTGAATTGCTGACACCACTCCTCCCCTATCCGTTAGCAGTAGCTACATGTCAGGGAGAGACAACCTGTCTGTCTAAAGGAGGAAAAGCACAGTAACTGTGGGACTTAGCAGTGGAACTCAGTGCTGCATGTCACAGCAGAAAGCAACACTGGGCAAAATTCACCCAACACCCAGAAAAGAGCATTTAGACTGGACCAAGCCAGAGAACTGTCCATCCCAGTGGTCAGAACCTGAGTTCTTGTTAAGCTTACCACTACAGGCTCCATTGCTCTGAAGACAAAAATAAACTCCAAAGGCAGTCTAGACAACAAGGTCTGCAGTTCCTAGGCAAGTCTTGAAGTTATTCTGGGCTGAGATCCAATAAACCTGGGGTATACATGACCTAGTGAGATATACGCTAACGTGGCCAACAAAGTGCTTGCATCATGCTTCTCATAACCACAGGCAATGCAGCTTGCAGCTTTGGGAGAGATATCTTCTTTGCACTTGAGAGAGAAGAGGGAAGAGTAAAGGGGAGTTTATCTTTGCAACCTGGATTCTAGCTCAGCCACAGTAGAATAGGGTACCAGGAGGATTCCTGAGGCCCCCATTCCAGGCCTTAGCTCCTGAATGACATTTCTGCATATCCTGGGGGCCAAGAGGGAACACACTGCCTTGAAGGGAAGAACACAGTTCTGGTGGGATCCATCACCTAACTAAAGAGTTGTGGGGCCTTAAATAAATACCAGCAGTGGTCAAGCAGTATTCACTGTAGGCCTTTGGTAAGACTCAGTGCTGTGCTGGCTTCAGGTGTGACCAGCACATTCCCAGTTGTGGTGGCCATGGGAAAGCCCCCTTCTATTTGAGAAAAGGAGAGGGAAGAGTAAAAGGGACTTTGCTTGGCAGCTTAGGCGTCAGGTGAGCCTCAGTGAGATAGAGCACCAAGTGGGCTATTGGAGACCCCAATTATAAGCATTGGCTCCTGGATGACATTCCTGGCTTAACCTGGGCCAGAAGGGAGCCCACTTTTCTAAAGGGAGACACCAGGCCTGGCAGCATTTAGCACAAGCTGACTGAAGAGCCACTGGGCCATGAGTAAACATTAGTGGCAGCCAGGCAGTACTAACCACGGGCCTGGGGTGTCAGTGCACATGGGGAGAGAGCTCTTCTGCTTGAGGAAAGAAGAGGAAGGAGTGGGAGGGACTTTATCCTGTAGCTTGGATGCCAGCTCAGCTGCAACAGAATAAAACACCAAGGAGATTTCTAAAGTTCCACACTCCAGGCTTTGGCTCCTAGATGGCATTTCTAGATCTGTGCTGAACCAGGGAAAAGCTTGCCACCTGGACGGGGAAGGACACAAGCCTGGCTAGATTTGCCACCTACTGATCGAAGAGCCTTTGGGTCTTGAGTAAACATTGGCAATAGCCATGGAGTGGTTCCTATGGGCCATGGTTGCAACATAGTGCTGTGGTGGCTTCAGGAAGAACCAAGCACTGTCTCAGTAGTAGTGACCACAGGGGTACTTGTGTCACCCCTCTTTCAGATCCAGGCAGCTCATCATGAAAAGAGAGACTTCATTTGTTTAGAGGAAAATAAGGGAAGAGAACAAGAGTCCCTGCTTGGTAATCCAAGGAATTCTCTTCGATTATATCCAAGACCCCAAGGTGGTACCTAATTGAGTTTGCAAGAACTGCAATATTACTAAGTTTGGGGTGCTCCCTAATGTATATACGGCTACAGTGACCAAAAACTTAGGTTACAAAACTCAATTCCCATTGAATACTTGGAAACTCTTCCCAAGAAGGACAGGTACACACAAACCCAGACTACAAAAACTACAATAAATACCTAGCTCTTCAATGCTGAGACACTGATGAACATCAAAAGCATCAAGACAATCCAGGAAAACAGACCTCACCAAAAAAGCTAAATTAAATGCCAGTGTCTAATCCTGGAGTTACAGAAAAATATGACCCTTAATAGAGAATTCAAACAAATTGTTTTGAAGAAGCTCAGTGAAATTCAAGATAACACAAAGAAGGAATTCAGCATCCTATCAGATAAATTTAACAAAGAGATTAAAATGTTTAAAACTCAAGCAGAAATGTCAGGAGCTGAAAAATTCAACAAACAAACTGACGAATGTGTCAGAAACTCTCAACAGCAGAATGGACCAAATAGCAAATTAAGTATCTTGAAGACAGGCTATTTGAAAATACACAGTCAAAGGAGACAAATTTTTTAAAAAATGTAATGAAGCATGCCAGCAATATCTAGAAAATAGCTTCAGAAGGACAAATATGAGATGTATTGGCCTTAAAGAGGAGAGGGAGAGAGAGAGAGAGAGAGAGAGATATCAGGGTAGAAATTTTATTTAAAGAAATTCTAACCGAGAACTTCCCAAAGATAGAAAAAGATATCAAGATTCAAGTACAAGAAGATTATAGAACATCAGGCAGATTGAACCCAAACAAGACTATCTCAAGACATTTAATAATCAAATCCCAAAGATTAAAGATAAAGAAAGAATCCTAAAAGCAGCAAGATAAAAGAAATAAATAACATACAAAAGAACTCAAATGCATGTGGAAACCTAACAGGCCAGGAGACAGAGAGGCATTATATATTTAAAGTGCTGATGGAATAAAACTTTATATACTAGAATAGTACATCCAATAAAATTATCTTCAAATATGAAGGAGAAATAAAGACTTTCCCAGAAAAAAAAAAAAAAAACAAGCTGAGGGATTTTGTTAACACCAGACCTGCCCTTCATAAAATGCCAAAACAAGTTCTTTGATTTGAAAGGACATTAATGAGCAATAAGAAATCATCTGATGGTACAAAACTCGTTAATAATAAGAAGTATAGTAAGTACACAGACAAACACCAAAATATTATACCATTGCAATTGTGGTATACAAATTACTTATATCATGAACAGAAAAACTAAAATATGCACCTTCCAAAAATAATAACTACAACAACTTTTCAAGACATAGTATAATAAGATATAAATGGAAGCAATAAAAAGTTGAAAAGTGGAAGCATGAAGTTACAAGTGGAGTTTTTATTAGTTTTTGCTTTGCCTGTTGCTTGTTTGCGCAGTGGGTTAAGTTGTCAAGAATTTAAAACAATGGATTATGAGATGTTATTTGCCTGCCTCATGGTCACCTCAAATCATAAAATATACAACTGATACATAGAAAAAAAGCCAGAAATTAAAACATGCCATCAGAGAAAACCACCTTCACTAAAAGGAAGACAAGAAGAAAGGATGGAAGGAAGAGAAAAACACAAAACAACCAGAAAACAAATAACAAAATGTCAAGAGTAAGTTCTTACTTATCAGTAATAACACTGAATATAAATGCACTAAACTCTCGAATCAAAAGATATAGAGTGGCTGAATGGATTAAAAATGCAATAGCCAACGATCTGTTTCATATAAGATTAGTAACCAGAATATATATGAAGCTCAAATAACACAATAGGAAAAAATCTAATAATCTAATCAAAATGGGCAAAAGATCAGAATAGATACTTCTCAAATGGCAAACAGGTATATAAAAAGGTGCTCAACATCATTGATCATCAGAAAAATATAAATAAAAACTACATTGAGATATCGTCTCACCCTAGTTAAAATGACTTTTATCCAAAAGAAAGACAGTAACAAATGCTGGGGAGGATGTGGAGAAAAGGGAAACCTCTAACACTGTTGGTGAGAATGTAAGTTAGTACAGCCACTGTGGAGAAAAGTATGGAGGGTCTTCAAAAACTAAAAATAAAACTACCAATGCTCAAGTAATCCCACCGATTGTTACATACCCAAATGAAAGGAGATCACTATTTTGAAGAGATATCTCAAGCCAAGATTTGGAAGCAACCTAAGTGTCCATCAACAGTTAAATGAATAAAGAAAATGTGGCATATGTACATAATGGAGTACTATTCAGCCCTAAAAAAGATCCTGTCATTTGCACCATCACAGATGGAACTGTAAACCACCATGTTAAGTGAAATAAACCAGGCACAGAAAGACAAACTTCAAACACTCTCACACATTTATGAGATCTAAAAATTAAAACACTTGAACTCATGAAGATAGAGAGCAGAATGATGGTTACCAGAGGCTGACAAGAGTAATGGGAGGCAGAGAAGAAATGGGGATGATTAATGGTGACAAAATATAATTAGATAGAAGAATAAGATCCAGTATTTGATAGTATAATGGGATGAACACAGTCACGAATAACTTATCATACTTTTAAAAATAACTAAAAAAAGGCTGGGTGCAGTGGTTCATGCCTGTAATCCCAGCACTTTGGGAGGCCAAGATGGGTGGATCACCTAAGGTCAAAAGTTTGAGACCAGCCTGACCAACATGGAGAAACCCTGTCTCCACTAAAAATACAAAAATTAGCCAGGTGTAGTGGCAGGCACCTGTAATCCCAGCTACTTGGGAGGCTGAGGCAGGAGAATCACTTGAACCAAGAGGCAGAGGTTGTAATGAGCTGAGATTAGGCCATTGCACTCCAGCCTGGGCAACAGAGTGAGAGTCTGTCTCAAAAAATAAAAAATAACTAAAATAATATAATTTGAATGCTTAACACAAGGAAATTATAGATGTTTGAGGTTAATGTATATCCTACTTTACCCTAATGTGATTATCACACATTGTAAGCCAGTGTCAAAATGTCTCACATATCTCATAAATTTATACACCTACTATGTACCCATAAACATTAAAAGTAAAATAAAAAAGAAAAATTCAA
The DNA here is from genome assembly GCF_001604975.1 of Cebus imitator. Lineage (NCBI taxonomy): Eukaryota > Metazoa > Chordata > Mammalia > Primates > Cebidae > Cebus > Cebus imitator. The sequence continues at coordinate 2,391,252 of NW_016107357.1, forward strand.
TAAAGGGCCTGAGCAGCATATTTAATCAGGCAAAAGAGTCAGTGAATTTAAATATAGGTTAATTAAGATTATCTAGCATAAGAAACAATGATAACAACAAAAAGAATGGAAGGGAAAAAGGAAGAACAAAGAGGAGGGAGCAGAGATTCTGAGACCTATGGGACATTATCAAAAATATGCAAATATACAAAATATGAGTCCCAGAAGAATTGAAAGAGAAAAATGTTTGATGTAGTAGAGGTCAGGCCATCATAGACTTTATAGAATTAGTCGATAGCTTGAGAAAATAATGGCTAAAAATTTCTCCGTTTTGAAAGAAATAAAGAAACATTTGTCTACACAGCCAAAAAATTCACCAAACTCTACTTAGGACAAATTGAAACAAATAGACACCTAGATACATCACAATAAAAATGTGGGAAGCTAAAAAACAAAGATAAAAATCTTTTTCTTTTCTTTTTTACTTTTTTTTTTTTTTTTTTTTTTTTTTTTTTTTT